>NC_140810.1:11447500-11870000 GCF_050613455.1 Vespa mandarinia
CGTTTTATTTATTACAAAGGTAATAACACATTTTTTACCTGGATTTATTATTTAATTATTAACATTCCCATCATGTAGTGAACATTTTCATGGAAAGGATGCATTTATTATTTGTTTTCTCTTTTTTTTCATTTCATTATAAAGATTTACGAAAAAACAAATGTAATAATTATTAACCAATGAGTTTTTAACATGGCAGAGAGTATATGATTTTATGAAAAATGGACTATCCTCGTCACATATTTAAAGATATTTTCGTGCTCCAATGTTTCCTAAGTGTTTGCTCAATTTTTGTAAATATTATACGATAAGGATATATTTTATAGTTTAAGACTTACATACATTTGGCCGGATCTTTGCGTTTAACCCTTTGCGGAAAAAAAGAAACAATTTATAACTTAGCGATATATGATGGTATTCTTTCAAAAAAGAACGTAGATATTTATAATTTATGCTTATGTCAAAACTATAGGTATTAAAGATTTAACAAACACATATTACGTATATATATATATATATATATATATATATATATATGAACATATGATATATATATGATATATATATGAACATATATATGAATATATATATATATATATATATATATATATATATATATATATATATATGAACATATGATATATATATGATATATATATGAACATATATATGAATATATATATATATATATATATATATATATATATATATATATATATATGAACGTATTGATCATGTCGTCGATTTTTTCTATCGAATTATATGTACGTTAATTATTTAGATTAAACTTATAGGTATATGTATATGGAATCGATCGTCCGCATAGGATTAAACGAATTGTATACGAATTGCTTGTAAATGAACGAAACGAAAACGGCGAGTATATAAGATAACACATGATTGTTCCTTTCCTTTGTTTTTGTTTTCTTTTTTTTTCCACGGTAATATCGAGCTTTAGGAAATAAGACGAATGTCGTTCATGAAGTCTCTCAATCGAATAAGAGATATACTCTGCTCAATTATAGAATATTTACGTAAACTCAAACGTACCATTAGCTCCAATCACTTATTTCTATACTCCACTCTCAAAGTTTTTGATTTCTTAATTAAACGAATTTTATTTCCATAAATCATGTGTATACGTAAGTATATGCATATATGTAGACAAAAATGATTTGTAGAAACTGTATGATGCAGTAACGATACGAGATAAAGGATAATTAAGAGAGAATAATTATAATTTGAGAATGCGATCGTCATATTGTAAACGTGATTTCTTTTGGGATCATTAAAAAAAAAAAAAAAAAAAAAAGAAAGAAAAAGAAATTTAATCTTTTCAATAAAATAAAATTACTTTGACGTATATCGATAATTAATATGACAAGATCGATGAAATGAGTGAAAAAGATTTATTTCATATTTACATACACATGATAGTACACAAATGTTCGGAATAATTTTATAAAAATGACGTTCACAACATTAAAAATAGTTACATCAGATCGTGTAACAAGTCAAAGGTCTTAAAAGTCAGACATATTCAGTTTCAAATCTTAAAAAATTTACATAAGTAATTCTTTTCTTTCTTTTCTTTTTTTCTTTTTTACGCGTATACAATATTTAACAATTGAAGAAGCATTCATAGAGTTTATAAAAATCTCATCGCATTCTCGTTCGACCGAGAGGCGCACTCGCGCGTTGTTAAAATGCGTTGTTATCGCACAGGATTATTGTTAGCCTGACAAAAGGCCGAAGTAATTTATCCTGCAAGCGAGTTTTTCTCGTACGCGTTACGAAATAAAGCGGATCTGCGTGTAATTCCCGTGCGTAAAACGATCGAGCGAACGATCCGATCGTTTTAATTAAAGTTCAACGAAAAATATAATAAATAAGGGGAAATTATAAAACTGACGAATAATCATCGAGTTAACGCAGTTTTCCTAACTTTAAACGCTTAGCTCTTAAGTTCGTTCGCAACGATCAAATTAATGCGTTCCACGAGAAAGCAACGACGATCAATAAACTTTTACAAATCTCAAGATAACTTTTTTCTTTTACAAAAACTTGTGACCTATCCTATACCTCGTCTAAAATCTGATTTCTTCATCAAAACAAATATATTTAATGTGTCCAATGTTCCTAACGTGAGCCAAAACTTTTTAGCGTATAATTTCTTTTACATGTCAATTAATACTTTTTCGAGACTTCTAAAGGTTGTGTAGATAGACTTATAATTTTTACAAATTGTTCTTATAATTTTACAATCTGAAAAAAAAAAAGAAAAAGGTTAACATAGAAAGTCGATTCATTTTGAAAATCATCTAAGAACTTTTGGTCCACTCTCTGTATTTTATATTATTTTACAATTAATTTCTATTATTTTACGATTAATTTCTTTTGACTTTGTTATGTCAGTTTTTCTCTTGGATAGAAAGATTTTTCTTTAGGTACTAGCACGAAAATTCTTGCCAATTAATTCTTTTATTGAGTTTTGTTTAATAATCTGTGTTTAATTAATTTTTTCTTTTATCGCTCCAAGTACACTCCACTTATACGAGTATGTATATGTTTAGTTCTTTTTTTCTATCAAAAGATTTTTATTATTTATATATCAATTTTCAATGTATCGATAGTCAAGAAATTGTAGCAACTGACGATAAAGCTCTTCGACTTTATACAATTGATGTACCGAGTAAAGGTAAAGAAAATTTTTGCACTCGTATGATATTTGCAACATTGATTCAAATTTAATCTATTGATAAAACATTGATGACTTAGCAAGAAGAATTGAAACAATTAGCAAGAAGAAAGAAACAATTTCTAATTTATGTATAGAGGTGTTAGAAATGATAAAGAAAAAAAAATTACTAAAAATTACTAATTTTTCATAAACAATGATAAAAATAAAAGTCATTCAAAAATATGGATAAAAATTTTAATTTTTATTCTCGAAGTTCTGAAAGAGCCACTATTTTTTTTTTCTTTTTTTAATTTATCAGATCAACATATTTTTTCAACATTCTTTCCTCTTTACTGACGTATCCAATATCAAGTATCACAGTTGAGAAGAATTGAAAACATTATTGAAAAGACGTGTTCTGATAACCGTCATACGGTTACCATGGACATCGGACAGCAATCGATTGATCGTTATACAACATTCGCATCTATAGTCCTCTGAAAAGTATTGACATTCTCTATGGAAAACGTGATAAGCGTAACCAATATCGTAGATTTCAATATGTTTATGAATAGTGACGTAAAACACACGTGGTCCTTTATCGAAGGTTATCAAAAATATTATTCCATTCTAGCATCTATCCCATATACAGAGAAGAATATATATCCCATATATTTATGCATTCGCTTTGTGTATTTATTTTTATACTCTGTTGACTCAAGATTATCGGTCTATTAAATAGAATACATTTCACATTTATATTTTATATTTCATAATACATATTAGAAACATATAAACATAAATATATCTTAATAAATCTTTTGTAATAATCCATTTCCCTATAAAATATTAAATCCACATACCTTCGTTCTTTCTTCCTTTCTTCATTATTCCTATGCTTATAGTTATATTTGCTATACCATTGAAATATTGTACGAAGAAATGAAAATCGCTCACAGTTATATTCTCAACATCGATCCGCATCCACCTTTAACCTCCCTTACCACTCTTTCTCGCTCTCTTTCTCTCCTTCTCCACTTTCTCTCCCTCCCTCTCTTTATCTCTCTCTCTCTCTCTCTTTCTCTGTCTCTCTCTCTCTCTCTTTCTCTCTCTCTCTCTCTTTCTCTCTCTCTCTCTTTATTTCTCTCCTTCACCGAACCGAGCCTTACAAACATTCGCCTTTGATCAAAATTTCCATGCGCATCGATAACTCGAACTCATCCTACCCGTTAAATCTTATTTTCTCTTCCCTTCAGGCTAGATTCTTTAAACGATGTAGAACCGATTCTCTCGGACGAGATAATTCTTAACACGTATCACTTTTTTTTTTCGTTTTCTTAGAATTCTTGAAAATCGATCGGACGTTGTTGACCTCTTTTCCCCTGATTTTTCCCCGTATTTTGTTAAGTTTTCAAATTTGAAACCAATTTGTCAAAAGAATAATCAGCATCGTAGTTTCTAACGATAATAAAAAGTCAATCTCTAGATATTATTATACTACGGACGTAACATTATCACCTGAAATATTTCCCTCAATTATAATTTTTATGGAAGAAAGAAAAAATGCTCAAGAAGAAATTACGCTGTTTCAAGACACATATCTGGCAATGGAAACAAATTTTTTCTGAAGATTATTTCTTCTTTTTACCAGATATTGAGATCATCGATACTGTTTTTTTAATGAAATCCTACATTATTTTTTATTTGCTGAAATTGATTCCTCGTGCGGTTTTTTGAATAAAAAACAATTTAAATGAAAGGATTAGTTTATGAGATATATTTTAAAAAATCTCTGAAGATTTAAGCAACTGTAACAAGCCGTGATCTTTTTTTTTATTTTTGTTTATTGAAATTAGAAGCAAACGTTAGGGGAAAAAGATACATGGTTCTAGGTGGATAAAATATTCACAATTATATATTTCTTTCAAATGAAGCAATATCTACATATATGCATGTACACAAGCAATTAAAAAGAAAAACAATATTCATTTATTTGAGTAATGCATATATTCAAAAAATTGACAAATTTTCAGTTTATTATTTATATGAATTCATTTTCGAATTCCACTTTTTAAAGGAATATTAAACTATGACATAAATTGTCGTTATGTTAAGCCTAGCCTATAACTATACTAATACGATACAGCTAATTTATTTATCGATAATTGAGGCTGTAAATAACTTGCCTACTTCTACGTATCCATTAACAATTTTCGATGAATAACGCCGAGGCAAGCGGGTTAATGAAAGCGAACTAGGCATGTCACGTATTTACGATAATATTAATTTACAGATGATAAGAATATATGAAATCCATGAATGAGAAAAAATGTCATAGCGTCGTGAAAAGAAGAAACGAAAAAACAAACAAAAAAGAATATGCTACGGACTAGAAAAAAAAAGAAAAAAGAAAAAAGAAAAATTATCGAGTACTCGTGGATATTAATAATCACTCGTTTCAATTTTACACTTTTAACATTTTCTAAAAAATAAATCGAGACAAACGTTTAATTATTACAATTATACAAACATTGAATTATTTACTGATATTATTGCAATAACGATTTGAATAATATTTAAGCGAATATACAGTTGTTTGGACGAAAGCATTGTTTCGAAATTAACTCACATACTATCATAAGCAAATAAAACAAAAAATAAATTTGACTTTATTCATCGTAGTTACCAAATATAAACATAAAAAAAAACCAATTTCTCAAATAAAGACGAAGCAAATAAATACGTGATATAGTTTTATATTATGTTACGACTATAATGCATTATTTCGTGTAGAGCGTAATTCGATGACATGAACTGGTTTATCGATAACGACGAGCGTCGTGAACAACGAAGACCTACTCTCACGAATCTCATCTGATCAATAATTTCCTGTATAATAGAATATGCTTATTCGTGAGAATAGTATTTGTTTATTAAAGCTTCAGAGTCAGAGTGTAGATTAGGCTATATATTTCTAACTAGCCTACATAATTTATTTATTTTTTTATTTTAATATATCATCTATTACTTCATATAGATATATACATTAAATCTATTAAATATCCATTCATTTTTTTATAATTATATATCTAATTAATTATTATATACATACTTTTATTTACATAATTGACAGATCAGCTTTTATAAATTATCATAATTACCTCTAAATTCTTCAATAAATGGAAATTTTTAAACAATCAACTTGCAATTGATCATATTTTATGGTTCACGTTTTATCCAGAATGTATGTACCTATTTACATTACGGATGAAGAGAAAGACAGAGAAATAGAGGAAGAGAAAGAGAGAGAGAGAGAAAGAGAGAAAAACGAAGATAAAAGAAGCATCGTCGTCGAAAATTGAGAGCTCACGCCAATAGCGTGTTATCTGTTGAACGCAGCCAGTAGCTTCATGGCTGCCAGCTTCTGCTCAAGATAGAGTCTGAGGAGAGAAAGGAGAGATGGAAGCAAAATGCATTCAGGATAATGGCGTCTAAAGGGAGTCCTAGTTGTGCATTGGTAACTACTATACGCTACAAGACCGATTATATTAGCTTTCTGAGACACTCGCTAGCTCTCTCTCTTTCTCTTTATCTTTGTCTATTGGTCTAAGGAACCTTATATTCATAACTCAAATATTATGGTATCACTAATTTCATGTTACACTCGTAACAAGAGAAGGACGATGGAGTCAGGTAATAAAATCAATGCTCGTTATTCTGGTCCTTTCACGGAGAAATTGCTAGAGGATCTTAAGGGTACAGGAAGTTCTTTTGTCATCGAACGGTAACACGTGAAGGTAGGTAACGAACCAACGTCGATCGTTCGGTACTTCTCTAATATGAACATAACACGGATGAATGAACGGATAAATTGAGAAAATAAAGTGAAGCTTTTTTAACAAGTTCTTTAAAAGACAAATGCTTGAAAGATATCGTTCTATTTTTATTAATAATGAAAACTATCCTTATGTAGCTACTTTAAGATATCATCAAAGTCTAATGCAAGCGTTTTAGACAAAGGAAATTATTATTCGGTGTTCCTTAGAGAGAAGCTTTCGAGATATTATGTACCTATATAATACTGATCATTTTGTCAGATGATAACTTTGTAATACGACAGTCTCCTTTGATCGAACACACAAAGGAAAGGTCTACGAAATTCTATTGTTACTTGCCTGATCATATATGTATATCATAATTGTTAATTATCTAATACAATAATTGTTTCATGTGGATATCTTCATTCATATTGTTATATTTTTTGAATGCAGGTTTGACAAATTCTCTTACCGAAAAAAAAGAAAAAAAAAATATATATATATATATATATATATATATATATATATATATACACGTATAATTATATTAGTATTACATAATAATAATGGTAACACTCCTCCTTTCCTCTTCTGAAGATGTCTTATAGAATATTTGTCAAAAATTAACGGTATTTCTAGGATGAACGTGACGACGAATATTTTTTATTTATTTAGTTAAAAATTCGATGAATTTTTCAGCAGAGCAAATATTTGCTCGGGACGACGACGACAAAGCAGCTAAAAATGCATTTTTTAATTTCGATCGAAAGGAATCAAATTTCCACCCAGAAAACCATTACAGATTTCGCGCTATACCCTTTAACTGGTACGAAGTTGATCCCTTCGTAAATCAAAGCATTGGATTTGGTCAAGACCAGAATATATCAATTTCATTTTCGTGGATCGGTTAATTGATTTCGTAGTTAAGAACTTTAATATATAAAATTTTAATATATAAAATTTGAGTATAAATTTTTTCATCAGAATTTCTTTCGTTGATTACGATGAAATTTAATATCCTTTGAAAATCTGAGCGTTAACGCTCACTTTTTCAAAATCTGATAAAAACAACAGTAGTAACTATATCAAACTAATTTCAAATTATTTCCTGAATTATTCGCTTAAGTTACTTTCTTAGTATCTTCATTAATTGGTATAATCCTTGCTTGTTATCGTAGTGATCTATAATCATCTTAATTACCCTATAAATTAATTCATAATTATAACAGTTATGTGAACTTAATAAGTACCTGTATTATCTCTCTCTCTCTCTCTCTCTCTCTCTCTCTCTCTCTCTATCTCTCTCTCGCTATCTCTCTCTTTCTCTTTCTCTGCGTATTTCCAATTCTTGACATAATAATTTCCAATCGAGATACTCAATAGAAATAAAAGGAAAGATAAGTATTATAATATTGATCTCGCGAAAGATACTCAAAAAAATTTTGTATCTTTAGATTATGATTCCCAATGCGATTCTCATCGCCTTTGACCTCTAGGAGAGATATCTCTCCGAGTTGAACATTTCTATACAAATATATTTCATAAAAATTCTTGCGGTAGATCGTACACGACGAATGATGTTTTCCAATAGTGGAACTCAGTCTGTCGGCAGATGATTGGGAATTGGGGCGAGGCATTCACGTTTCGCGCTTCGAAAGATTCTCAACAATTTCGATCGTTTATCAAACGGTCGCCTTCTATTTGTAAATCTCTTTCCCCCAATGGGACAGCCCACCAACAAGTTCAATTATTTTGAGTCAACGAGACGCGGGTAACACCAAACAACTTTTCCCTTTCCCTCATTTTTATTTATTTTGTTGTTTTTCTTTTCTCGTTCTCTCTCTTTCTCTCTTTCTCTTTCTCTCTCGTTCTCTCTCTCTCTCTCTCTCTCTCTCTCTCTCTCTCTCTCTATTACCTTCTTTTAACGTTGAAACTTCACTCGTAAACTCAATATATTCTAATTTATCCGACAAATTGGACACGATTCTATCGGTAGGCAGTACTGATTCTTTTCATACCAATCTAATTATCTATCTTTTATTTCATTTTTTAATTCTCCTGAATTTTTATGGAAAAAAATTTTTTTCAAACACTCACAGAAATCTAAAAAATTAAGATGGTATATTATTAAAAGAAATAATTTTTCTAGAAAAGTAATTTATGAAGTTGCTCGAGTGATTCAATACTCTCGACAGTTTAGCTTATTTTTTCCTCGATTCCTTCAAAAATGAATTAAATGTTTTTCCTCTTGCTACTGGCAATATGAACATTTCCGAGAAAATTTCCTGAGAAATATCCTCTTCTATGTATAACAAAGGATAGGTTGGAAAATATTTAATCATTTAGGTTCGTTCTGCAATCGTCGTAATGCAGAATCAATTTTCTTAATGAAGGTCGTTAAGATGACAGCTGCCGCAATCAATTATCAAGAAAATAGATAGTATAAGTATACGTTATAGTAGAAAAATACGTTATCGTTCTCTTTTTGGAAATTTTCATGTGATAAGATAATAAACTCATGTGAAATGCGTTATCCATTATAAAATAGTAGTAGTCTGTCAATTGGCTTCGTCCAAATTTTTTATCTTTTTTTTTATTTTAAACAGTTGAATCGATATCATCAATATATTTGAAGTATTAAATATTTTAAATTCTTATCGGTAAAAAGAACGATGAAATTCAATATCAATTATTTATTGTCTAAATCGATTAAAATCAAGACAATTTTACTACTGAACAATTTCAAATGGTTGTTAAAAATCGAAAAAATCAACTTTGAGAAAAGTGATTTCGTTTATTAATAAGAGAATAAACTCATCGTCGACTGTAAACCGATGTCTAACGCGATAAGACGATAATCAGGATTATTCTTATCTATATACTCAATAACAACTTAAACGTCTTCCAGTTTCATCTCACTTCCAGATTCATCTTATTTTTATCTTATTTGCATTAAATATTACCTAGGTGGCTTTAACGAGCAGCCAAGATATTATAACTAAAGTAATAAGAAGAATGTTAGCCCTTCTAGACAGGACTTCTTAACGACCTTTAAAGAATCGACCTAAGTTTATCCTCCCTTTCTAAAGTCGGCACAGCTATCGTTGCTTCTTTTTATAAAAGTCATATTTTTTACTTTTAAATATCATCCGGCTTGACCTTTTGCCTTTGAGAGTAAAGAGATAAAGAAACTTTTGTTTTTTTGTACACGAGATGATTTTCAACAATATTTGTTTTTTTTTAATAATAAAATTTGTTTCCTTTCTTTTTTTTCCAAATAATAAGTAATACAAATACTTTTTCTTCGTAAAAATAATTACTTTATTTACATCGAGTTATTAAAATAAAAAAATAAAAACCTAAAGCAATCGTCTCTGGTTGCATGTAAATGATAAAAAAAAAAAAGGAAAAATATCCGTTAAAAATCGTATGTTCCATTTTTGTTTTTTTTTCTTAATTAAATCGGCTATTTATCAACCAATTACTATCGACAATTAAATATATAAGATACTTCTCGTGAACAAAAAAAAGTAAAAAGTTCATGCTTTAACATCGACTATGTTAGTTGTATAACTGATCTATAAAAGAGAGATAGGATTTTCATAATTAAACACATTTATTGAATCTTTAATGGTGCGAGTACACGTCGTCACGTCGACCAGCGCGTGACGAATACATAATTTTTACATAATAATTTACATAACGAAACCTCGTGCCTCGGAAAATTCATGAACACACACACACACACACCATACATACATATATATATATATGTATGTATATACTCTTAGAATTTACATAACATTATTAACACTCGGACTTGTATTTGGTCAAAATTTTACAGGTTAGCAATTGAAAGGAAGGAACAACTTAAGAAATTAGGAACATACGTGTTACTTATTGGATTTATCACCCATAATGATAATTATTAATTTTGATTAAGTTTTTTTTTTTTTTTATAAATTAAATCTATCAATGTCTTTTTCCGAGAGCACATCTGACTATAAATCAATATTACATAGAAAATAATAAATAGTCGACGATATTAACGACGATAATACTCAATGAAGCATCGTAGACATAGTCACAGACGAATCCGTGATAGAAAAATATAGGTATACAGGTATATGCGCATACACGTACAGGATGGTCCAAGAATTTCTCATTTAAAAACTACGCAGGCAAAAGTGTGGCCGATCTTATTTGATAAAATGCCAATGAAACTTTCAGCTTTTGCATACTAGATTTGAGTTATTATTATCAACTAACTCTTCTTTCTTTCTTTTTTTCTCCTTCTTCTTCTTCCAATTTCTTTGTTTTTCCCTTTTTCCTCTTCTACCTCTTGTATCAATCTTAAATCTTTTATAAAATTTCTATGCAATCAATTTGCTCTTTTATTCTTTTTTTTTACGCGTCAATAAGAACGAACACTATCTACGTGGTCCTTAAATTCTTTGTTATCTCAACATTATGCTGCTGTCCTGGTATCCTTTAAGAAACATATAGACATAAATAAAAACCCATATTTATGGATTTTCTAGATCAGGAACAGATAATAGATGAGGAGAAGGAATAAAAATCGTTCAAAAGAAAAATGACTTTTAACGACAATTGCAATTAATTCGAGGTCTAACGTTATTAGGTTTTTATCTTTACGACAATAACAATGACGATAGTGGCTGTCGCTATTATTATCATTATTATAACTATTATCGTTATCGTGCTATGCTTTTTCATCGAACAACTTATTTGTTTTTATGACATTATACATTGATGATATATGCAGTTTGCACACGGGAGAGTTCGAATGTCATTACAAAAAAAAGGAGTAAAGATAAAGTAAAAAGAAATTAATAAAAAAAAAAAAATGAAAATGATATGTATGCAGCAATGATAGTAAAGTGAAATTTTTAGAACAATGACTAACAGATATATACATCGATACACATGTGTATGTATATTAATTGACCACTAGACCATTAAATTGTTATTTGAACCAGCTATAGATAGGCATGTTTTAATTTCTATGATAAAAACAAAGAAACGAACATCCATCGATCGATCAATCCAGAGAGAAAGAGAGAGAAACCAAAGGTGCAAATTTTGTTTAATCATTACAATAACGTTTTTGGTAATCTGCATGTTTTGTATATATTATATATTATATATACATATAAAAAAAATATATATTAAAATGAATTGGAAAATTTTCGAATAAACCATTGAAAATTTTCTCAAAACAACTTCAATATCATCGCGTAACGACAAGAACGTAAAACCCTGTTCATGTTTGTGCTCGTATGACGTAAGATAGAATAAATAAATAAATAAACAACAAGAAAAAAACAAATAAAAAAAAAATATAAGCTATCAAATAATGAAGCCAAAAATGTGTCATTTTTTTTTTTTTTTTTATTAGATTGAACGACAAACGTGAAATTCGAAAAATGTCAAAAAATGATGACGGGAGGTGTAAAATGAATAAAACATTTTTCGAAATAGGAAGTGACGAGGAGTAACGATGTAAGTATTTTGCTTGCGTTTGACATTAGATACAGGTACGAGTGCGCTTCTCTTTTTCGCTCTATTTCACAATGGAATGGATTTAAAAAGTTTGGTCTTTCTTGAGTACGAAAGAAGAATAAAAAAAAAAGAAAATAGAGATACAATTCTCAAGTTCGATTCATCCTCCGAGTTTTCGTTCTTGTATTTATTTGTTTATTTTTTTTTTTTTTGGATAGAGAACAAAAATCTTATTTGCGCATTGTCGCATATATTATTTCGTACAACTGCACGTTTATCGAACGTCAAAACGATCTCATTTCTTTTTCTTTCATTCTTTTTTTTCTTTTCTTTTCTTTTCTGCTGGTATTTCTTTTTTTTTCTTTCTTCCCCTTCCTCGCAATACCCATCCCCTTTTCACACTACTATTTTGGAAGACAAGACTCTTTCAGTATTCCATTGGGAAGTGAGAGCCTTACCGTAGAAACAACAAATTTAATCTTATCTCGCGACTCCCCCGCACGTGGAATCGATAATTTCTTTTACACTTTATAATTCTTCTTCTTTTTTTTTCTTTTTTCATTCGTTTCATTTATTTTCTTTATATCTCTTTTTTTTTATTTATTTACTTATTAATTCATTTATTTATTTATTTATTTATTTATTTATTCTCTCGACACGACATCAAAACCACTGTCCAACCAATCGACCCTTATCGCTCGCTCTCTTATTTCAACTCGATACAACTTTCTTCTTTTTGATAATAATAACTATTCGTGTTATTAGGAAATTTCCATAGGGGAAAGAAGGATTGAATTCGTTTATTTATTAACGCGAGATCAACATTAAATAAGTTCGAATAGACGAGCAAAAAAAATTAATAACTAAATACCATAAACCCCGTACTGTTGTTGTACTCTCGTATTTTCCTTGAGCTCGCGACATGACTCATCTCTCTCACTTCAGAGAGAACGAGAGAGAACGAGAGAAAACGAGGGAAAGCGAGGGAAAGCGAGAGAGAGAGAAAGAGAGCGATAGAAAGCGAGAGTGAGAGAGAGAAAGAGAGAGAAAGAGAAAAAAAGAGAGAGAAAGATCCTTCAAAGAAATATTTTTTTATTTCTGTCCCTCAAGGGTTGACGATAATCATTCTTTTTGAAGAAACGATTTGCTGGAGCAAATTCTCTTGGAAGAAAAAAAATATATTTTAGACATTTAAATTATCAAGATTATTTTTCCTGAGAGAATAAAAAAAAAAGTAAAAAGATAAGAGAAAAAAGAAAGAAAACAGTAATATAAATAAATTGTTCTCGATATGGGAGAAAAAAAATTAGACGTCCTTAGTATCATCTTCCGAGCCATTTTCCTGCTGTTGGTTGGACAGTGATGAACGATAAATGCACAAGGAGGTATGTATACGTTTAAGTGTGTTTGTCTATGTATATGTACGTGTAATACGGCGCTCCTTTCTCGTATATTACGGGTGTCCCATTTAAATCGATTTTCTTTCGATTGAAGTCAATTGAAAAATTATAATTAAAAAGTATAAAAAGAAAGAATAATTAATCGACTTCTTTCCAACACCATTAAAGATTATTTTACATACAACGAATATAACGTTAATCGATTAAAATAGAACACCTTGTATACGTATAGATGTATTGTTGTTGTTATTGTTGGAAAGAATCATCTTCATTGTCAAACAGAGAGCAAGAAAGATAATTAGAATTATGTGACGATCGAGCTTGATCCTGTGCGATACGAAAAAGGAAGGATCCTCCATAAACGATCGTCGTCCTTCTATAGATCTCAAAATTTTAGATCTCATAGTTACGAAACTTGTTGACGACCTCGCTCGAGGCCTGCGAGTCCCACTCGATGTCACGCCGAGCACCATAGTAAATGTTAGCCCCACCCTCGCTGGCCCTTCTGTGAGCATTCGGGGCCTGACCTTTCACGTGACCTGGTGAACCCTCGGCACCTCCCCCTCCACCACCAACAGTACTTCCATCCGGCAACATCCGGTCCTTCGTTTTTGGTGTACTCCAATGCATCGACTGCGAATTCATTCATTATTTTTTCACCCTCTTTTCTTTATTTATTTTTTCTAACTTCCTTTTTTTTAAGAGTAGTAATGTAGTCATACGTTAAAGGCTACTATGACGTACGCTTAAAAATATCATAAATTGTTTCTAGTTATATATAATATTTTATAATTTATAATAATATTTTATGATTTAAAAAATTACGTAGGAAGTTGCATTAAAATAATATTATTTTTAATTAAGTTGTAGCGACTTATGATCATTTATTGATCCATTCATATTCACATTCAGATTTACCTTTATAAGACTTCTATGAGACTTCTAGAAATTTTTGAAAAACAAAAAAAAAAAAGAAAAAGTTCTATAAATATTTTTACGTCTTTGTTACACTTTCTAAAGCGTGCTTCCTTACAACACGCAAAACCGTCACAGTATATTATTTTCAAACAATGTTCACATTTCGCATAATGAGAAGGTAAATCGAGTCAAAGGAAGTGCAAACTCAAGATTTATTCCACAAGTACGTATGCATGTATACACGCGCCTCAACTTCGGAGAAAATGCAAAAGTTTACGGGACTGTTGTTTATGAAGTCTCGTTTGATCATATATTTAAGTAAGTACTTCGAAACATGGTACCTTCATAAAGTCTCGCTCATGGGCAAGTTATTTACCTATATTTTCTTCAAACGTTTACACAACCAAACGTTTTACGTTCAATAATTTACTATGGATTTTCATGAAACTTATCTTTGTATAAGCTTTACATCTTCTTTTTATTTTCGAAAAAAAATAAAAAAGAAAAAAAAATAACAAAAGGAGAAAATCATACTTACGTTATATTATTATTTATTTAAATAATAGATACCACATATTTAAAATTCCACGAGTATTTTAATGCGTGAAAATGTCTCGTAAATTCAATGTTCGATCTTCGAAAATGTTTTCAACATTAACTTGATCGCCAAGTTAATTTTGCGTTAAAATGAAACCAAAGTTTTGAAGAAATTAAAAATTTTTTTTTTTTGTTATAACAACAACCGAAAAAACTTCACTCTTATAATTTTATTCCCGTTAATGGTTAACAGGTTAAATTTCTCGGACTATGAATATTCTTCTTTTTTCTTTTTTTTTTTATTTCTTTTCAACTTACTTGATGAACGTGTTCCTTCATGCCAAGCCACTGCTTGTAGCTAATGGAAATACCGCTATGCCGCCACTTGTCGTAGTTGCTCCTCTTTTCTGGGTCGCATAGAATCTCTTTGGCATTCTAAAATAAGGTCGAAAATAAAATCGGCCGATAAAAATTTTCTAACGTCGCTTATTCTACGGATAAAAGAAATACATACTTTAAGTTTTTGAAATTTTGCTTCGGCTTCCTTGTCACCAGCATTTTTATCAGGATGATACTGTAGGGCTAATGCCTTGTATTCTGCTATGATTTGCTCGACCTATGGCATAAAATAAAAAAAAAAAAGAGGTAAATAAATTTTTCTTCAATATTAATTGTATGAAGTTCATTATTTTCTTGACAGAATGTTCAATCATTAATGAGCATTGTTTGATTACGAAATATTGAAATTATTTCTATGTTAGGATATATAAAGAAACAAAGAAAAAAATTCAAGAGATAAAGACTCATTGTTTAACTCGATTTATCAACATAGGTCAGTAACATTTATTGAAGATAATATGAATTCAACTTTAAACAATTCTATGAGTTATATGAATCGATAAATATTTTTGCAATCTTATCGGAAATTTATTTTATTACTATGTATAAAAAAAAACAAAATAGAAAAAGGACGAACAAACAAATGGAAATAATGATTCGCTATATATATATATTTCATGTTCATAAAAAAAGAAATAAATGAAAAAATAAATTTCATTGATTACTTCGAGTTTGAATTTTTTATTCTAGTTAAAAACCATGTATATAGCAAGCTAATCAAGAAAGATTGCACGGTGCATTTCACCTGTCATTAAAATTATCGCACAATAAACGATGTTACGAGTCGTCCAAATTGCATGCGACCTTCGAATGGAATTAAATTTCGGTCTCAAATTCGAGGTTGAGATGGACAATCAGAGTTCTATCCTTTTCATGCTAATTATCCTACTGGTATCAGAATTATTCTCTATCTCTGTCTGTCTTTCTATCTATCTGTCTCTCTCTCCCTCTCTCTCTCTCTCTCTCTCTCTCTCTCTCTCTCTCTCTCTCTCTCTCTCTGTCTTTTCTAACGATGTTTAATAATCGCAAACGATTATCGATAAACGATGATCGTATTTGTATATAAAACAGGTGCAAGAAGTAGATCAAATAACTTCTACTAGTAGATTTACGTATATGCGCATAACAATCCTCCTAATCACGAAACTGTTATCAGTTTGCAATTATTATTTTATCGCTAAAAAATTTGACGTGAAATTCAATCGAACCGATCGATATTAACGTAATTTCGTGAGAAATGATTCGATGAAAAAAAAAATATGATTATGACATTTTCTTTAAAAGAAAAAAAAATAAGAAGAATCGATCTTAAAAACATTTAAGAGTTATTTTCAACGGCAAATCTAAAGGCAAATTAGACGAAGCAAGTTGGAAAATCACTGTATGATATCAAATGTAATGAAATTTTTAAATACGTATTCTTGTTCCTTCTCTTTTTGTTTTTTGTCGTGGATGAATTCCGTTTAATAGCGTCCATCGCAATACTCCGTTGAATTTAATGGTGCCCCCTTTTGTTCAAAACTTTTCGCGATTTCAATGGACTACCGGGCACATTTTACGAGAGTACATTATTTGCAAAAAAAGAGGAAAAAAGGGGAAAAAAGAAAAGAAAAAAGGGAAAAAGAAGAAAAGAAAAAAAGTAACGGTACTCCTTTGATAATGTTACAAATGCATGCATGAAATAAGTGATCTTTTGTTTTCAGTTTAAAATTCATAAGTACGAGAAAAGAGTAAAGGAACGAGCATTGGTTACCTATAAACTGTCTCTCAATAATTATTTCTTGACCTAATTCATTTAGAACGAAATATTTATAACGTTAAGTATTTCTTTTTTTAAGAATACAAAAAAGAATAGAATAAACACCTCACACATGTTCAAAATGCACGTTAACAACAACATCTTTAAAATTTTAATCATTTTACCTCATAAATATAGTAATAATAATACTATTAAAAATGATAAACAGTTCGAAATATATAATCACATTTATATAACAAATACGATCTTTTCATTTCGGAATAAAAATACGGCTTTTAATGTAATCAAATAGATTTAAAGTAATCGAATTATCCTATGACGATTATTTTATAATAAAAAAAACTTTTGTAATCGTCGAGAAAAAAATAGAGAAAAGTCGTAATCGTCGATAACGATAACGAAATTGAAGTGACAAGGTACGGTAAAATATTAATATGAGCCTTCAAGTCGCTCTTTAAGTGAAACTATCGCCTTCACATTTTACATTAAAAGCCGTATTAAAGGACAGTACAAGTAGGAAAGTGTCCTAAGGTCAATACACGAATTTTTTAGAATTTTATTTAGCAAGGTTTAAATCGTACTTCGCATGCATATTATATTTCTGATCCTTAACCTTCGTTGATAATATCGATAAAAAGATTAAAATGGCAATTAAAATATTTGAATTACGGTTTAACATTTAATTTTATTAAAATACATTTTCGAATTTAATTATACTTAATTTAACGTATAACGTTTAAACTTCATCGCGCTTACAAAATTAAATATAAACAAAATAATACAAAAATAATTCAATAATAAAGTGTAACCATAATTTTATTTATCGTTTAACGTTTCGGTTAACCTTTCGGTTTCGATCAACATTTCAAAATGAATAAACAAATTCGATTATACAAATCATAACAATTCGAAAATTCGATAGTAAATCGTAAATACAATTAAATTTTTTCAATAATTCGATAATCCTAAATATATATCTATGAATGATTATTATTTAGATAGATAAATTATCGAGATCCTTACCGTCGCTGACTCATCGCAGGATAGAAGAGCGTAAAGATCCTCGTCCTCGTCAGGCTTATAGTTGATCACGTCGTCGACACTCATTTTGCGTTAGATCAAATTGATTTAATTAACAAACAAAAATCTTCTTTTCCTTTCTGTTCGTTCGTTCGTTTTTCGTGAAATTTTAAAGCAAGAGAATATCAAGAAATAAACGAGGAGAATGAACAATTTACTCGAAAAATGAAATTATCGTTGAATTTCTTGCGAGTAAGAAGAATCGATTATCGAGAAGATTGAAATGTTCTCTCTCTCTCTCTCTCTCTCTCTCCCTCTCTCTCTCTCTTGATAATAAACTCTCCGGCGCGAATATTCGTCACCTGTTGCCGTGTCTCGCACGTCGCCGACTCGGGCGCTCAAGTGACGAACGAAAGTGGGAAATCCGTGTCGGAGACCCGGAAAGACCCGATTCCCGGGAAATTCTCTGCGCATGCGCACTCTACACCAACGATCTTACCCCTTTTCTCTCTATCTCCCTCTATCTCTCTCTCTCTCTCTCTCTCTCTCTCTCTCTCTCTCTCTCTCTCTCTCTCTCTCAGTGTCTCTCTGTCTCTCTCTCTCTCTCTCTCTTTATATATATATATGTAATCACACTCCCTTTCTTTATATATATATGTATATGTGTACGTGTATACGCATATATATCTTTCTCTTTGTGTCGTTCGTCCTTCCCCTTTTCGCGAATGCGCAGTCTACCGCACTTAGCGGCTGCTCTTCTTTTTCTTTCTCTTCCTCCTCTTCCACCTTCTTCTCTTTCTACTTCACAATAAGTAACGTCATCCGTGGTGTCTATCGCCTTGAATCCTTGACGAGGAACTCCAATTCAAAGGATTAATCCTGCAAAAGAAGAAAGGAAAAGGACGCGATGGATTATTTCCCAATGCGATTCAGAAAACGAGGCTTCCATTTAAGAAATTGATCATAATGAGAGAATTTCCTTCTCTCGTTGTAATTATTATATTCCCATTTAACAGGTAAGTATAATCAAATGTTGTTTTACGAGATTTTGGATAAATCGTACGTTCGAGATGTATTTTGATAGCACGGTTATTTAAATATATTGCGACATTTTAATATATTTCGATAAAAAGATTGTGAATAATTTATTAAATATACCTCTTCGATATGCTTGTTTTCTATGAGGATAAATCGTTTCTTTTTCTGTTCTATTTATTCTTCTCTTTTTTATTTTATTTTTTTATTTCTTTTTTTACTTTGGAAAACTTTACAAAATCGATCTCTATGCCGTAATTTAAGTGATTTTTATTATAGGGAAACTAAAATTGCCGAATATTCGACTATTGTCTGTATTGATTGAAAATCATACGTACGCTCGTCGAAATACATATATATATATATATATATATATATATATATATATATATATAATATATTATGTAAGTTGCGTGGGATAAAAATAAATAAAAAAAGAAAAAAATGTTTCTCGCAATATGATTATAAATAATAAATAAAAAAAGAAGTGATCGATTTCCTTTGAAATCAATAGTGAATTTCATGAGAGAAAAAAAAACAAGAAAAAACACGTGTTCATCGTTTGTTTCTTTCATGATTAATAAAATACATAGTGATTTCTCCTCTCATTTTATATACAAACATCATCTTCGTGTACGGACCTAATTACATTGTAAAGCATCGTTTTAATCTCACGAGACAAAACAATTGCTGCTCATACTTGATACATGATGAATCATAAGCTTTCGTTTCAGCCTTGAATCCATTCCATAAAGTTACCTTTCAATATCTAAGCGGAACAACACACGAGCTAATAGTACAGTAGACACCTGTTTGTGAGTAAAATCTGTTCGCGACACAGAAAAACTTTGTTCCACTTACAAATACTCATTAACGTTTTATTATGTAACTCAATAACAAGAGTAGGAGATATTTTCAAGCAGGAGGTTTCAAGAAAATTAAGAGAAAAGGAAAAACAAATAAAAACTAAGAATGAAAGATAACACAGTGAGAAGTACGCTAAGAAGATATTATCATTGATCCTTGACATCTAGCGTCACAATTTCGACACACACGCACAACAAATTGTCCGATTGTATGAGAAATTAAATTAAAAAAAAAAAAATAGAAAAAAGAGAAAAAACTGAATAAATTAAAATCTCTTTAAGTAGGAGAGATATACCTTGAAAGATATCTGATAAAACGTGATCTCAATCTCGTCGATTGTCAATTTCACGATCGTCACTTTCTCGTATTTAATAAAATTTATAATACCGAATGACCATATGATCTTTTTGATAATTTAATCGCGATCTCGATCGAAATTAAACCGTTTCAACGATCTAGGAATATTCAATTGAGACCATACTGCGCATAATACGTCTTCCACGTACGAGATTCCGGATACTTGTGGCTTTCACTCGACGCTCGATCAACCTTGAACCTTCTCTCTCTCTCTCTCTCTCTCTCTCTCTCTCTATCTCTCTCTTTCTCTCTCGTGATCAGAGATCATGATTTTCTTTACCGACTGAAGATGCATATCTTGCCATCTTGAAGGAACAATTTTTCTTTTTTTTCTTTTCTTTTTTTCTGTTTTTTTTTTTCCTTTTATTAAATGGTTAACGTTATAAATTCGGACTATAATACAAAATATTTGATCCTTTCTTTGGTACATTTAAGAAAAGAAAAAAAAAAAGATCTTTAGCTTTTATCCATTTTTATCTAATGGTAGAATCATAAAAGTGAAATCAAACGAGAATTTCGTCCCGTATAAAGGAAAGAATGGTCGCGGTCAATAGATTCAACGAACGTTACATTCAAATCGTGAAAAGAATAGAGGAAAAATTCACTGGTATTTCGCTATTTTTCGAAAATCGTTATTGAACACCAATATCGAAAAATTCGCAATCTTGGAATGTCGAAATTCTCGATGACGGACAAGCGCGAATCAATACTGCGAAAAAATAAATTAAAAAATTCGAGGGCAGTCTGGAAAAAAAAGAAAAAAAAAGGAAAGAAAGAAACGAACAAAAATTGGAACGTTGGAAGCGAAAGTGCCTGAAAACATACGACCCGGTTTACATGATAGCTTCACTCGGTCTCTTGTAGTCGCCTACATGGCACTCTGTAAGCTCGTTAATTGAGTTTGAATCGGGTCTTGGAAACACGAAGACCTACTCCCAACTACAAGGCATTTGTACAAGACCAACATCTCGTATTATCTTGTGTCGCATTAATTTACAGTAAATTTTGTAAAGCATCAGAATGCTCGTTAAATTACACACAATAATTCTATGGTAATAAAAATATTGAATATTATATGACTGTTCGTTTAAAATTATTTTTGATAACGAACGATAAATATCTTTATTCCAATTTTTCTTTTTTCTTATTTCTTTATTCTTTTTTTTTATTTTGTATTATCTTTAATAAGTCACTCACTATCAAACGAACGAATTGAAGATGGCTTTCCTTCGAATGAAATATACACAGAAGAAATAAGTATTAACTAATGGAGAATATCTTTTCAACGCAATATTTACTTACTCTGTAAATGTCGTTTGTGATATGTTCTTCGACTGTTGATATCGTAATCATTCAAGGACATATTACATTTATTGTAAACATTTTTATCGTATCTTTTTCGATGAGCTAAAAAGAAGAAAGTAATATTTCTTATGGAATTAACTCTACATGGATCAATTAAATTTTCTTTATTAAACGAGGAAAAGTATGTATCTTCTTATACCGGTAATTAAGGAGACTTAATCTCATCTTTTATATAATCGAGAGATAAAGTAGGCATCTGTTTTTGAATTTGTTTTCAAGTCAAACAAGAAAAGTTGAAATGACTGGAGCTCGAGAATCTCGTCTCTGGTTTCGAATAGTCTTACTTCGATGAAAACTAAGTGAGAGAGAGAGAGAGAAAGAGAGAGAGAGAGAGAAAGAGAGAGAGAGAGTGACAGAGAGAAAGAGAGAGAGAGAAAGAAACAGAGAAAGAGAGAGAGAGAGAGAGAGAAAGAGAGAGAGAGAGAGAGAAAGAAACAGAGAAAGAGAGAGAGAGAGAGAGAAAGAGAGAGAGAGAGAGAGAAAGAAACAGAGAAAGAGAGAGAGAGATAAATATGTTGCCTAGTTTTATATTATCCGAGATATATGACTCTATAAAAAGAAAAATTGCTTTTTCGCTTTAAAATTTTTATTTCTTACTTACGTGCGTTTGAAATTTATGTTCAGAATAATTTTTTTTCTTTTTTCTTTTTATCCCATAAATTCTTTTATCGCTTTCTTTATGTTATTAACCAATATTCAAGCTATTGAATCATTTATGAGGAAAGAAAAAATGATATATATATATATATATTAATATATATATTGTATATAATATACATAGATGTATAAATAACAAAAATGTACGCACATATGATGTTACGTAAAATCAATTTTATCGAATATTTTTATGTCACTTCCATATTATTCTATATATTTCCGATATTCTATATTGACATTACATAGATACCTTTGATTAAAAAAAAAAAAAAGAAAAAAAAAAATAGAGAGAAACAGAAAGAGAGAAAGTTTGCTTTTTCGCTGCCGTTACGAGTGCATGAACGTGGACAAATAGAAAAGTGTGTGTTAGTGACATGTTGATTTTTCACAAGTGTTATTTAATATGTCAATTTAAAAGTTATATTTTTTTTTAACCGATTTGTTCTAAATAATTACTGATCGATAATAAAAAATTACTAAATAAATATTAAACTGATAAAAAAAGTTTATAATAAATTAAACATACATAGGTATATAGGTATATTTATAGATATAAATATGCATACGATATATAATATTTGACTTCTTATTTTTATTTATTTTTTCTTTTTTTTTGATCTATGTTTTTCTTACATAATACATACTTATAGTTTATATTTTTGTATTTATTACGTAATACATTTATAGTTTGTAATATATTTATAGTTTGTATTTTCATTATTTTTAGTAAATATAAGTGCATACAACAATAATCCTCATGTTGTTTAGACCATCATTAGAAAGTCTAATTCTCTTGGGGATCACTTGGATGAATAGAACAGAGAAAGGGAGTGGAGACAGATACAAGGAGGAGGGAAAAATAGGAAGGGAGAGGGCATCGAAGGAGACACTAAAACGTGACTGAATGCATAAAATCATTATGCATTCGACTTGCCTTCGTGAAAGACGACGCTGATTATCGCCACCTTCGTTTACAGCTGTTAAGTCGAGGTATTGTTTCGAACCATCATCTTGCCTTTCGCCGTTGAAGAAAACAAATGCGCTTACCTTGCGATTTCATGCTTTTGAGTATTTTTTCATTTTTTTTCTTTTTTTATAAAGAGCGAACTTTTACAATTAAAGTTCGATAATGAGAAACGCAAGTTACAAATATTTCAAAAGAAATTTTAACGAGAGACTTCGAATTAATTGTTATATAGCATATTCTTGTAACTTTATTATTTTACTCCTAGGTTCATTTGTTAAAAAGAATTAAAAAAAAAAAAAGGAAAGAATATATACAAGATGTTTCATTGGAAATTTTTTGCGCAATTATTTTCCAAATTATAGAACGAATAAAAAAATATTTCAGATAGAATTTATCCTGTTTTATGGAGAGAGAGGGAGGGTGTTAAAAGGGTGTTACAGTCGTCACGAATCTTTTCTAGGTGAATGTGTTTTCGAAATTTCAAGGCGACCATTATTTCTTTTATATATGGAACTTGAACTACCTTGAAAGCCCAAAGTGTTATGGTCAATGAATTCCATTTGGAATGAGGTACACGCCTGTCTAAATATAAACATACAGATTCATATAAAACGACAAAAGTCACCTTGAAATGTCGAAAGCACGTATATCTAAATAGTTGTTACTGCCATAAGGCGTCGCCTCCAAAAGCAAGGTAAGTTTTGTTTGAAAAATTATTTGAAACGTACTATAATTTGGAAAATAATTAAGTGCGAAACTTAATATGAAACACTATATATATATATATATTATATCATCTAATCTACTTTTCTCGATATTTAAATATTGTGTAATATGAATATAAAAAAAATAAATTTACATGTCTTACGAAAATAGTTACAATCGAATAATAATATTCAATAATATTTAACTGTTGAGAAAAGTAAATTATACAAACACACACACACACACAGTGTGTTTCGAAACGTGTGGGCATAATTTCACCAGTGGATTGAGCATATTAAAATAAGAAAAGAAGTTCATATAAATGATATGATATAAATTATCGACATGATATTATCTCTGAGATTCTCAATCGAATTTCTGTCTTTTAATAACTTTTTTGATAAGCTGAATTGGTTGTGGGAGGACTTTTATCTGCGGTGATACCTCAGATTTACGATTACAATTAAAACACGGTTAGTGTTAATTTAGAAAATGATTACATTAGAATACAGCAGTAGATAAAGTTAAAATACTCCGACATTATTTATTATTCAGGGATTGCCCAATAAATTCAAACAGTATGAAGTAACTTCCATATAACTGAAACGAGTTAGAATAGAATGATAAGACATTCAGAACGACGTTTTCCGATTCTTTTTTTTATCATGCAATTCAATACATATGTTTGAAATGATAATGCGGTAGAAATATTATAATGTAAAGTTTTTAAGATCTTGATAGACTGTAGTCATTATATATTATTTTATAAATGCAGCTGTTTTCATTATCTTCTCGCAAGAATATTTTATGAAAATATTGTAGAAATATTGAAAAAATTAATTCACTCTCCTCGGTTCGGCCTCCACAAGAAGGGGATATTATTTCATATAACTCATTAACAATTGAACGCGGCTCATAAGTTGAGAAATGCTGATCTAAAAACTAATATTCGAACCGAAGATAATAACTCCGAGAAATTTCTCTAAATGCAGTTAAACAATTGACATAATTAAAAAACAGCTATATCTCGGGAACAAGCTCATATCGGGCATATGTTTTTATAGAACTTTTTTTTTTTATTTTAATATACTGAAATCCACATATTCTGAAACATCCAATATATGTAATCTATTTTTTCTCGATATTTATATATTATTGAATATAATTATTTAATTGTAACTATCTACGATCTACACGAAAAGACACACAAATTTAATCTAAAAGATTTATATTTGTTTAGAAACAAAGTGATTTTTTTCGATAGTACTGCATTAAAAAAGATTCAGATTTTTTACTTATGAATATTTAGATTACTCGTAAATTAATGTAAAGATTAAAAAAAAAAAAGAAAAAGAAACACTATACTATTGTAATTATCCATGTTTAAATAGAAAATGTAAAAAAACTACGTAGAATTTTCAACAAAAAATTTTTGTTTTTACGAGAGATAAATATATATATCTATAAAAGATGAGAAACGCGTAGTATAAAGTAAAAGATCAAAAATAGACGAAAAAGGAATAGGAAAGAATAAGAATGGCGTTGAGAGAGGGTTAATTTTTTGCCTGATGGTAAAATTCTGTCGTACGAGCCTAATCTTAGAAATCTGGCTCGTGCTATAAAAATCTGGTGGCCGTGCTTGGTAGCTTATCGATTTATGGAGGAGAACATGAACATAATAAAATGTGGTCGGCAGTTCGAGCGAGCATCGTCCACTACGCTACGATTTGTCAAATTAGAAAGAAAGGAGACAGAGAAAGAAAGAGACATTGACAGCTGGTCTACATGTGTTTCACACATTTAAGTGTACGTAGAATCCTGTGCATTCACTACCTCATAACATTCGCCCTGTCGCAACTCTCAAAAATGTAATTTTCCTCCACGAAAAAATTATTTTTTCTCCAGCCATTCCAAGTCTTCCTCTTATGGAACATCCTAATTACGACTCTTCATGATAAGAAAAAGAAAAAGAAAAGGAAAAAATTTTTTACTGCAACCTTTTCTGTCCTTGCGAGGACATTCTCGTTATTTATAATAGTAACGTATCTATTATTATATTGAAAACTTTTTCGTTTTTATGCAATTCGATTTGAATTAAAAATTTTAACCCATAAATCTATTCGTCCAAAAGAAAAATTATATAATTTAACAGAAGTATCTTTTCTAGTACGAGAAATATCGGATAACTTTATGAAATTGTATCATTGAAAGTTCACTTCGTACTTCATCTTAATCAAACTTCCGAAAAGTGATGTCGAAACGTTTCTCAAAGTATAAAGTACTAACCCAAGATTCGATTCTGTTAAATAAGATTAACTCGAAGTTCACAAAATTTGCGAAACTAATTTTCTTTGAAAATTTTCTTTTCGACGATACGTACAACATCGAAGACAAATTCTGATAGAAGAAAGGTTACCATTCTAAAACCAGAAGAAGCGATAAAAGAATAAAAGAGGGAACGTGATGTCAGAAGGGTCGAACCCTTTTCTCGCGAAGGAAAGGAGCGTGCTGGTTTAAGAAGGAAATACATCGCCGCGCTTCGTTTCCTTACGCACATGCGTAACAGACACGCAAGCGTGCACGCGCGCATCACTAACCTTACCTCAACAGAAATTTTCGATAGACTTACTATGTGAAAATGCTATCCTTCCTTGCCTTCGTGTGTTTTTTTTTTTTAACTTTAAGTAGTACACGCATATGCTTCCTTAACGTAAAACGTATCATGTTCGTGAAACATTTATTTTATATAATTATAAACCTTTAGAATCAATTAAATTGGTCGATCGTTTTTTTATTTTTAGTTTTACTTTTTTTTATGTTGAAAAAAGAATATTAACGACGAAATTATACGTGCTCGATGAAAAGAGATCTAATAGTGAATTTCTTATTTAATATTTCTATATGTCGACCTTTTCCACCTTTTCTTCCCCGTGCTAAATTTCACTTTTCCTTCCTCGAGCTAAATTCAAAAGTTCATTCAAATTCTTCGATAAAGTAAGAAAATCGATAATTTCAATATTCAGATTTTTTTAGGTCATTTCCATTTCCCTTTTATTTTTGTGAACGTAAAAGGATTTTATAATTTAATCCTTCATATAAAAAATCTATCAGGTCATCGGGAAAATCTATACGTGATCTTTCAAACGTCTTGAAATGTAGAGATCAAGATTTGTTTTCCATCGAAAAATAAACAGAATATAGTAGAAACCGTAAGAGGAAAAACTTGACCTTGATTATTAAGGAGACTTATGTCTTATCTGTTTCGTAATCGTACAAACCATCAGGTTTATCCTTTTATAGAAGCTTTAACCCTTTTATCTTTCCCCTTTTTTTCCTTTTAATCATCGAAACTTCACATCTCGATGCGTACCCCCCTCTTTCTTAAGCTATTTATTCTTTTTTTCTCCTTCTCTCTCTCTCTCCCTCTCTCTCTCTCTCTCTCTCTCTTTCTCCTTCTTTCTCTATCTATGTATATCTCTTCTTCTCTCTCCTTCTTTTTTGTAGAGCCAAACGGTCTCGGTACCATTTCGCTCCGTCCTTATTTATCTCGAAATAACGTTGTCGTGCGTATAGTGGCTTAAATGGGCGTTTCTTCATACGTTGCCAGATGCGTGGGTGGTGGCAGTGAAGTGAGAGAGAGAGAGAGAGAGAGAGAGAGAGAAAAAGAGAAAGAGAAAAAGAGAGAGTAAGAGAGAGGGAGGGAGAGAGAGTAAAAGAAAAAGGGAGAAAGAGACAAGAATAAGAGAAGGAGAGCACGAACACGACGATGGTCACATGGCCACGCTCGAGTCTTCCTCTTCTTCTTCTTCTGGCCCGACTGTCAGTATTCCGTGAAGTGTTGTACCGTGCTTGCGTGCAGTGCCGTTTCCTTCGTCGTCCACGACGACCCTGATGAAGACGAGAGTGAATCGAATAAAAACGATTTTGACGTTAGACTACGTACGGTTTACTCGAGAAAACTTTGACTTTCTCTTTACACCTGCTACGGGGGGAGGTTGATAACTAATTTGTACTAAGGTGGGGAATAATGTGTGTATAGAAAAAAAAGTAAAAGAAACATTTTTTAATACAAGAAAAGAGAAGAGAAGGAGAAAGAGAGAGAGAGAGAGAGAGAGAGAGAGAGAATGATCGAGTCGCTGACAGGTGAATATTAAAGGTAAGAAAAGAATTATTTTCTAGATTGGAATGAAAGTTGAAAAGTTTGCCAGAAATGTGTAACACGTATTCTTAAGAGTTAGTTTAAATAATTTATTTAGAGTCTTATTGATAATCTGAATCGATCAGATCTATCGATTACTGGTTCGATCGTTCTATTCGCCTGTTCGTGACGTCAAAAGTAAAATGGATTCAAGGAGATCGTATACAAGGGACAATAACAAATAGTCGTAATGTGTTATTATCGTACTCTGTAGTGAGTACAGTGTCTATAAGATGTTATACGGGCTAATACTTCGTGGTTATTATTATCTTGAATATTTAGAGGGCAAATGGTAAGCAGCAAGAAATGCGTCGTAGCTCTCGATCGAGTCTGATGATGATCACCAATCGTTTAATGTAGATATCGATTTTTCGCGTCGAAATCTATGTAAATCCGATCGTTTCAATGTCGATTTTATTAGCAAATGATTTATAGTTGGAAATAACAATTGGAATTAATTATTTTTTAAATTAACAATGAACTATTAATTATTATTAAATTAACGGTTTTAAATAATCACTAATTACTTTCCGTAAGTATAATAATCTTTTAAAAGGAGTGAATTATTAATTTGTTATTTGTGTTCCCCTGCGTGCGTTAGATCTTCATTTACATATATGTTACATTTATTTTTAAATAAATTTTTTAATCTTATACGAGCACGTAAAGTCTTAATTTTCAAGCTTGTAAGATCGACTTAATGATTGTCGATGCGAAAAATGATTCCTTCGCCTTCCGAGACGCGCGAATAAAAACAAATCATTAGTCAATGCTTAAAATAATAATTTGTTAGCTATTTTCGAGGTAAAACAAATTCTACGAAGGACGACGCTCAGGACGGATCAAAGTTCACCTTTTGCCGATTTTTTAGTGAAGTCAAAGATTTTTCATAAGTGTTCATAATATCGTTGAACGTCTGCCAATCATATGAGTTTCAAAAACATTCGTTCTATCTTATTGAAGAAGTAACTCATTATCAAAAGGTAATTTAACGTCATTAAAGAAAAATGTCTGATCCGTGTATTTTCTCTTGATGAAAATATTGATGGTGAATTTACACCTCTGATGTAATTTACAAATAAACTTATCATGAAATAACGATAAATAGAGATATCAATAATATATATATATATATATATATATATATATATATATATATATATATATAAAAGAAGATCGAGTTAATCATTTATTTTATCTTATAACATTCTAATTAAGTAATTAATGTTTATATTCAAAAATACGAATTATTAGGTATATGATTCGAATTATTTTTATAATCATCATCTCATATGTATTAAAAAAAAATTGGATAATAATAAATAACTATAGTAATAAATAAAAAATAAAAGGAAAAAAAAAATATAAGGAAAAACGAGAAAGCTGCGTTTACGTTCCACGCTTAGCGTTCCAGAGGGACGAATATTTTTAGGGTTGCCCATGTTGAGGAATCTGTACGAATATTCCATTAGGAATTAGGCAGGCAGCTCACCGCGTATATTAATAGATCGAACCTGACAGCCGAATCTGAGCAGACGCGAGGAGTGCGCCTTTCGTGTTTCATACGACACGACGCGAAATCGTTTCTCTCTTCTTCAAGCATACAGCTTTCAAACTAAACCAATTCGAATCTTCGCTTTCGAATCCACTTTTTTTTAACCTTTTTTTCTTTTAATTTTTTTCTTCTTTTTTTCCTACGAATTTTGCATTCCAAACCGGCGCCTTTTGGGCTTTTGGCATTTTTCAAACATCGAAAAAATGCAGCGTGAATAAAAATAAAAAAAAATAGATTTATAAAAAAATAGATTTATTTCTCTAATAATATTGTAACAAAAATATTGTATATTTAATTACTACGAATCGATTTATTTTATGTTACAAAAATTAAATTTGAAAATTGACGAGAATAGAAAACTAGATAATTTTTTTACCTAGTATACAATTGAAACAAAATTTAAAAATCGACAAGAGAAGAAATATAAATAATCTTTTTTTGAAAAAATAGCACTTGGATAAACATAAAATAAAAATAGAATTGATTTATTTTTCTAATAATATTGTAACAAAAATATTGTATATTTAATTATTACTACAAATCGATTTATTTTATGTTACAAAAATTAAATTTGAAAATTAACGAGAATAGAAAACTGGATAATTTTTTTATCTAGTATACAATTGAAACGAAATTTAAAAATCAACAAGAGAAGAAATATAAATAATCTTTTTTATTGAAAAAATAGCACTTGGATAAACATAAAATAAAAATAGAATTGATTTGTTTCTTAAATTTATTGCAGTAAAAATATTATATATTTAATGATAATTATACGAAATGATAAAAAAAATTTAATTTGAAAATTGACAAGAACAGAATAGTAGATAAATTTCTTCTATAATTAAAAGTGAATTTAAAAATTCAGAAATATTCAAAAACAGAAAAATAGACCAGATCTCGAATTAACGCATATTTACTACTTATTTTTATCCTTTTATCATTTTTGCATAATATCAGTGGAATTTTAAAGACTAATAACAATAGAAGAAGAAGAAGGAAAAGAAGAAAGGTGGTCGAACTGAAAGATGTTTTGAAGGATTGACACGTTCACGTCGCAGTTTTACTTCCTGCTTACCTTTTCAAGCATCTATCATAACCCATACGGAATCATTTCTGTTGTCATAATCAAGGACCTTGTTAGAAAAAGACGATACGAAAAGGATAACAGATAATATAAAAATTAATTTTGTAAATTCGCCATTGACGACGCATTTAAGCACGGACGATCCGAAAGTAAGGCGGACGAATAGTAAGAAGGTCGAGACTACGTTTGCTCGAGCATATATAGACATCTAAATCGTGCCACGACGGACGGTGCCATAAGCGCGATGCTTTTTATTACGTAAGTGTCGAACAATGCGTTTAAAAATATGTGCCGAATATGTTCGCGCCACGAAAAATCATCGACGTCATGATCGAATGAAAGAAAAACAAGAAAAATTAAAGTTTATCGTTGCCTGATTTTTGTTATTAAAATTTGTGTCATTATAATTTGACATTTTCATGGAAGAAAAGAAAGGAAACAGAAAAAGAAAAAGTCTCCATAATAAAATATCACAGAATAAACAAAAGGATTTTATTACTTTTTTATATTAATTAATATAGAATTTCCAAGTAAATCATTGAACAACTATTCATCAAAATTGTTTACACCTTTTATCATTAAGTTAACTTTCCGTGAACCGCGAAATTCTCAGGAAAATAATGATTTACATTATAAAGAGCTTAAATAACACGTTCGTTATCATATTGCGTTTAACTGTATTTTAAACGGATCAATAATATTATTAATAACATACGTAAACACGAGAATTTGCATTTCCAATTGGTCCGACTCAACATGATTCATTAAAAAATTTCGAAATACAATATTGGTTTTAAAAAAAATATATAAATCATATAGAATTAATACTAAAATAATCGACAATTATTCCGATATATTAAGATCTATCTCACATAGATATATTTCAGAAAAAGTTTATAAAATTTATCATATTTACATATAATAAAAAAATATTGTAATAACTATTAAGAAATACTAGAGTGGAATGAAATGAAAACTAGTGGAATGAAATTTATAATAGAAATTTTTACTAAATAATTAATTACTTTGACGTTTTTCGAAGTGATTATAATAAAACATGAAATTTTACATTTTTCATAAATAAATAAATAAATAAAGATCTCAAAAAGCACGTTACTTTATACGAACTTTTTTAACCTTATAAATGTTCAAATAAAAAAGAAAATGAACAACGAGATTAAAACAGAGTTAGTTTTCTTCTCCAGTTCAACTTCATGATTGTCCATATACCTACGTACTTAGGTACACAGATGAACGTGGAATCGCGATCAGTCTGCATAAATCAGAAATTTATTTTAATTTACGCGGCCGACGTGGAAGTTAACGATCCATGTGGCATGTATCTCGATCTCGCGAGGGCGAGTCGGGCATGAAGCGTGCTTGGTAGTACGGTCTAGTAGAGGCCGTGCCGAGGGCACGTGCTGCACCGGAAATTCGGTGTTGCAGGTGCGGAGTTGAGATCAACGCGAATTAGTTCGGTCTGCTGGGATGCTAATCGGAAGTTCCATTAATAGAGGAAGGCGAACGATCGGTTAACAATCGTCGAGCCAGCTGAACCACGTATCTTCGAGATTCTCCATGCCTTTCAAAACCATGACCTTAACGATTCTTTTATAATAATTAAGATAATTAATACGCGGAAAGAGCGTAATTCTTTGATCGATTTTTTGTTCCTTATCGAAATTAAATTGATTTTTCTACTTTTATTCGACTTAAGTAGAGAAGTAATACGAGGAGAAATCTTTTGCAATTTTTTTATTCAATCTACTCTCTCTCTCTCTCTCTCTCTCTCTCATTCTCTTTCTCTTTCTCTTTCTCTTTCTCTTTCTCTTTCTCTTTCTCTTTCTCTTTCTCTTTCTCTTTCTCTTTCTCTTTCTCATTCTCTTTCTCTTTCTCTTTCTCGCTGGAATGAATTTTCCTGTAATCCGATTCAAGAATACAGTCAAATAAACTCTTTTCTAAATTAAATTAAGCGTCCAAGCTGCTCGTAATTTTCTTCCTTCGTTCTCGAAAATCTCGAAAATTTTGATAAGAGGTATTATAAAGAAAAGAACAAGACAAAGAAAAAAGAGATAGAAAGGAGAGAGAATCTTTTTTAAAAACATACTCTGCTTGCAAGCTTTTCTCGACAGTGAATCGAGTCAATACACAACCAGCATACGTGTTAATTCGCTCTGCTATTCGCCGTGATTCATCGCATCAGCTGATTCGTTTGGACAGGGAAAGTAAATCAAAGAGTGGAGCTTTCATGGGAACGATAACCTGCCCTCTCTCTTCTCCTCTACTTCTTTCTCGTTTTTTCTTTTTCTTCTTGTAGCGCGCACATCTCCTCGTCTCTCTTTTCGTCTCGCTCTTTCTCTCCCTCTCCCTCGTTTAGAGTGCGTACGAAAATAGTACGCATGCTCGTTGCAGCAACGAGAATCGAGGCGCAAACTCTCATGACTCGCGGACTCGACGGCAAATTCAATTCATGGAAAAGTAAAGCTCGTCAAAAGAAATACCATAGCAAGAAACGAGGGAATCCCTTGAATAATTTCCTACTTTCAATTTACGTATATTATGTCATTTTAAATTACGAGTGCACGTTCAGTTGTTAAATAACGAATTTCGTCGTACGAAAAGTAAAATACAAATCTTTTTATGAAACGATCTGCAAGATTGAAAATTTGCAAATTTACAAAAAGAAAAAAGGAACTCTCAATAAAATATAAACTTTTTAATGAATCCTATAGATTTATAAGTGCCGATCTAAAATTGAATTTGAAAGTTATAGTTATCGAATGAAGCTTTCAAGTTGAAAGAAGAAACTTGAGAGAGAGAGTTCGACAACAAGTTGAGAGAAGAAATGACGAATGAGAAGGAATAAACCACAAATAGAACGACCGTCAGCCGGCCATTGGAAGTGAACTTTGTACGATACTAATTACATTCCATTACCACCCTTATTAGGCGAACAAGTTTGTCCGATTCCGATCGCGATTTTTCTTTTCAACTTCAGCAATTATTCAAGAAGTTCTGCTGGAGAACAGTTGCATGCACTCCTTTTATCTTTAATCTTAATTTACTCGAAAATCGAAAGTGATAAGATCTCATGACGATTCTACTCTCTTTACCTCGATCTATTAATTACATCTCTCTTTTTCTCTCAGACTTTTTCACATCTACAAATGATTCAGTAATTATTCTCAGTAATTAACTTCCACGCTCTCGTAAACATAAATCCTTCTTGTTTCTTTTTCTACCAAAAAGAGAAAAAGAAAGAGAAAGAAAAAAAAAGAAAGAAAGAAAGAAAAACTAAAAGAAAGAAATCAACATTTACGTCACGTCTATAGTTCTTTCTTCCTTTCTTTTATTATCGAGATGACGTTGAAATCCGGGGTCATCAGTTTTGATTTGACGAGCATAGGTTACAAGCACAAAGATTAACGCGATAGGGCGCACGCAACAGGAAACGCCACGGCGCAGCTGCAGTAACGAGGACGAAAATTATTTGCAACGTCAGTGTCGTCCATAAAATGCGTATGGCCCTCGATTTTATCCACCGCTCCATCTCAACATCCCCGCCCCTCTCCTCGTTCCGTTTAACATCCCTAATGAGTTCATAGATCGGTCCTAGTTAGAATGCACGATTGTATCATCCAATTCTTCCCACGCGAACAAAGCGAGCGTACTATATGGTAACAAGAATGTCTCAATGATTGATCTCGATTATTTCGAAGCTGAAAATTTTTCAATGGTAAAAATTTGCGTTGGAATTTCGCGATGATCGAACACAGGATCGGAATGCACGTTCATAGATCTTCAACTAGTCTCTTTTAAACGCGGAATAATTCGCGCGGGTAAAATTTACGAGTGATACATGTCTGATTTATAGCGTTATATATCTTACTTATTTCACACGAGAGTGGATAAACTTTCGCGATCTATCAAATGATCCAACATTTTAAGTGATTCTTAATGGACGAACGAATTTTTGGATTCTCGATGGATGGAATCACGACAGTAACGCCAAAAGGATTATAAGAAACTTGAGGGAACATATCTTTTCTTCTCATGGGGGAAAAACTATCTAAATTCGACTAAAAATATTCTTATATTTACTCATATTATTAATATGATCATATAAGGGGAGGAGTGATTTTCTTTGAAAAAATGAAAAAAGGAAAAAAAATAAATTCACGATCCATACATAAATATTTCGATATTTATTATTCATCGTCGTGGTATAATACTTTTTCTTAAAACGAAAAAAGAGAAAGATAAATGATTCATAAATTCTGAAATTTTTACGATAAAATAAAAATGAACTATGTCGACTATTTTATAGTAATGAAACTTTTATAAAACATTCAATTTCTTTTCATCGTCCTTGTGCACTCGAACGCGATCTCATTAATTAACCTAAATATCGCGAAAGCACGATGACGTCGGATGGCACGAAATACGAAAGATCGATGACGAGGGTAACGGAAGAGGAAGCGCAGCTGCGATTGCGACGAGCGTGGCGTGACAGCGATTTGCAACACCAATATCGTTCATAAAACATGAATGAGTCTCTCCGTGTTCGATTCTGTCCTTCTCTCTCTCTCTCTCTCTCTCTCTCTCTCTTTCTCTTTTTCCCTCTCATCTTTTCCTATCTCACGTAACCATGAGATACTCTCGTGCGACACGCGTCTCTTGTTCTATCTTTCTCTTTCTCTCTCTCCTCTCTCTTTCTCTCTCTCTCTCTCTTTCTCTATCTCTCTATCTATCTCCATCTGCAAGCGAGCTAAATTTAATATTCTCGTGTATTTTCAGCGAGATGAATGAAACTACCATGATATTCATGCACTTTCTCTCGATTGAACGAATACGCGATTCATTTAATATTTATGTTTTCTTTGTTCGATTTTATTTTTTTTTTTTTCTTTTTAGTTTTATTTTTATTCAACGACCTTTGTAACTTCAACGGTCATTGTCTTTGAATGATCCAAAGAAAAATTTAATATGATTTAATGACGAGTCTGAAGAATGAATTTTGCATAAAAAGGAATTAAATTTACATCGATGATTTATAAAATATCGTGCGTAAAATGTAACATAATTAATCGTGTATCGTTATAGTCTAACTTTCCACCAATTTTCATTCCCATTCCAAAGTAGTAATTTTGCTTCGTTGATTTTAATGTAATACTCAGGAACCATCATAAAGATCGTTTTCGATCAACTCCATTCGACTAATTAATAAAATCATTCCAACATTCTTACTTAATCGAATCGTAAATGAAATCGTGAATACTATAATGGGACTTTAATAACCAACCATCAGTTAATTTATTTGCCTCGGTTGAAATTCGTTAATTTTAATTGTAATTTACATCGTCACAACTTATCATTTCAATTAAATCACGTTCATTAAAGTTATCTTCGTTCGATCTTCTTATTTTTTTTTCTACAAAATAAAAACAAACAATCTAATTTTATACCTCGTTTCATTAAAACGTCATATATAATTCGAGAATTCCAATTGTATACGCAATTAATTAGTGTGGTTGTAGGAAGATAGAAACTTTAAAGAGATGTATAATGTTTGCCATTCTTTCATTTTGAAGATCTTATATTTGTAAAATCATCGATAAAGGATGAATAACGAGCGAATATTATAGTATTTTTTATTTCAATATTAAATTTTATAATCATAATAAAACATCGGTGTAGGCTATTTTTTGTTCTGACATGTTTATGTAGATCGACTTAAAATTTATATTCCTAATCGTAGCGCGTGTAGTGAAGTATCGTAAATCCTACTTAATCTCATCTCTCTATTCTCTCTCTCTCTCTCTCTCTCTCTCTCTCTCTCTCTCTCTCTGTCTCTCTTTTTCCTTTTTCTTTTTCTCTACAGTAACAAAGTCTCAAAAGGATTGAAATGTTTTTATTGCATTACTATTGCAGGATTTCAACGAAGGTTGTTCAGGATTGGTCAAAGAGGATAGGAGGTCACCATGGCAGTCGGTGAGTGTTGCCTTTTATTCGAAGTTGGACCAAACTCCACCCACGAGTACGACCGAGCTGTGAATTATAGATTAGAGTCACGTAATTTACGCATAATCACACGCTCATCGTATACGACTACCGCGTATTCCGAGCCATCTATCTATCCCTTTTCCACTCCCTCTTTAACCCTTTCTTATGTTTCTTTTTTTCGCTCTCTTTCTCTCTCTTTCTCTCTCTCTCTCTCTCTCTCTCTCTCTTTCTCTCTCTCTCTTTGTTAGGAGAAATTCGAGGAACAGATAAATTCCAAAAAAACGTAGATGAATCCTTTTCTTCTCTCGATCTATTCACATCGATTCTTTTATAAAATATATTTTAAAAATAACGTATATTTTCACAATGTAAAAAATTATATTTTATATCAGCGTTTTCAACATATAAAAATTTCAAAGATTCCGTTTATCTCATTTTTCTTATTTCTTTTCTTTTTCGAGGAAGCTCGTTTTACGTCGATGAATTCTTAATCAATATCACGAAGTTCTTAGAAACATGAGAGTATCAGAAGGGGTACAAAAGGGCACGTTAGGCTAATCAAAAGCCAGCCGCGGCTTCTTCTTCATTCTTCGCTTGAAAAAGACGGGCCCTTTGAGGATCCGGTAACACGAGCCTCCTTTTTCTATTCCACGAGATTTCTAATTTCCAACATGCGACTCTTCGTAAGAAAAAGTGCGAAAGAAAGAGAAAGAAAGAGAGAGAGAGAGAAAGAGAAAGAGGAAGAGAGAAAGAGAGAGAGAGAGAATAAAGAGAATAAAAGGAAAGAAGATTATAGAGAAATCCGTGTACTTTCACGTCGGAAAGAAAAAAAATGTGGATGTAAAAACGTGGATCTATCCTTCTTACTATATATCCATCGAGCATTCATACTCTTTTATACTTTCCTCGTCTTATAAAAGTTCCTCCCGATCGGTGACAATTCGTAAGCATGAAATGTACGATAATACCATTCTCGTTTCTTAATTTATAGTCCCGCCGCATAATACTAATCTTCTAACAAATTCCACGTGAGACTCAGTAATCTCCAACCTCGATCACTAAGATTCACGGAGATACATAGTTTTACATTGATAATTAATTCGTTCGGTATATACCGTCATAATTTTTGACAACATCCGACAATTACATATTGTATATTTTTATAAGAAAAATAATACGAATGGTGGTAAGGAATATACTCATTTAAAATTATAATAATAACTACAATTTTAATGTTTATAATGGAAAATTTAAAATTCAATTTTTCTCAAATTATTTATCGAGTATCTCACTAATTACGATACCATCTTTCGGAGCAATTAATGTTAACTCTTAATGACGACACAAACAGTAATGGCGAAAACGAGTAGCATATCCATGCTATTGTGTCATAAATTTAGCTGCTTCGTGAACAGTTAAAAAGCAAAGAGAAGGAAAGGACTGTAAAGGGTAGAGAAAGACTGTCTTGGAAGACGCAGTAAAAATTGGCGGAGTTCCCTCTCCTCTTCCTTCTCTTCCTCATCGTTTCCCTTACAAAGTCGATCTATCTTCGAGGAGTAACAGCGCGTGGATCGCTTCGACGGAGGTGCATTTCCGGTGCAGTTGAGTATACGTTCCTCCTCTTCGTACGTTCCTGAAGGGATACAACGAACTATGGTGGGGCGGGGGACTTAATGTACACAGCGTCCGGTCCATCCCTCCCCACCATTCCCATTTTCTTCACTTCGTTCATGGCGTCCCATAGACAGTAGACAAGCATGTACCACTGTCAGAACAGTCCCAGGTGGACCTTCGCGCAGTCACTCGAATAAACTCTGACATTTAGTGAATTATTTCTACATCTTTTGAGCTTCATTTTTTATTAGAGAATTACAATTTTCACCTTTAGAGAAATACTATTGCATAATTAAACCAGTGTGTGATTAATTAAAAATAATTCCTATTTCGTTCCTTTTTATTAATATATACATATATACATATATATATATATACACACATATATTTATACTACTTACTAATATTCTAAGAAATAAACAGTTTCTGATAAATCATTCACAGTAAGATGGAGGAAAGAATTCAAATCAAATACAATGTGAGAGCTAAGTGGTATCAGTGAAAAATCTTACGATCAAATTCGGTTAAAGGATTCTTAGAAAGTCGAACAATTTTGTAGGTTCACCCATCAATGGACTTCAAATATCACGCACTTCGAAAGAATTCGAATAACGTTTATCGACAAGAAATTTCGAAGCACGGTCATCGATTTTTCAGTTGATCATCAATACGTTAGGCCGTATGTTCACAGACAACCCTTCGTACTTTTCGTTGTCGGTGTCAACGTCGTCGACGGACACGACAACATCACCATCGTCGAGTTGTCCATCCTCATCGACGAATCACACGCACCGCAGTGGTGGACACACTGGCTTAACGGCTCTCTTTCGACGTCGGCCTACCTGCAAAATGGGTGCTACGTCTTCGACTAGCGTGGCATCAGCCTCGACAGCTAGTACTTCAACAAATCATCAAGAATCATCGAGTAATCGAATCAGTGGATCTAGTGGATCTATACCATCGACACCAAATGAGGAACGAGTACCCATGTTATCAAGAAGCACGGGAAACGGTACTACTACAATTAATCAAAGAAGAAGCTTTAGGAATTTATTTAGATCGGTCAGTGCCAACGATCACGAAAGGACTCAACAGTTTCTCAAGGGTGATCCTAGACCTTCAGATGTAGCACCACCTTCACCTTATTTACCGCACAGGTGAATTTAAATGTTATTTTAATTATATGGATATACATATATTTGACCAAGGTTTATCTAGTTTTAGTAATTATTTCTAAATAACTACATCTAATAATAAAAACAACTATTTCATTTTACTTCAATATATCTATTTACAAAGTGTACATAGTATTATAACGTACATCAATATCATAAAGTATGTACTGTAATGGAGTCGACAACTATATTTTGTTTATCTATCTTCTGTTGATTTTAATATATCAATTATATATAAATAACAATCCGATCACAGATCACATTCGCACTCCGAGAACGACAGACGTCGTCCTGCTCGTGATAGACGAGTTCTCAAATCCGCTAGCGAACTTCTTTCGAACGATATGGTTTACTGTGGACTTTCCGGTGATGCTAATGATCATGACGACGATGACAATGACGACGACGATGACCAGGATTCAACAGAAGAAGTATTTCTTGGTGTTGATGATGCTAGGTTAGTATAATATTTGTCTAACTTATTGATAATCTTTGGTAAGCGGACAAGAAAATACAAGTTGAATCATTAATTCTACCGAAAAACACTCATAACCTATGATATTTAAAGAACAATGTAAGATCAGATAGTAAGATAACATATGTCTCGTCTCTATTGGACTTACAAAATATATATGCCATCAGCAAAAGACAGCTATATAAAATATATCAACATAATTATTTTTAATTCATGTTATTATCAAAATTCAATTTACGCTTTGACATATACACATTTGACTTATAGACAAACAAATGTGATGTATGATTCTTGAGAGATTTAATTAACAAATCAAGTTTTAGAAGCAAGTGTAATTTTTAATTCATTACAGGTATTATAATCTGTCGTCGACCTTGCCATCACCAGGATCGGCAGCGTCAGGTCAAAGAAGACACTCCGTCGGTACTTTCCTTGGCAAGGATCGAAACACTTGTTCTGGAAGAAGACCTACCCAAACAGTTGAAGTTCTGGTAGAGCCTAGTAGTATGGCACCACCAATACCAACCGATACAGTCGATGGTATCGTTTGTATCGACGAAAGAAGGGACAAATTAAGTGGATGCAGATCTAGACGAAGGAGACACAGAAGTTCATCCAGTAAAGGTGAGTTATTTTTTTTATTTATTTTATATGTCCCATTTGGGTCACGTGATCTTTCTCTGTATAAATTTTGTCTTCAAAGAAACAGACAGACATGTTAATTCGTATGCTAACGTAACAGAAGAGAATAACATCGTAATAGGTACTTTTGAGCTATTTCAAGCTATAAAAAGAGAACGACAGACCGGCATTCTATCTTGATTGATGGTCAATGATAATAATTATTATTAGGCACGGTTCTTCAATAGACAAGTCGCCTGTTCCCACGACGTGCATTTTATGGACAGCTTACCCGCATAGATTGCAATCACAATGGTCTCGTTACGCGATCGACACGTTACATAATTTGCGATAAGTAGAGAATTAGAAAGAGAGGGAGAATTATCAAAACGTGTCAACAAGTCGTCGAGACTGTTACGGCGAAATGATAAATTCTTCTTCGGTAATATCTAATAACCGTTTTCTACGATAACGAATAATTTTAGAATTATTCGTAATCGTAAAAATCAAAGATACCAAACAAATTGAAAATAGTGAATGAAAATAATTTACATATATTTTTAATGTTAACAAATTTAATACAATTTTACAGATAAATTTATACAAAATCAATTTATACTTGGAACATATTCATTTTAATTTTTCTTCTAATTCGTATTAAATAAAAATCGTTCGTAAGAACATAATTAGATCCGTATCAATTTTTATTTTATATATAAATATTTTTAAAATTAAAAAATCAATTTTGTTCTTTTTTTAAATCGTCATATTTTTTATGACGAAATTTGAAAGTAAAAATACATCATCCTTTAAGTCCTTAAAACTAATAGTTGGCGATTTATTTGACTCACAATAGTATATCTGTCTACGTATAACATAAAAATTAACCTGGAATATAATATGTGTACATACATGTACCTATTTATTTAGCGTACAAGTTCATAGATCATCGTTGTAAAGAGAAGATAAAGTGATCATGCAAAAGTTCATATTAATTTAAATCATTTCCAAAGAGAACATCGGAGAAACGCAAGCTCATGAATATAATCACACGAAGCAGGTGAACACGATTAAACGATGTCGTGGAGAGACGTACCGAAAAGGCTTAACAGAAATAGAAGATTTATTATCCTCTTTCCTCTCTCTCTCTCTCTCTCTCCCTCCCTCCCTCTTTTTCTCTCTTTCTGTTTCTCTTTCTACGCAAGCCAGTAACTACCGGGAACGTACTTACTACTGTCGAGGGTTCGCGCGATAATTCCACTTTCACATCGCGTATTCGACTTCGAGACGCGAATCAAGATTCTCGGCTATAAGGGATATCCGGTTGATCGCAGATCAACTCGCAGATTAATAAAACTCGAGAGCACAAGACAAATATAGAAAGTTAAACTTATTATAAAAACAAAAACCAAAACGATTGTTCCAGATAAAAATTCACGATAAAGAAAATTAAAAAATAAAATAAAAATACATAATATGAACAAATTTTCGTTTAACTTTCGTTTAACGTAATCATAACTTTGAAAAAGAAAGGAGAAGTTTCCTTGAACTTATCGCATCAACTTATAAATATAAAATGTTAAGTATAAAAGTCAAGAAAAAAAAAATAGATAAAAAAATAAAAAAACAACATGGAAACAGTAAAACGTCGGATATAGAACGTCCCCGGAAGCACCCTTTAGTATTCGATCGACGAAAGCAATAGCTTTTCCCGTCGACGAGACGTCGAACTCGTCCGGAGAGTCAAGGAGAAAGGTAAAAGAAGAGTTCGAAAATTTACGACGTTACGTGGGTTCCGTATAACGATTGACCGCTGGTAGAAATCGGTCCCACGTGTTCAACGCTTTTAACCTGCCCTTCCGATGGCCCTTAGCTTTGCCTGCACGTGCCGCATGTGTCGATGAGGGACCAATACTAATTATTACTCTCTGTCTCTCTCTCTCTCTCCCTCTCTCTCTCCCTTCCTCCCTCTCTCTCTCTCTCTCTCTCTCTCTCTCTCTCTCTCTTTCTTTTTCTCTCTCTTAACCAGTGAACAACATAACACCCGTTAGCACAACCATATATAATATAATTATTCCATATATAATATTCGTTAAAAATCAATCGAATTGTATGTGTATACATATGAATGTAGTTGAGCGAAATATTCTTTCGATTTTAATCTATATAGATCAGTTCTTTTTTCTTTTTTTTTTTTTTTTAGACAAATTCCACGTAATTATTTCTATAGCAAATTTATTTTTTTATTGTGAAGATGGTATATTCTTCTAATAAGAGGAAACAGAATTTTTGAACAGAAATTCTAACGATCAGCAAAAGCGTCTTTTAAAACGAGGACGTTCGATCTTTTTTTTCTTCCCTCACACTCCCGTTCTGTTTTTAATTAAAGCCGGAAATGAGCCGTGAGCCTTACTAACCATACCCTTCGAGAATTTTGATTCTGATTTCGCTCTGCTTCTGCTAGGCTCTACTGTATCTCACAGACGTGCAACAAAAAAAAAAAAAGAAAAAGAAAAAAAAATTTTCTGGAAAGAAAAAATGGACACAGAAATTGTCTCCCATCCTGTCAACTGTATTTGTTCAAAAATAATCGAGACACTCGTCCCCCTTCGTGAATTTTTAAGACGTCCGGGAACGTCTCAAGGTCCTATACTTTTTTTTCCAATATTCTATCTAAATATATCGTTAACTCATGAATATTATAACATATATCAAAACTTTCTGTAAGTTATTATTTATTGTTTTCCTTTCTATCTATCTATCTATCTATCTATCTATTTATCTATCTATCTATCTATCTATCTATCTATCTATCTATCTATCTATTCATCTATCTATCTGTCTATCTATCTATTTATCTATCTATCTATCTATCTATCTATCTATCTATCTATCTATCTATCTATCTATCTATCTATCTATCTATCTATCTATCTATCCATCCATACATCCATACATCCATCCATACATCCATACATTCATACATCCATATATCCATATATCCATATATCCATATATCCATCTATTCATCTATCCATCTATCCATCCATCTATCTATTTCTCTATCTATCTATCTATCTATCTATCTATCTATCTATCTATCTATCTATCTCTTGATCCTGTTTCATTAGGTTCGCAGTGGTCGCACCGTACGAACGGAATAAATTGTGTACAAGAATGACGAAAGGAACGGTGCATCCGGTTAGCTGCTGTTACATCCGAGGACCTATATAGTCGAAGTAGAAGGGGAAGGGAAGTGCATCTGTACCAGAGGGTGACATTAGGGAACGAGAGAGAGAGGGAGAGACAGATGGATAGTTGTCGCTCACGACAAGCGACGTCGTTAAAACAAATCGTCCCTCTTCTCGATTTATTTACATTGTGTAAACGCACGAGACTTTTGTGATATTTCGCACGCGATCAACGACAGTTCATCTCACTCTCTCTCTCTCTCTCTCTCTCTCTCTCTCTCTCTCTCTCTCTCTCTCTCTCTCTCTCTCTCTCTCTCTCTCTCTCTCTCTCTTTCTCTCTCTGTCTTTCTTTCTTAAGACTGTATCGTAAATCTGTCGTTCTCGCAAGACTCTTTCTCGAGGTTTTCTTATCTCGTTGAACGATACCATGGAAATTAAAGGTTGTTCAGCTTTAGTGACGATTAATGGGATATTCGTATCGAGTAACAAGATTGAAATTATACAATAGGAAAATTATTCGTAATAATTAACATATAGAAGAGTATCTATTTCATTTAATCATTATGAAAGGAAATTCTGAACATTTGTCATTATTGGTGTATTATTTAATATATCGTTATAATTATAATATACCGTTATTATTAAAAATATATATAAATATATAAATAATAATATTCATAATATACTGTTTATATTATAAATTTAACATATTTTTAAAGTGGTTAATTTTATAAATGATTATTGGTTAAAAGTTACCGTAATAGTTGGATCAGTCAATGTTTTTATGAAAACATTGTGGTAATCAAAGCACGAGTAGAATCGATAAAAATAACGATATCATCGAACGAGCGAAGGTGAGCGGAAAATTAAGCATTCCAAAGGCAGTGTCCTTTCCATCTGCATATATATTTACCGGTTATACTTCCTGATGTCGCACAAGCACGGATTCACGATTTCCGGTGGCAGTAATGTTCCACGCTCGCTCCCGACCACAACTACGCTTCCGGAAGTCGAAGGAACGACACTCTCGTTCAATCGCGATTCGTTCCTCGCATATTCGTGTCTACTCCATCAAATCGCGAGAGACAACCACGAATGAAAATTTCAGTCAGACTTTAAACTTCATTTGAATAATTGTTTGAGTGATTTATTACCTACTCTGTTTGCAAGACCTGCTGACGTTTCTATCGATATAATTTTTTTTTTCTTTAAGAAAAGAAAAGCGGATTGAATAAATTTGAATTAATGTACGAATATACGCAGAAGCATATGTATCGATGAATTTAACAAAATTATTTAATTGAAATTGTTAATATTAAATTGTTTTTTTTTTATAAATTCTGTTGAAATCTTTAATCATTTGAATACGCACGTTGAATCAGTTTGGAATTCTTTGGAATAGCGTACCGACAATTTTTTATTATAAAATCTTAAATTTTCATTAGAATAAATTAAGTGAAACAAGATGCGTATATCTTTTTTCTAGTAGAAAAGAAATTAAAACAAGAGAAAGTTATTAGTAAATAAACGAGAAAAGGATCAAATTGAATTTTGAAAGTAATTATTTGTTTGAAAATAAGAATGGATAAGAAAGCCTGCAAAAAAAGTGTTTTCTAAAGGTGCTTCGTTTTTTTTTTCTTTTTTGATAAAGATCACAACAACTTCCTGTATACCCTTCGATTTGTTATCCAGATCACCGCAGGTACTTCGAAAGCGATACAAACATCCGGGATGAAGAAGAGTTTGTCGAAGGTCTTTCAACGTTTAACGTAAACGGTCCTTACTGAGAGATTTTAGCCAGCATCCGCATCTCGCGTAGAATTTTAAACGAGTTTTTCCTCTTTCGTGTCTATGTCTAAAACAGGTTAAAGTGAGAGTCACACGTGTATCGTTATTCGAATGGATGTGTTTTTCTAATTCATATATTTTATATATATAAAGAGAGAGAGAGAGGGAGAGAGAGAAATCCTTTGAATTATGCATTTGAAAATTGAATTACGAAACGAGAGACACGTGAAGAAAATTCACAATACCTTCGAAAATTATAACGACGGTATAATTCTGAAATTTTAAAAAAGATTATAATATGTTTCGTGGATTGTAGAAAATCAACATGATCTAATTTTGATTCCAAGCGTTATTTACGGGTGGAATTCGAGAGTCGGAACGGTTAGCAAGTACCTAAACGAGACCTGATTGGTCAATACGTGATCTCCGGCAACTACGATTCGTTGTACCGGAAGTCCATTCTCCTTACTCGTCGTTAATAATAAAGTATTTATATATGTTAGATTACGAGAGAGAGAGAAAGCTTTGATCTATTTTTCCAAACGACGATTAACATAAAAAAAAAATTAATATATTCAAGAAAAATAATAAATAAATAAATAAAGAACTTTGAAAGAAATAAAGATATTTAAGAGAAAAAATAATCATTTAATCGGAATAAAAATAATATATAATTTAAGTTTAAATTAAAGAAAATAATTTATTGTTTTTTATTTTTGATTACTCCGAACAATCCCAAGATCGAAGAACACGATCCGTTATATTAATATGTAATATACAGTGGCAGATATTCATAGGTTCTTTTGCATGGTAAGACATGATCGTCGATTTGATTGACAAACTAGCGGTAAATAACTTCGCATTGTGAATCTCCGGAACGACGTCTTGACGAGGATCACGAACTGTCTGTCTCGTTCTGCGAGCCGGCATCGTGCGCATAAAGTCGTGCCTATTTCTGTTTTTACAGCCGCCCCTTTATTATTTTTATCTTCTTGCCGGCCGCTTATTTTCGTGTTCATATGCATTTTCTACGGTGCATCGACTCTCCCCATATATTCGTCCTTTTCTATTTTTATGACGTCTAGCGAGGGAGTAGTGTGGAATTAAAGAAATAAGAAAAAAACAAAAACAAAGAAGAAAAGAAATGAAAAGAAATGAAAAGAAATTGAAAAGAAATGAAACGCAGAAATAAAAAGGAAGATTCCAAGATCGCGAATATACTTTATTCGAGTATTTACAAATTCTACGAGCATTTCAGTGCCCTTTGCGGTATTCTTTTGATGTATTTACCGATCACGATAAATTTTGAACTTCTGGCTTCGAGAAGGATCAAAGAAAATCTTCTGTCTCTGTGTATGCCACGTGGCAGGAAATATAAAGAATTAAAATCTTTTGATATATTTTATAAATAATTCGACATTTTCAGATCCATTCCTGTCTAGTTACCTTTTGGAACTGAACTTTTACATTTCTTGCATACCTAATACGTCGATATCTGTTATATTAAGTACGTTTATATTATTTATGCACAAAATATATACTAGTTACTTTTCCCTATATAACAGATGAAAGCGTTCTATTCTATTCGACGTGATACTTTAAAAAGAACACGTCAAAGATATCGGTTCTCCTATGGATAGGAAAAAGTTTTATTTACTTTGAGGGCGAGAGGCTGCGTATCTCATGGCAGTGACAAACGTTCCTTTGAGTTGTTCACAACTGATTCGAGAGATCTTCGGTATTCCTCTTGAATTTATCATGAAGAAAACGTTAACGTAGATACGTATTTTCTAACCGATAATTCTTCTTTTCAAAGATACATTTCAAAATGGCTTATTCTTTTTTATTAATTCATATCTATTTTTCTTATTTTTGTTTTTTTTATTCGACTTCCATCCGATACATACGATTACGTTGTAAGATTCAGAACCAATGAGATAATGTACTTATGTAACATGAAGGATCTAAATCGATTGGTGAAATAACAAAAAAAAAATCTGTAAAAGATTAGTAAACTCATCAACGATAAACAAACATGAAAAACATAAGACAAGGAATAAGAACTAAACGAAGGATAAAATGGAGGAGCGTATGACAGTGAGATGTTATTTTGGCAGTAGAACTTTAAGAACCCTTCCTTTATGAATTAAGATTGATGTCGTCGGAGCGTCCTTCCGATCCGTCAATCTTCGAATTAACCGACTCGGAAAATTAAATTACTGAATTTATCCTTGATTGGCAATGACTGTCCTTGCGGTGTGTCACAATCGGGAGGAAGGCAGAACAATTAAATTTCTCTCTCTCTTTCTCTCTCTCTCTCTCTCTCTCTCTCTCTCTCTCTTAACCAGTAAACAACATAACACCTGTTACAATAATCATTTATTCCATATATCTTTCTCTGTCCTTCGATTGATAAGAAAGAGAAAGAATCTGAATAAAACAGTAATCAATGATAGTAATCAATATAAAAATAAAAGTTAGAAATAATACAAGTTTTGTAAAAGATCTAATTTTGAATAGATCTAAAAAGAAAATACCTTTGAAAATCTCTCTCATCGTATTTTCTTTGGCTCTCCAGAAATTTATACAAGGATTAGGATTATAACGAGATCAACCTCCAAACTTGAGCAAATACTTTTAAAAAATGAAGCGATCTTAATGATCTTAAATCCTTCTCTTCGGAGTATTATTGTCGTAGTCTTCGTAGGCGGTCTCACAGCTTTCTCGGGAAACAATGAAAGGAGGAGGCCGAAAGAGATTAAGTCGTTGAGAAGTCAAACAATGGACTTGATTAAAGATGCAAATCTCACGGATGCCCAAGAATTTCAAGGATCATGTCGCACGTTACAGAATGCATTTACTCGAAATAAGTTTACTGAGAGAATTCTCCTCTAATAAGTATTTAGAGAGAGTAAAATATTTTTAAGTTAAGTTAGTTAACTTATTTCTAAAAGACGTTGACTTTTCTTTTAATTTCTAATTCATTTCGTAGATATAACCTTTTCAACTATCATCCATCGTACAGATTAGATTTGATATATGTCTGTATGTGTTTAATAATTTATAATGAACGTTATAAATAATAAAAAGTCAAGAGCCTTTAATGAAAAACGATAGAGATGCTAGAATTGAAATATACGAGACAACTGATTAATTATAGTTAGCAATTAAAACAATACATTTTCTCTCGAGTGTATTTAATTATCTCTTTCTTTAGTTCATTGACCAGTGTTATTGTATGAGTTGAACCTACAAATGTAAATATAATAATAGTAGTAACATAAGCCGTGTTCTCCTATTTGATCACTCTGAAAACGAATCGTTTGAACGCTTCCCTATCTTGTACGTGCTCCAAATTAATTATGTTAGTCTCTTGTTGCGGTATATTAATAAACCGCAGCCGGGTTTAACGCTTTCGTGCGCCTCTGTAACTATCTTCGACGTCTAGCTTGCTTCAAAGGAGTTTTATTCTTTTCTCCTTATGAATGAAAGACTTACAGACGATAAGGCGTGTGGGTTGCCTACGTTCGGGTGTCCCATGAAAAATAATGTCTTATGTTATAATCTATTTTTTTCTTTTTTTTTAAACAAAAAAACTAACTGTATTTTTAATAAGATAATATATTTTATTTTAATAAAATATTATTAATACAATAACTAACTGATCATAGTCCATTAAGTTTATACTTGCATATTATAAAATGTTCATCTTTTTTATTAAATTTATTAAATTTGGAGGTATTTATTAATTACATTAGGATTATAAATTTATAAATATATAAATAAATATATATATATAATTTAATAGTATAATTTAATTATACTATTATATTATAAAATAATATATATACTATATATATATATACTATAAAAATAAAAGATATATATATACCCGATGTCTCATTTTAATATGGTCGATTATCGTCAATCCTTTTGTTTGAATAAATTGATGTTTCAAATAAAAGTTCTTAGATTTTGAGGAAGAAAATGTAATATTTATTACAGCTATTTCGTAAAAAAATGTTGTTGTCAAGATACGGAAGTTATAACAATGTTTTTGTAATAGAAATCGATGTTTTAAATATCGATATTTTATCGATATTTTTTACAAAAATTGTAAAGAATATCAATACGAATAAAAAAAACATTTACAGTGTACCTTTTCATCGATATTTCATTGATATTTCATCGATGATATATATGGTATATATAATATATAATAATTATACTATCATAATAATAAAATAAAACTAGCATAATAAAATCTGGTATAATAGTACAAAATAGGCATGGCACGATACTTGTGATTTGTGTTCTGTGTTCCAGATTTTTGTGTTCCTGACTGATGTATTCTATATTCCCCGTTCTATGTCCCATATTCCATGTTCCGTGTTCCGTATTCTGTATTCCTTGAGTTGTAATGTGAGATTTATGATTTGTAATTTGCAATAATAATTTGTGATCGTGATCATGATTGTTTTGTGGTTATATCGTGCTGTGTCATCTACTATACTCTTGTACTAGATCTTATTATATTAATATTATATTACTATTATGATAGTATAACTATTATCACCATAACTCTATGAAATATCAATGAAGAGATGTTTGTCGGATTCATATTAATATTATCTATAATTTTTATTAACATGTCGATTTATATTTAAATAAAGAAATTGCTATGATTTTTCTATATCGACAACGACGCCCACTTTGAAATAATTATAACAATAAATATTACATTTCCCATTGAAAAAATAGAATCGGAGATATTTATTACATTAGCCATAATATTTAAAATGAGATACCCAGTGTATGGATATATTCCACATAAAAAAAATAAAAAAAATTTAATACAACTTTGCATCAGCACATAGACCAAGATTATACATACAAATATTAAAAACAAAAACGTATATATCATCGTTCGCGTCGATGCGATTTGAATTATGTTCGTATATCGTAATGATTGTAACAAGACAAATTAGCGATTTCGCGAGAACCAACACGCGGTTAAACGACCATAAATTGCGCAACAATGATCGCATCGTGGCACGTATCACTGAGAGGAAAATAATAGGATGAGACGATTCTCGTGGTTAGCACCACGAGAGAAGAGAAAATTTATCGGCGAGTTATTTCTTGCACTCCGGCTTGAGCAGCCGGACAATTCCTTCCGACGAGATTTCCAAGAAATCATGGAATTTCTATCTTTCTCTTACTATCATTTTATCTCCCTCTCTTTCTCTCTCTCTCTCTCTCTCTCTCTCCCTCGCTTACTCTCTATCTCTCTCTCTTTCTCTTTCTCTCACTTTCTATCCCTCTTTACATCGCAGAAAATTTATAAACACCACATGTCAACCAAGTCCATCCTCTTTACGCGAGCAACCCGTCGTTGTAATCGACGTAATCGTCGCACGTAACGACCGACAATTCCGTTCTGTCTCCTCTGATTTTCCTGTTATTCACTTCACATCCTTCTCTCCGCTTCTCCCCTTTCTACATTTCACTCTTTAGGGAACGAGGAAATCACGTATTGCCTCGAAATTCGTTTTGAGGGAAGCACCGTTCCAATGTATACTTTCGAAGAATTAATTAAATAGAAAATTAAAGATCGATTCGACATTACTCATAGATATATAACGATTGATAGTTGAAACATGAATCACTTCATGTATAACAGATTTTTTGATCGTAGACAACACATATACAAATTATGATTGTAATTGATTTTACGATTAAACGCAGGAAAATAAAATAATTCTCCGATTCTAATTTCGATGAAATCGTTCTTATTTCTTCAACTTTCCTTTTTTTTTTTAATTCGTTTCCATTCGTTAGAAGAAAATCGTCGAAATTCCTTAAATCGTAGTATTCGTGATTTAGTTTCTTTGTACGTACTTTTTAACAGATATTTCTTGAAAATATTTTATACTTTTGTGCATAAAAAAAAACTTAAAAAATTAGGATTATGTCGTTTCAAGATGTTAATCGTGAACACGAATTACGAAGAATTTTATCGTCGGCATTTTATTGCGGTTTAGTCTCACGAATAATCTCAATATGCGGCCGTTACTCCGGCAAGTTATTTTGTAATGCGTTTAATCATAGAGAGCTCATAAATTCTCTGCTTTGGTATTTGCACATACTGACGATTTTAAAAATAGAAAGAGAATGGAAGGAAACTCTGAAGCAGCCGCTCGTCCATTCCAAATAATCCGCGACTTAGAAACGTCGTAATTAGTCATATCTAGTGGCGTCGAGAGATTTATATCAGAAATTCGGGGAAAGAGAATGACTCGAGTGCTCAGACACTTTGCTACTGCAACTATTACAACCACAAATGACATTCTATGTTTCATAGACATAGGCGCCAAAATCTTCGAGTCTTGAGGTTTCTCGGAATATTCTGCAAAATCTTTAACTCGCAAATCGATTAGATTCTTTATTATTTATCGAAATAGATATGTTTTTTTTTTTAATATGTAGATAGGTCATTCTTTTATTCTAATTAATAATAACCATAATATATTTATATACTTAATATATCTACTAAATATATATCTATATCTATATATATATATCTATATCTATATATATATCTATATCTATATATATATATATATCATTGTTATTATATATAGATATATACGACTATTATATGCATATATAATATTAAGTATATATTTTATATAAATATTATTATCTCTAAATACCTTATTTAATTATTATAATTATCTCTCATAATTATATCTTAATATATAATATAAGCTATATCATAATGTAAGATATAATATTAATAATATAACGTTAATGAATAGATTTTTTATAAGAAAAAATAAATTAGATACTTTATATCATAGTTGTACATACATACGTATGCAGCTTTATTATTTATGAGAGTGTAAAAGTAAAAGCAAACTACAAGACGTCAGAAGAAACAACTTCTCGTGGATCTTAAGGCGATTATTCTGTCGTCGGTCACTCGACCGACTGACTCACTCTCCTCTAATTCTCTAATTGGAGAGGCCCAATTTTTGCGTTAGATAGAGAACGAGGGTCGTAAGCGCGTCACAGCGGACCCAGGTTCTAAGCGGATTACCAACCAATTGTTATGATTGTCAAATAAAATATTTATACGTTTGTATTTTTTTTTTTTTTTTTTTGTAGAAATTATATTTATGGAAGTTTTGATTCGTCCTCCAAATTTCATTGAAAATAAATCGTATAATTGCTTGTTAAATTTTATATATTTTATTACACGATGAGCTTTAATTAATAGATATTAACAATATATATTTCCAAAAAAATATAAATAAATCATATATATATATATATATATATATATGTGTGTGTGTGTGTGTGTGTATTGATAATTTTTTACTTTAATTTAATACCTTCGCACATTTATTTTTTAACAAATATTCTGTCAATCGTTATGTATACCTTTGAAGTAATCATCATCATTGTAATGGGGTAAAGAATAAAATTATTTTTTCGAATGGAGTAACGGAAGTGAAGGAGCGATAAGCGGCGCCCTTTAAAACCGACTCCTCGGAATTTCGATTCCATCGTGAATGGACTCCCTGTTACAGGTTTTTCCTTAGAGAAAGTCACTACGCGGACCCTTCGTACATAAGCATCTACCAACTGAATGGAGAATCTTCCAAGGTCACGAAGAAATGTTCTTTATCGAATAAAAGGACAATAACTAGCTTCCTTTCTCTCTCTCTCTCTCTCTCTTTCTCTTTCTTTTTCTCTCTCTCTGTTTCTCCTATTTCAAGGTTGCTTCGAAACATAATGATCGCAATATGAGACTTGAAAATAAAATTTCGGTTGAAAACGATTCGAATCAGAAATTTTCTTTTTTCTACATGAATACAGTTCGGACTAGTAATATATTAGTTATATATGGAACGTTTTAGTTTAGTTTAGATGGAAAACGAGGATGGAGGATAGTTTGTTCTGAGATCAAAATATAAGATATTATAGGTCAGAGAGTTTGTACAGGGTTCCTATGATTCGACACGTCGTTATCTCTTAGATAAGGACCGTAGAGCAACCGTGAATCCATATCTAGGTTGAATAATTAGATTGATGGTCATCACTTCCGACCATAACATAGAAATATAGAAAGTCATATATTTCATTTTTTTTCTTCAAAAATACAATAATACTAAATTACCAAAGGGTACGTACGCAACATATATCTGTTATTCCATTTTCTTCAAGAATAGAACAATAATGGAGAAGTTCCAAACTTTGTTTAAGAAAACTTTCCCAATTTGAAAGAAAAAGAAAGTATTCTGAGAACAGTTCGAAAGACTTTTTCTACCCGCATCATCGCAATCGAGACAAAAATGAGCTTTGCAACAGATGTTTTAGGTTCAAATACAAGTAAGAAAATAGAAAAAAATATATATATATCCATGTGTTAAAAAAAAGTTGTTGTTCTATTGCCTAACGTATAACTTAACGCTTTCTTTTTGTTTCTCTCTTTCTCTCTCTTTTTCTCTTTCTTCTTTTCTTTTTCTGCTTTTTTTTTTTAATAACATCACAGAGAGTTTCAGTGAACACGTGGTTTTGAGATCGCTACGACAGGGTCCATAGATAGTAAGAAAAAAAGGAAGAGGAGAATGACGAGAGAGAGAGAGAGAGAGAGAGAGAGAGAGAGAGAGAGAGAAAAGAGAGAGAAACAGAGAGAGAGAGAGAGAGAATGAGAGAATGAGAAAGAAGAGAAACGGGAGATAGAAAGAAAGAAAGAGATAGTGTGTCGATTCGCGTATGAGCGCATGCGCGTTACCCATCCCTCTTTGAACGCGTCCTGTTGGACACCCTCTCGAGAAACGTTCAGTAACGTGGCGCGTCACGCCCGAGGCTGACTTTACCCTCGATTTTTCTCGTTTGAAAACTTTTGCGAGAAACCACGCTTTCCGTGTATTTTTTTATTCCGATTCCTATTTTTTTCCTCTCTCTCTCTTTCTCTCTCTCTAAAAAAAAAAAAAGAAAAAGAAATGTGTATCATCCGTAACGAATAAAACGAAAATTCGGAGACTATACGAATGTCGTTCACATGTGAGAGAAAGAAGGTCGACGATTCGGATCAAGTTTGGAGTATAGATCGCGAGATGAGGATCAAAGAGGAAAATCAATTCGCCAAACGGAGTATCGAATATTTTGGTAAATTTTTTGTTTTCAATTATCTAATTACACGAATTTTCTTTTTTGCATGCGAATATAGATTTATTTTTTAATTTGGTAAAAATATGATTTTCATATATATATGAGAAATTACAGTTGCTAATAGTTGTCGAAACTATTGCTTAAATATTGATATATTTGCGAAAAGGTATGATAATGAAATAACAAAAAAAGAAAATAAAATAAAAAAATAAAAAAAAAAGAAAAGAATATAAGAATCATCGTAGTGTTAATGTTGGATTTGTCGAGCGCATACGAGAAACAAAGCCCGGCCGTAAGAAGAGAAAAATTAATTGGAGAAACTCAGCATTGTGTACGTGAGCATGAACGATAATCAATCGGAAATGAAAGAAAATGTCCGTATGAAAACATCCAATACGTTAATGCGTTTGTTTAACGTCAATGCAAACGAGAATGCCGGATAGGCAATCGGGAGAAGTCAATCAACGGGTAGCAAGCGCCATAATACATATATTGTTTATACATACATATAGACGACTCGTCCTTCACGAATTCCATGCGAAAGATATTTCTGTGCATGCGCCGAAAGAAAGAGAGGAAGAAAGAAATAAAGATGGAAAGTGAAGGAGAGAGATAGATAGATAGATATAGAGACAGAAAAAGAGAGAAAGAAAGAGAGAGAGAGAGAGAGAGAGAGAGAGAGAGAGAGAGAGAGAAAGAAGAAGGCAGCTTATTATCCTGATGTTCTCAATGCAGGATATGCAGTATGCTAAGTGGATGCAAACATTCACCGACTATGCGCAGGAATACAAATGGAACCCAGGTGCCACCGCGTTTGTTCGTCGACTCCCTTCTCCTTCGCGCCCTCCTCTCCAAGTCTATCCTTCGTTCCTCTTCTCTCTCCTCCGAGTCTTTTCTTTCCTCCTTCTCCGAGTCCGGACCTCCCCATTTACATATCTTTTCTTATCCCTCTCGCCTTATACCTACCTAAGCTACTAGATTACGTTATATAAGCGGCGCCAGCATATTTTTTTTTCTTCCTTCACCTCCTGTGTGTTCCCTTCGTATATTTTACAAGTATGTACTAGGATGGAAATCTAGTATTTTCGAATATATGAATAGAAAAAAGAAACCAGCAGGAGGTTAACCGTACTGGGTAGAAGGAGTTCGACTTATTCGTTCGGTTTATTCATTCTAGGCTTTCAGTGTTTTAGAAAAGATCAGACTTAGTTTATTTCGGTTAACGTACGTAATGTTAAGGGATTAGAGACATGATTTGTTATAGATCGTTAACAAACGTTTCCGTTTTCATAAACCTTGTCGAATAACTTAGCTTTTGGGAAAGGAAACTTTTTATATAAACAATTTACAATTAGTCATTTATGGTTAATAGACGAACTATCTTGTATATTATCCATTAACTAATCGAACTCTTTTTACTTATACAATAACATGTTAATCCTTCTTCAAGCTTATTTTTATAATTATAATTTAATACATTGTTGCATCCAAAAGCATCCAATTTCTACGGATAAATTGCATATATAAATGTCATTCGTGTTACTTTCGGGTCATCCATTTAATATTCCAGTGGCATGTTCAATAATTATGGACATCGCCTAATCCGTAACGCGATGGATGAACAATGGCGCGAAAATGGTTTCTGTTACCGAAGGTAGGGGTACCACGAATTAAACGAGAGAGGAGAGTACCAATAGGTTATGGGACGCCGACGAACCGACGTTTCTAACAGTCGTTCCTCGACAATGGAAGAATTTGCTTCCATTCGTAAATTCGATCCGTTTAATAATTAACTTCTATAACGTGTGAATCGAATAATTTTAATTGAATAAAGGAAAGTATTGAAAAAGTGAAAGATACGAATTATTAAAATATTTTGACCATGATTTTTAATTGACAAAATTCTAATAAAATGGCTGCCACGTGTGAGACACCCCGTGCAAGAAGAAAAAACAGACCCAACTTTTTAGATCTTTCTGCTATTCCACGTGAGTTTTGAAATAAATTTTCAAATAAACATATTATTGAAAATACTAACTAAATTGATAAAATATAAAATATCACATATTAAAAGAAAGAATATTATTTCTTTTCTTATTAGGTTTTAGTAAGACGAGCGTTGTTCTTATCCCTCGGAATAGATAAAGAAAAAACTAATGAATTTATACTGAGCCGTTCGATATCCCAGAGGCAACTTGCGTACGTCATTGGTCTATTGTATCGTCGAACTATTATCTTAGTACTTCCTGTCCACGCGCGAACGATCGCATAACGGCTCGATCATTTAATCGCTCGCGACTATTAATCCAAGTTAAGGCCGGAAATACCAAAAGCGGAAGACACGAGTGTCACGGTCTAGTCCGATGGGGGATAAATTTACAGTTGATCGATCATTTACAATGGATACCATCGTATATTATCCGATCAATAAAATCGCCTATTGAATAATAATTCCAATATTTTTTTTTTAATTTCATTTTAATAAATATACGAATCTTTACTAACTTCCCATTACAATTTCTATTGGCGTTATATAATATTTCGTTTTAAAATGATAATAATACTTTAAACATTTACTAAAATGAACGTTGTCATTTTAATTTATTACTATAATACACTCATGTAATAGGATTGCAAGAATGTAAAAAAAGAAAAAAGAAAAAATAACAAGAAATTTTTATACAAAAAAAAACAAGAATTTTTATACAATACTGAAGTAACTCAATCATAGTCGTAACAATATTCTTGTATACAATACTGAAGTAACTCAATTACAGACAAAGATATTAAATTTAATGTATTTTATCTAAAAGAAACCCTAATGTTTCCTGTCGTCAGTCCTATCAACGACATAATAACATAATTAATGGCGCCATTCCTTTTCCATAAGCACGGAGACTTCTGACAAGGGGTCTTTTGTACCGCAGATATTGATATCTTCCAAGCAACGATACTCGGAAATTCCGAAGTTCACGATCTTTTAACGGGGGTACGGTACAACGAATCGTACGTATAAAGCTCGTGCAATTTTCTCACCATTTATTCACAAAACAAAATTATCTAAATGTTTTTCGAGCCACGAAGGACTACGACCACGAATAGCTTCATTTCTTCATTCATGCTGTATTTTCTTCGTAACTTTGAAGGAAAAAAGAAAGTACAAATCGTTTTAACGGGTCTCACATCGTATATCTTCTCTTCTTGTCGTTCGAAGATAAAGTCAAGTACTTCTTCGACGAAGTAAAGAACAAAATAAGATTACGAAGAAGAGAATCGAGAAAGAGGATCTGGGATCGCGTATTCGCAACGACAAAAAGAGAAGAAGAAGAAGAAGAAGAGAGAGAGAGAGAGACACACAGTCGACGTATCTTCTTCCCCGGGTCTCTCTCTTTCCAGATCTCCATCTTTCCAGCGAATGTCTTTTCAGGCTTATATCCCGCGGTCCAGCCGTTTCAGAATACGGAGTTGACGAACTCTCGAGCTTGGAGAAGCCAAAAATAACCGGAGCGAAACAAACCGTGATTTTCTTCCTGCTCCGCTACGTGTAACATTTCGTCAGGACGACGGATAAATAAACCTGTCGTCGGGAATAGACGAAGGGAAAGAGGGAAGAAAAGAAGAAAAGAAGAAAAGAAAGAAAAAGAAAAAAAAAGAAAAGAGTTTACAAAGTTTCTACGATTGGTAAACCTTTGGTTAACGTTTGTTTTCACCTTTGCGAAACTAACGTCAAAACTTTGGACTCATGTTCTTTTTTTATTTTTCTTTTTTTTTTTTTTTTTTTTTTTTTATAAGAACAAAACAAAATTAACCTGTATTGCGTTTGAAAATATTGTTGAGGAATATGGTCGTCGAATTAATTCTGATTTTTTTACATGTAGTAATATCAAAAGATGACTAATGAAGATTACAAAGATATATGCAGGTGTATGTTGACGATGTTACAATTGAAATATTTGAAAGATCGTTAAAAAAGAAAAGATACAAAGAATATTAACGATGTATATGCGGTAATAAAACTAATTATTTAATATTCTCGCAATCTTTAATGACTTTTTGTCATGCACGTTTGCCTTTCTTCTTCTTTACCACCCTAACAAAAAGGTGAACATCGCGTGTATCACGTTACCACGCCGAAAATGAAGAGCATACACAGACTCTAGGGATAAACAAGGGTGTGTCGCAGTTAATGGCCAGCTCCTGTTAGGTATATGATATGTAAATGAATTGCTAGCAAGCGCAAACACTCGCAGGGAAGTTCTAAATTAAAACGTTCGCGGGTTGAAAAGTATGTAACCACTGAAAGTAAAATATTGCGAAGAAAGACAAGAATGAAATAAAACATACGTGTCCATGGTCGTTTTTTAAAAATCTGAGCAGAGAAAGGACACTTCTTATAGGCACTACTCTTTGGCCCATGGCTGGAGAACTATGTAATAGACACAATGTAATTTATATGTTAATATAATAATCTTATTTTAAATATTTCTGCAAAATTTGTACTATTTCCAGCTTATGTAGGATTTTTTTAAGGATTTCTTATATTTTTCAAATGCCTGTCATTTTAAAATCAAAAATTTAATCGATTTAGAATTGCTCGTAAATCCTCGTTAAGAGAGACCTTTTTTTATATTAATCTACCGAGTCGTTTAGACGGTAAAGTGGATATATGTAGATTTTGACATAAAACATAAAGATCCAAAAAGGTTTTTGGATATCTCAAGTACTTTAAGAGATAATCGTTTATTAAACATTTTGCTATATGAAGAGCATAAGGATTTCCTCTTTACAATCATCCCTAAAAATGTTTTTAATTTTGAATATTTCAGGCTCTCGCTCAGCAACGGGTCTATCAAAATCTGATAGCAGTCCTGAAGACGACGTCGTTTTCGTTTCCAGTAAGGACAGTGAAGCTTCGGGTCTATGGGTGAATTATCTTACTGCTTGCTTCGAGCAGATCAGTCGGCAGCAGGGTCGACCACCTTTTAAGTAAGTCTCAGTGATTAATTAGAGTCCTTAGATATCACAAATAAATTATAATCAAAAATAAATGTATATTATGAATATCTCATAAATGATTTTTTAATTAATCCAAACTATGAAATATCTTGAAAGATTCGTTTATATAAATAAATCAGATAAAATAGATTAACCTTTATTCTAAAAATAAAATCATGATAATGATACGTTTACAACAGAAACAGACTTTTAACAAATTATTAATTAATATTTCAGAGTGCGTCATATAACAGTTGAAGAGTCACTTTCTCCAGGGACAGAAGAAAGGATCACATGCGCCCGTTTGCAAATCGTCATAGTTTGTCCAATTCTTTTAGAGCGTGTTCTATGTCGACCAGAACATGCAACTAATCTTTCAAGACATCTAACCATCGAGAAAGTCCTAGCGATGATGCTGGGCGTGCACGACGGCGTCGTGACGGACACTCATAAGTCAGCTCTGGTATCATATAATCAGTGGAGGAAGTTCTTCGTTAAGGATCAGGATGAAACTTTCGTTGGCGAGTTTCTTGGTGCTGCCGTTAGCATTTTAGGCACTGCTCCACCTTCAACGCTTAGAAACGATAAGACTGTTTTCTCCGTCCACCCTAAAAAAGTCAAACTTGTAAGTTTCTCCTTAAAAATAAATTTATCGAATAAATTTTCACAATAAACTATATGGACGCGATCAGGAATAACAAAAAACGTCTTTTTCAGGGCCAAAATCGAATAATAGCTCTGTTGAATGATCCATTACGTCCAGAGGACAATGTATCGGTTATCGTTGATCGTTGCGGAGAGGGTATCGATGTCGCTCACGTAAAAAGACGAAATCCATACACTCTTCAGTTCTCCATTCCTGAGAGATGCCTTGAAGTATCCATGCTGGTAGGCGTTAGAATATCCAGGAATGGTTGTCCACTCGGTGTTAGGCAAGTAAAATGCGAGAGTAGACTAAGAGAGCTGGATCAAATTCTCAGAGCGCACGACAATCCTCTTGAATTTATGTGTCAGGTGAGTTTATTTTCAATGTTTAAAATCATTCTAAAAAATTTCATAACATGTCTCGAAAGATTCATAAAATATACAGTATTCACAATGTATATTCAAATTACTAATAAATAGTATGAAAATGTTTTCTGTTTTATTAAAAATTACTTTTTGCTACAAACAAATATGTTCCTTGTAGATTTTTTGTTTTTAATATGTTTCAATAATGAAAGAAGATAACTTATAGGAAAAGAGTCGGTTTTATCATACTTCGAAAATTATTTCTATTCTAATGTAACAATCACTTCTGAAAAAATGCTGAAAGGAACAAGTTTGCCTAACGAACAATTCGTGTCTGTAAAAACTTCCGGTCGGAGAATTCTCAGAAATTTCAATAAGGCAATTTAAGTCCTTATCACAAATCATCCACAATATCATTTCATTTTCCAGACTTTCGGTTTCCATCCCGGAGATCGTGAGCAATTGGACAATTGGATGGTGCACGCATTTCAAAGGAACGTACCACCCCATTTCAACCTTTTATCCACTCCAAGCGATATTCTACCCACACCAAAAAATCACACGAGTGAGTAATGAAAGAATCGTAATCATTTATCTCGTTTACTTTGATAAGAAATGTCTAATTTATTTCAATTGTTACTTCATGCTGATACAATAGAACGACTAGTCGGTAAGAAACAGAAGAAAAATCTTTACCTCTCCCCTCTCTCTCTCTCTCTCTCTCTCTCTCTTTCTCATTTATACATATATGCACATATATTTTAATAAAAAAATAAGATGCAAAACCATTTTTAAAATAGAACAAACTAAAAATTTATTTTTAATCACAGGCCCCGAAGAGAATCCAACGCTTTTGCACTTTGCCGCACGTTTCGGATTGGAAAGATTGGCCTGGCAATTGTTAGAGTGTCCTGGAGGTGATCTAGCTTGCGATCTGAGAAATGTTTCCGAATTGACACCAGCCGATCTTGCAGAGCAAGCTGGCCACACAAGATTGGCTCATCAACTTCGTGGCTACATGGTACAAAAACATCGCCTTTAAACATCGTCATGGTTTTTCGATAATCGGTACTACCGCGATACTTCTTTTACCCTAAACGATTCGAGATTTGGCCAATACAAAAAGCATTCGCTTGTTCCTCGAGATAGCTTTAACGCAGCACGGTTACTCCTTTTGTTCTATTGATATTATAAATACGTTTAAAAAACTAACCGAAAACTGCATTTGTATTGCATGTTTCGGGCTTTGCCTTGAATCCTCGACTACGAAAACGCAGCAAATGAACGAGTTCACCAACATGTATAGCTACCTTAAAGTCATAAGCGAGAACACGTCGAGTCAGGCTACAGGTAAGTAACTGTCCTTTTTTTATATTTTTTGAATAATTTCGATATTGAAACAAAACCATAATATTTTCATCCATAGACATTCAATCGATAAACTCTACGAATGACACAAGTAACGACAAAACCAGCGAAACGAACAATGATAAGACGAACGAAGTCGAAGGTAACGATAACGAAAATAAAATTGAAAATAAAAACAACAACGAGAAGAACAATGAAAGAATAAATGATCAGGAAGATTACTGTCGTCCTCGACCTCTTAGTGAAGCTTATTCAGTGCCACCAGCTGCAAGACCGATCACTAGTTTGATCTTACCCACGCAATTGTTGACATCATCCAATATTAATCCGAACAATCCCCTAGAAGCGAATTATTCCATTGTTCCAGCACCCACACCAGTGATCCTCTCACCTACAACACCCACGATCACTTCGAATGATCTCGATTTACCACTTCAAGGTTACATGAAGATGCACCCTGCTGGTAAAGACAATTCAATAATTTTACATCAAATGACTTGATTTATTCATTAATCGATAATCGATATAAAAATCAATGCTATTTTTTATTTAAAATTCCTATTTCAAGTCTGAATCATAAATTTGCAATTAATTTTGTTAATTTGTTAAAGAAAAATCACTTATCATACTCTTGACATGATCTTTATTCTTCCTATTGTGACGTCGAACATTCTTTGCTATACTTTAGGACCTAAAACTCCTACATTGAATGGATCACACCAAGCACCTTCTCGAACTGCCACGCCAACACAAAATCGATCGGATAACCATGGCTCGCATCAAGGAGGACGCGAGGATTCGGTTTCCTATGGAAGAACTTCTTCGAATTCCAGCACAAGATCAAAGGAACACTCGAGACCCCAGGATGAGCTTCTTGAGATCATCAACGACTTCAAGAACAACGTCTTTACAATATCAGAAGTCGAGAGACTCGTTGAGAATTGGAGAAACCGAAACGATGTACAGCAAAGTTTCAAGGACAAACAGAGGCAATTGACTGCCATGAGGGAGGAATACGAAAGGATACAGAAGAAGATGAAGGAAGAGATGAAAGCACCCACTCCTTTCGACAGAATAAGAAAATTCTTCTCGAAAGGGAAGAAAGGTGAATATTTTTCTTTTATTTATTTATTTTCTTTTGTTTTTTTTTATTTTTTTTTTTGAAAGATTAATCTCTTTCCTACCTTGCTATTTTTATTTGAAACGTATACGTCTCGCTTTTTATAGACTCCAAAGATTCCACTAATGGTACCGACGACTCCTCCCCAACGACAAAACCAGAAGCCGTGAACGGAACCTTGGCAGATCGTCGACCTGTCAGCAGCCTTAGCCTTGGCAGTGTTTCCAGTAAGAGTTATCTCGTAACTTAAACTTGTCGTCGTTTATTCTTGCTCTCAAAACCAATTCATTAGAAACAATAAATTATATCTTAGCCAAAAAATCATGTATTACTACCAACAAACGTAAGAAATGTGTTGAAATGAACCTTTGCCAATATTTTGATCGTTTAATTGTATATAAATTTAGGTTCGTCATCGTCTGGAAGAATGAGCACTGTCAGTGGCTGCAGTGGTACCAGCCTAGGAGATAGCGGAACCCATTCTGATCCCGAAGACAGAAGAGTAAGGATCAATTTAAATCTTCTCAATAGTTATTAGCTAACGTTATAACTTAAACTCTTGATCACATATTCTTTGTAGATTCAAAATAGAGCAGATAAAGCAGGTGTAATGTCTTATGAAATACCACCAACGCCAAAACCACTCGCTGGTACGTATTCACCAGCTTTGCGGTATTCACCATCACCTCGTTCTTCAACCGCAACAGAACTTGACATCAGGCCATCTCAGCCACCGTCAAGAGCCGAGGATAACGAATATTACATTGCTTTTCCACCATCGGGATTACCCGTTCACTGTACGTATAACGTCACCAACAGAGAATCCATAATTTCCTTCTAACTAATCTAATAGCATCGAAATTTCAATCGAGTTAGCTCTTATTAATTTAATCCTTGGAAATTTCCGACAATGAAACCTTTCATTTTCAGAAATTCCCAAATTTCCTTTCAAAAATTCAATCTTCCCGTCCGTACAACTCGATCGATAAATTCACTCAACTAAACTTTCTACATTTTAAAATTTAATTTTCTATAATTTACATATAGCTTTTAAATCAGACGGATCACTGAGAGAACCAATGACTCCAGGCTCACCGAGCGAACATCCTAAATACCTCGAGTTTAATCAGAACGTTTCCGGGAAGAAGCATGATGGAGAAACCACAAAACGATCGAATACTCATATTGATCCATCTTCGATAAACATCACTTCATCCGTTACACCTGTACCTCCTCCTGGCATGTGTATACCATCGAATTACGTCAACGCGATGCCAGTTTGTGTCTTTTCATCTTCGAGCCAAACCACAAGGTCTAATGAGACTACTGATGGCCTTGACCGACCTATAGAACCAAATTCGAACTCTAATTCAAACTCGGTCGAGGTTGAAGTCGTTATTGAACCTATCCCCTTGTCGAACGATGAAAATGTATCCATCGAACAAAACAAACATAATTCTGGCTCAGATAATAACGAAGAATACGTACAAACGGACGTTAATAACGAGGACAACAGTAAACTTCATCACGAGTATATGAATCTGGGAATGAATTCTCAGGACATCGTCAAAATTTTTGGTGCCATTCCAAAAAAGTGGCCTGCTCCGCCTGTGCCACCACGAAGTAAGGATCTTTAAAATGTTTATTTTCCCTCTAACGATCAAAAAAAAAAAGAAAATAATTATTAAGATCTGTTACTTTTTAATAGTTCTATTTTTTTCTTTTCTTTTCCACATTTCTTGCGGATGATATATATTCTAGCGATTCAACTCTTTCTTTGATGTCGACAACATTTAGATAATATATCACTATCCATACACGGTCTTTTTTTATTCTTGCATTCAAAAATTTTATACCTCTGACATAGTCATGTTCTCTGATCTTATGAATTCCTTTCCTTCTGGTATGTACCTCACAGACATGAGTTATTTATGGACGTTCGATCTTATTCATGGCATTCCTGGAAAGACCAACTTACTCATTACACTCACTCGTTAAATAAAGACATCGACAGCCATACATATGGTTCTTCGAACTGTCGACAAAGAAAGTTATCCTTGACTCGTAAGACGGACTCTCAAGTTTCTCGCGAAAAATCGATAGAAAATGATGATGCCATCGCTGTATTCCGATCACGTACGGACGATTCGAAAAGTTCATTACTATTCTTTGTCACGGATTCGAGTTCTTCTCCGAAAACGAATCGTATTTTTTTTTCTCTGTTTGTCTGTCTGTCTGTCTCTCTCTTTCTCTCTCTCTCTCTCTTTCTCTCTCTCTCTCTCTCTCTCTCTCTCTCTCTCTCTCTCTCTCTCTCTCTCTCTCTCTCTCTCTCTCTCTCTCTCTCCCTTTCTCTCCTTCACCTTCTTTCTATCAACTTCGTGGAAACATTACAAACTACGAGTTACCATTTTCGGTAAATTCGAACGAGTTTCGTATTTTTCAACAAGTGAAAGAAACTCGAATCATCAAATACCTTTTATATACTTACTCGTTCATAGCTGTACCCAACTAATTTCATTTCTTTATCGTTTTATTTTTTCTTTCTTTCAGCCGTTACCAAAAAATAGAAGACTCCAATCTAACTGGCAAGAAGGATGTAAATATTTTCAATGTATTTTATTATTAGTGTCTTCAATGCGCGTTAAATCTAATATGTATGTAAGTCGTTTCTGACCTAACGCATCGGACAAAGTTAAAAATAATCTATAAGTCTAACTGATGAAATTAACGTCGTTTAAATAATTAGTATGTATTATTTTCTTCACGCGATTCGTATTGAGAACAAAAAAAAATATATATATATATTTTTTATATATATATATATTTTTAAATATATCTATATATATATATATATAGTATATGTATGTGGAAATTAATATGGTCGACAAACGTTACCTAAAAATAGCTATATATTTGCTATACGTGTTAAGTAATTTTTAATCTTTTGAAATATATATATATATATATATATATATATATATATATAAGTAACATATTATCTCTCTATGTACATTTTTATTCATTTACGAACGAAATACAGAAATGAGATAAGACTTAAAATATTCATGTAACAGGCATCATTTTACGTATGTCGATCATCTAACTTAATTATTAATTATTTTTTACAATCGTAAATATTAAGAGACATTTATAGTCGTCGCAAACATTATGATGATACAATTTCTATTGACTTTCAAAGTGATCTCTGTGTATAATTAATAAACACTTTGAATATCAAGTAAATTGAATGCGTCAGTATGTATGTATTTGTTTGTATGTATATGTGCGTGAAAAAAAATAAGGGAACATTTCTAATGCGATTATCATAAATAAATATATTTCTTAAGGAAATTATATACGAGTATTCGTAAAATAGAACTAAGTTCGGTGTAGTGCCATTCGTAAGCAGTCTTTTAGACTTGCTTTCTCATAATTAAGTTATAGATTATAAGAAAAAATACAATCTAGAGAGCGCCAAATCAAATTTTCCAATTTGGTAGTTGATACCAAAATCTTGTAAAGAACTATTTATATTACTAATTCTCTCTCTCTTTCTCTCTCTCTCTCTCTCTCTCTCTCTCTCTCTCTCTCTCTCTCTCTCTCTCTCTCTCTCTCTCTCTGTCTCTCTCTCTCCCTTTTCTTTCTTATTTTCTATAAGTCGAGTTTTCTTACGAATTATAAACTCTACATTAATTCTTATATTAAATATATATATATATATATATATATATATATATATATTATACATAAAATACATTAAGTGTTCATAAATTAAGTATCATAAACTGGTTCTTTATACGATTAATAATAATAAATATCATAATTCGAAAGAAATTGTAAAAGTGTTCGATAACAATCGAAAGACTTAATACTTAAGCGTTATTTTCCTTTTCGGTTTTTTTTTATTTTTTATTTAGATTTACTTCATCATTCGCTTGTTTATTTGATATCCGAACATTTCACAAAAATTAATTATAACTTACTAGCATATCGAAGTTATCTTCATGTAAAATGCGCCTCGCGATAGTACCAAGAATGCATTTATCTATAATTTTATTTTTCAAGTGCATAGTTCATTCCGCTATTAATATGATGGAACGATTTTTTTCTTTCTTTCTTTTTCGTTTTCTCTTCTTTTTTTTTATTGAAGAAGTAAGATAAATATATATAACTAATTTTCGTATTTATGAGACGTTTTAATAAATGTAAGGTGATTCGTAATATTGATTGTGTATTATCAACCTCTCGTCAACGAACACAGGTCATAATAAAATGACGCAGATCATAATAAAACAATTACTCCCACCATGTTTCATGATTTTTTAAAATGTTTTAATTGCAATCTATGCCATTTAATTAATTCGAAGCTGGATAATTTATAGGAGAAGAAATTTACGAGTAAAATTTATGAAAATATTACCAAAATATATATACATATATATATATATATATGTGTTTATATAATATGTATATAATATGTATATAAAATCTATAAGTAGTATGTATGTATGTATATATATATACATAATATATATACATACATATATATATATATATATATATATATATTATATATTTATATACGTACATACGTTACGTGTAGAATTTTATGCAAGTATCAGATGTGGAAAGATCGTTCTTAAGAAACTGGTAGACCGGTCGACCTCGAACATTGGCAGAACCCAACTACTCTTTGAAAATCAATTCTTAATACGAAAATAATTACACAACTTCGTTATACCTTAAGATGTTATATTATGCAAATGATTTCGTTATATATCATTGCAATCCGATAATTATAGCCCGGAATTATAGTTCTTCACCTTCCTCGTGTTATTTAAAAAAAAAAAGGAAAAAAAAAGGGAACTTCTCAAGAATAAGGAAAATGATTTATGTGTGATCAATATTTATTTTTAATCGTAAAAATGAGTAATTCGCTGGATTAATATAACTAGGTCGCAATCAAATAATCTCTAACGAATTAAATATCTTTTCGATGAGCCAACTTTCTATATTATTATTCAAATTCAAGGCACGACTCGATCTCAGATTTTCTAGTATAAAATTAAAGTTACGTACATGTGTGTGCATATATATACACACACATATACATAGAGCATATAGAACAAATTTATGAATTTTATTTATTTAGCAATCATTGAAAAAATAAAAGTTTAAATATTTACTTAGTTATGATATTGACAATGTTCGCTATTAAAGAAATAAAAAAATAAAGAGATAGAAAGATAATTAGAAACTATAAAATCGATCAAAGTTGACCTGGTACATTAAAAATGTGATTAGATGTCAAAAAATAAAGCGAATAAAGCGAATATATATATAGAGAGAGAGAGAGAAAGAAAGAAAATAGAACGTCATATGCATGCCACCAGTGTCGGTCAACATCCTGGAAGTGGTAGAGACGGTAATTCGTTCAAGATTTTTCATTAAGTTTCTTCTTTGAAACCAACATCTTCCGGCTGACAACATCAGATTCCTCGTTAATTAGTTTTGCACTCCCTAATTAGGGATACAATGATATCGGTACTCCCATTCGGGAATGTCAGAAACAAGAATCGTTGAGGAAAAGAAAGACGTAAAGTTATTCAACCATAAATTGGTAGGTATATATAAGAGATGAAAACTTGTCGAACTTCATCAAAAAGTCAAACAAAGCCGTTGAGTTTATCAACGTGAGTATTAACGATTTTGTATTACCATTTCGAATATCTGTCTTGTAAATTAACAATGTAACGTTGTTGTCTGCAACATTAACAGATATAAAAATCGATCAATCATTTTTTGCGAGAGACGATTCCAGTGAAAAGTAAAAGATTTTAAATAATATTTTTCGAAAATACAAAATTCAATCTATTATTTTTTCATGGATAAAATGTTTCCATCTGTTAAATATTAAAGTTTATATTATTTTATATTTCATTTTAAAAAAAAAATTTGATAAAGTATTGATTTTATCAATTCGTAACAGAATTCACTTTTTATTTTTGCATCGTATAAGGCATTAATAATTAACATTGAAAAGAAAATTACAAAGCTCGTGTAACTCGGCCCCGACCTTCAATATATTACCGTGTATAATGACTGATACGTAACTTCAACATTACGAAAGTGGAAGTCCTTGTTTCTCGACTCAGCTACTGTCATATACATTAGTAAGATCTTCTGATTGTTCAATACTCACAGGTGTCAACGATCAGTAGTCACCAGACGTTCGCGCAATTCGTTTCGTTGTAGCAGTACGTTCGTCGTTCGTAAACACTTAACAGGTATGACATTTGTCGTTTCAATAATTTTTACGTTTACTATTAAATCAATTAAATATCATATAAAAAAGTATATTGTGTATATACATATTATATTGTATATATATATATTTCTGAATTATATAAAGTTCATAGATTTTATTTATCAAAATTTAATACGTATTGTTTTATATAATTTATTTTATATAATTTATTTATAATAATTATAGAAAATATATAGAATTTGTTTATATAAAAATTATACAAAATTTAAATAATTTAGAAATATATAAGATTGAATTATTTATATTATTTCTTGCCATATGATTCTTTTTCTGACATTTACAAATCAAACATTCTCTCTCTTTTCCTGTCTTTTTGTTTGTATATTGCTGGAATACTTTTGAATTTCTTAATGAAGTATTTAAATAAAATATAAACTTTTTAGCATTCATTGAGAAATATGATGAATAGAATTAAAAGATTAGAAAATGTTTTCGTTTGAAATAATATAAGTATAATATATTCAAAAAGCCATTTATATTATTACCATGAGATGGTTGGATAATAATAATCACTAATTATTTCCTTCAAAGGTTTCCAGAACACCAAAATGGCATCGTTAAGTTCATCAATGTTATTGTTGATAATATTATCAACAATAGCTTTTGGACAACAATTGAAACCTGGTGCATGTCCACCACCAATATCATTTAACATACGCACAAATCTTTGTAATAATGATATGGACTGCATTGGATCTGAGAAATGTTGTCTTACGAATTATGAAGGTACAATTTGTGTGAAGCCCATCACAGAAACCGTTAATGTTGGTAAGTATCCAATTGGTGAATTTTAATAATGCTTAAAATTTACGTAAATGTCTAAAATTTGTACATACAAATACGTGATATATATTTAATAAACCTAACTATACAATAATTGGAATCACTTTTATATCTCTATAAATATTAACATTAACAAGAAAGTTTGAAATATATGTTATATTATTGAGTAGGACTACTATTATAAAATCAATAGTTTTTATTTAAAATTTTAAATTTAATTTTAATTTTGGATTTATTAAGTAAATAGTGTGTAATATAAATATTTTTTATTGCATTTAGATTTAAAAATATAAAAATGATTCTTTAGTTTTTTATATATAACTCTATTATATATATATATATATATATATAACAAAATCCCGTGTATATATGTACAATCCCGTTTATCTCGATAAATTCAAATATTTCAAGAGGTACTGAATGAAACAAAAAAATTTTTTTACACATTTGTTTGGTATGCACAGATGTGTGCCCTATATACTCCTCGTGTATGACATGATATGTCATATTTTCTATCGTGTGGTGAATGAAATTTCGAAGTCATATTTATATTTATAAATGGAACTATATATACATATATATATTTTTTTTCTAAAGATATATATATTTTTTTCTCATAACTCGATGACATTTGTTAAAACGAATTCAACAACGTGCCGCATGAGATCATTTATTATTATAAAATATTATAAATTATATTATAAGTTTTGTGTTTCTAAGAAGGCTGTATAATATAGACAAAGATCATTTTTCCATAATAATTGATCTCATACGTCGTTAAATTCGTTTCAACAAATCAAACTATGAAAGGGAAAATATATAGTTGCATTTAAAAAAATAAATTTGTTTTTGGAATTTCTGTTACCACATGATCTGAGAAAAGAAATTAGCATCATATGATATGCCCCTTTATACCAAACATATATGTAAAAAAAATTTTTTTTTAGGTTCAGTCCTTCAGGACATATTTCAATTATTTGAGATAAAGGAGACATCTACACACAACGCACACGCGCTCATAGAGAGACAGAGGGAGAGTAAATAAAAGATTATCGCGAATATAAACAACTATTCATTGGAATATTTTATTAATATTGATGCATGAATAATCAAAGCTTATACATTTAGCAAAAAACTTCGTAGATCTATCTTGTAATGAGTTCAAGGTTGATATTCGTAAACAAAAAAATAATGAAAGAAATATAAAAAAATTTCTAATCATTTATGTGCGAACATGAATAGAATCATTTCAACAAAAATTTGTTTACATTTTATGATAAGTTTTCTTTTTCATTTCATATATATATCAACAAAATCAGATAAATTTTATATTTATTTTTATTTATTTATAAAGCTAAATAATAAGATCAAAATAAATCGAATAGAGATAGTCTCAAAACAACGTTGTATTTCATACAATTTTGAATTTTATTAAAAAATGAAAGTAAAACAACTTCTCCAAATCTGGAAAATTATATAAAAAAATAATTATTAATAAAAATTATTTATATAATACATTATACATGAAAATCGAACACAACTCTTCCCTTATTATTGAAGCGATCCAGATGGAGGAAAGAAAAAAAAATTTCAATAATTGATATCTAACAAAATAGGAAAATAGGAAATTCCAATATTATATTCACATTAAGGATAATTTAACGTAATTTCCAACAATTACAATATCAACTCTAGTTATTAATAATATATGATCACAACGTGAATAAAATGATAATAATATTATCTTAAGTCCTCAATGATTATCAAATTATTCGAAGGAAGTTACCATTTCAAAAGAATTTTTTAGTATCGTCAGATTTTTTATTAAACAAAAAATATTTATTAATTATTTTCTTAGTTTAACCTAACAAAATATCGACGTATCTTTTTGTAATTATTTCGTTAATGTACAAATTGCTTTATAAAAGAGTAACAAATTAAAAAGCAATTACTTAATTACTCATCGATAAATGAACTTGTTTCATTTTTGATATCGCGTAGATTGGTATTATTACCTTCTAATATATTCTAACGAGATTGATTTTTGTTTGTTTAGTAAAACAAGGTTCTTGTCCGATTATACCAACTGGACGATGGATATGTACATCAACTTGTCGATCGGATGGCGATTGCAGAGGCATCAAAAAATGTTGCCAAAATCGATGTGGCGCTTTGGCTTGTCAAAATCCTGAACCTGATTATGACCCAATTGAATACGATTATTCGCAACCATCTGTTATATTTCGCAGGAATAGATGGTAACAATTAAATATTGAATGACCGTGTAAAATTTCGATGAACTTACTTTAATGTTATATGTTCTATCGTACGTGCCATAAGCGACTTTAGTATATTCATAATATGCGATAACACGATTTACTTATCAAGACATTAAATTTTGCAACGTATTAAATGAAACGCTTGAAATATAACTCATCAAATGTTTGATATATTTCTTTAATGACGCTTAATTCGTTATATTTCGCATTTCTTTCTAATAGTATTACTATTTAATTTAGAAATTAATAATAATTAATAACTTAAAAATTATATATATATATATATATATATATATATATATATATTTGAGTCCATTATTAATTATTCCATTATTAATTATACGAAATAATATATAAGTGCTGAATTATTAATTGTAATATGTGTACTAATATTTAATAATATTTTATGTAAATTTAATGTAAAAAAATTAAATACTATTAGGTTTGAATTAAGATATGTAAACAATGAGATATAGAAAAATAAAAAAAAATATATATTTTAATATTCTTTCATTCTATTATATGATTAATGATTAGATAATATACTTAGAATCAATTACCTAAAGCAATCTCGTTGGTTCCACATTTCTCATTCGCTTCGTAAAGACTCTCACAAAATGAGTGACGCAAGATACACGTTTAAGAAAGGCCACTTAAAAGCATCTCGCAGTTTATCCTCTCCAGTCGGATCCTAAGACTCGCTTGTATGATCAGTGATTCACTCGTGATATTACTTGGATGGAAAAACCTCATATTTTCGTTAATAAAATTCCAGTTAAGAGTTGGTGGTAATACAGAACACGGTGATTTAAATAGCAGGATTTATTACGAATTTATTAGACGTATCTAACTTAGTTCACGATTGACATTCGAACAGAAAATATTGTTGAGTAGGTTGACTTATTATTGTTCAACGAGTAAATCATCAGGAAAAATGTACAGTACGTATATTTAAAAAATTAACAATTGACCGTACCGATCTTTATTAATATCCTATATGTACAATCAAAAAAATTTATATCCAATAATTTTTTCAATATAAAAATTTGATTTCTTAGGCAAAACTCACATTCTCCTTTTTTGCTTATGTTTGATGGTAATCGCAACAGCAGGACAGCTTTCCAGTAAGTAATATTATTTTTATAGAAACTTAATTGACTTAAGAGAATTAAAAGTAAACATTTAGTATCAATTCGTCTGCGCATGTTTATACATAATATGTACATAACAATGTCTGGTACTTATAAATTTTACATAATTTGTCCGTTTGAAAAGTGAAAGTCAGTAGAACATATAGACTTCTTACTCACGTTCGTGATTTTTATAACTGTTCTGTATTTTTTTTTCTTTTTTCTTCTTTTCTTTATAAAAGAGTACATTATTCATGCACTTCGAAGCATTTGATTGTCTCTCTGAAAGGTAGTGATTAAGTTCAAGGATATGGCCTTTCGTTGCTATGTTGCGTACCATGATTCTTATTGTGATATAGCATTCAATAAGAATAACCCAATATCATCAACAACAGTGAAATAAAAATAATTATTATCTTTATCGTGAAAAAAAAAAGAAAAAATACTTTGAATAAATCGTTAGATTGCTTCCGACGAAGATTAGACTTTAGATAAGCATAGATCATGCAGATTAGATCGAATATTCAAATACTTTGTGTCAATACAAACCATAATGAAAACGTCTGTAAAGTTGACGTATTTAAATGCAAAGCTTAATGATTTATTTAAAAGACATAGCAACAAATTACATATTGTTGATAAATTATCAACGTAATTGCATATGAAGTATCTACATAAGTTGTAATATTTTATTGTTCAGGTAAACCTGGATTCTGTCCTCTAAAAAGTACCATTGACAAATGCATGCCTAGATGCGTTAGTGACTATCAATGCTCAAGTAATCAAAAATGTTGTCCTAACAAATGTGGTTCTACATCTTGTACCTCGTCGAGTGCCGTTAACACTGGTAATGGTTCCAAAGGCTCATCAAGCAGTATGTATTTATTTTCTTCAAGAAAATAAAGATTCCAAACAATGTATTACTTCAAATATTCGTATATTTATTATTGTTTCAGGCGGAACCGTTATATGTGGTGGTGTAACATGTAGAACTCAAGAAAAGTGTCAATTCGATCGCAATACTAAACGAGAGAAATGTGTCCGAGGTTGAGAGAATTTTTATAAAAAATTATTTCTTACTAAAAGACATATATTTATGTAACCAAGCAATCATGATAATCCTTATATTTCATGTAACACTGTTAAATGTAATAACTTTGTTAAATGTAAATTTAGTATGTTTTATATATATATAAAAATGTGTGTACGATTATTTGTAGAATTAAAAATGAAATAAATAAAAAGAATTATGAAAGATTTAACGTTAATTGTATTTCAATAAAAATTAATTCAGATCAACAGTACGTATAACTTATTTATAACTTCACAGCTGTGTCTTTTAATCAATGAACATAAGATTACAATGAACAAACGATTAATCATAAGAAATTCTACATTCATTTAAATACTATACGAATTCGTTTGAAAAGAAGAAGAAAAAATAATCGCTTTTAACCGGCAAACGAAGTCGATATATTTCGATACATCGCTTTTCTATTATTCGTAGGTTAAGAAATTGATAACTTAAGATTAACTTATTAAAACATGGTTTACATTGCGTGAAATAGAGAAAATCGTACGTGAACATTTTAATTATTATCATTTTAAAAATATGACATTAGGATGAATTAAATTCGTGTTTATTGTGTAAAGATATCATTCGAAACGAAGAAAGGTTAGATTTGGTTACGGTTTACAATGGCTGTAGAATTCTTAGTGAACCGTCTGAAAGCCCTTGTTTTACTTCTTTTCGGTGTATTTAGACGTGCTATGTGTTGTTTACGACGTCGTAGAAGATCTTCGTGCGATTCGATACCTCTTTCAGCAGTTGGTGTGGTACCAAACGCTTCAAACAATTCAAATACGGTGAGTTTTCTTAGATGAGACTTCTTGGAGTTTACTTTTAAGTGACATTTTGTTGATCTTTTTAAATACTTTCGCATCTACTATAATAGTAATTATTGAGAATGCTTAATCAAGGAATTAGAAAAATGGGATCATTGGGAAGAAAATCCAGTCGTTGTTGTACCAGATAAACCTGTTAATATGGTACAATCTAAGATTGAACAATACAGGCAACAAGTGACTAAATCCACAGAACCTCCCATGGAAGAACAGCAACCTAACTTTTTTGAGGTAAATTCAATTGTAAAGGAATATTGTAGAAAGGTAGAAAGAAAAAAAAGGAAATGTTAATGTAACATAATCGTTGATTGTAGGATATGACACCAAAAATTACAAGGCAAACAAAAATTCTTATCAAAGATAAAAAAGTAGAAAATACTTTTCGTAATTCTACAAAATTTGCAGTAGCTACTGATCCAATACCAACAGTAAGTTTATATATATACATATATATATATATATATATATATATATATATATATATATATAACTCCAATATAATATTATTTGACACTAATTAAACATATTTGTATTTAGAACGAACTTAAGGAATGGGAAGATAATGCTGTCAGTTGGGAAGAAGAAACGAGCGAAGAAATTGGTGATCCTACAAAAGCCTTGAGAGAACAAAAGCGTAGAGAACGCGAACAACGCTTATTTGAACAGCAACAGAAAAGGCTAGAACGTAATGCTAGGCCACAACCATTAGGAGCAAAAATAAATTCTTGATGTGAAATAACATTCTTGTTTGAATCAGCTTTCATTTTTATGACATTTTTTAAAGGGATGATGTCTATGTTCTTTAATATGCAGTTGAAAAACAATTCCATGTGTATTGGATATCTTATAATATTTCTGTTATATATGAGAAACGATTTTGAAACTAAAATCTAACTATACCAAAATTTAAATAAAAATTTATATCATATATATATATACATATATATATATATATGTTATTTATACGACGGATATGATTTCGAATATAATATGACGAATATACGATAGAAATGGTGAAATTCTATTGAATATTATTAAATGAAATTGTTCATAAAAGAACATATCTCTAAAGTATTGCATTTAAAATGATCTACTCATATATTTTTATTCTTAATCATTTTTTATGACGCTATTAGCCTTGTAATTATTTAAATTGTAAATACTTATATTTATCCGATCGTGAATTAATTTCTTTAAAATTGCAGTGCAATTATTATTCATAATTTATTTCGCAATAATAATTTGACATAAGATGGATTATAATAATATAACATTATGTATTTCTATTATTATTAATATCTATTATCCATTATTTCTTTATATGTTTAAAATACAATACACATACATTGTATTTGTAAACATTCCACATTAATTACCTGTACCATTATAATGCATTGCACATCTTTTACACTTATTAAAATTATATAAAATGTATTAGATTTTTTGTACCTATTAAATTTTAGAGAGGCTCTTCTTATAAGAAAAATAGTTATCTTTGAAAATCTTAGGATATATAATTTAATTATTTTTTATGTTACGATATGATTCTATCATGGGAAGGTAAATTAAAAAAGACAAGAAAATTATGTAAATCACAGATTTTTTTATTTCATTTTTAAATCTACATTTTATCTTTTATATACAAAAATGCGCATCCGGTAATATAATAAAACTTCAATAGAATAAAATTCGTAGGCATTATTTCATATAGTCACATAAAAATAGCGCCATAGTTTAATATTAAGATCGAGATATAAAAAAATTCATTGCTAATAAACTAGAGATAAAGAACGATTCACATTGTTGCTGCTAAATACCGCCGTAAAATTGTATATTTTATCTAAAAACATAATTTATAAAAATATGATATAATCGTCGTAACTAGATAACCTAAGATTAAATATTTGTCTTGTCTTTTATTAATCAAATTCGGACAAGCTGCAATCTATTATGACAATGTGTGTATATTTATCGAATAGCGCAATATTAACCAAGAATTGATATTATCTTCGACGAGAAAAAAATCAAAAATCCGTATATCTTATATATTTATAGATATAATATTTGTATGATTACGTATCTATTTTTTGCACAAAATTACAAAAAAGGGCACTTATACATAAACAACATTCAGAATTACAGTAAATGATATGCATATTGGCAGAAATCTTATGTTGCATCTTTACTTTCGGTTATAGAATTGAGGACGTTCTTTCTTTTCTCTTTACTGATGTATAATATTTAAGCAGAGCTTAGATAAAATAACACTAAGCCACAATCAAGTAGTGATCAAGTAGCGGCTAACACCGTGAACTTGGTGCGATTTGATCAAACCAGAAACCTTTCTTTGATTAAAAAAGTGTTTGAGATTTTATAAAAATAAACACTCTCTCTCTTGTTCTCTCTCTTTCTCCCTCTTCTCTTCTCTTCTCTTTTCTTTACGAAGACCTTGAACTTGTTCCCCCATACTATCGTTTACAATTGAGAAAGGTTTTTAATTTGATCACTGAGCCAAATATCGTTAATCGAGTTACTTGAGAACTCTATTTTCAATTTGGTGCGCTTTTAATGTGTGCACACTACACGTGGATCACGTGCATGAGGACGCCTAGTATACAATCAGAGAGGAATCAGATAAATATTTTCAGCACACCCGACATTCCTCAATAAGACTAACGTCATCCGTTTTGCTTTTCATGCACTCCATTTTCTTGTGGCTTCAATGGCTTTATCACATCTATCTCATTTCCTTGTTCCAAATCATGCTGCTGCTGCTTCTTTTTCTTTTTCTTATTCTTCGAAATTTTCCTAGTTGGATAGCAATATTTGATAAAAAATATTTTCAAACCCCATTCAAAATATTTGAAATCATTTTATAACTGTTTAACATACTTTCCAAATAATTCTCCATCTTGAATAGATTCTGGAAGTTTCTTGTTTAAAGTTTCTGGAAGTAACAATGACATCATGCCACCAAAGAGAGCACAGGATCCAAAAATGACCAAAGGCAAGGGTATCCATATTTCAGACTAAAAGGTTTTACAATAAATTTATATTCATACTTTATCGATAGAGTTAAATACATATAACGATAACGTATAATTTTCTTACTAGATGATTCACATATGGTGCTATTACACCACCAATACGAGCGAAAGTCGAGCTAGCCCCAAGACCTACGTTGCGAATAACAGTTGGAAATTGTTCAGCCGTAAAAACATAAATGGCACCGTATGATGACGTGATGGCAAGTTTTCCAATCATAGCAAGGCAAACTACTAGCCATGGTTTATCTAAAATGAGATAAAAGTAAGCAACCTAATTCTCTTAGGTTGACGTGACTAAAACAATTCAATTTACTCACCGACAGGAACGAACAATGTGGCGAGTAATGCAAATCCGGAAATCAACATGCAACCACAGAGAATAATTTTTCGTCCCCATCGATTCAACGTGAAAATAAGAAATGTATAGGCGGGCACTTCTACTAAGCCAGATATCAGAAAGTTCACGTAATCGTTTCCTCCAAGATTGGATGCATGCCAGGATAATCCATAATATGTACCACTATTTACGAGCCTATACCGATAACAACGATTATATTTATACAAAATTTTGTATCGGTTCTTTATAAAAATATATAACGGGTATTTAAAATAAGAAGTACCAATTAAAGAACAATAACATGCTTTTTCGTCTTAAATTTGGATATCGGAAAAGATCAAAGAGAGAAGCCTTCTTTGAGTCAGGCATACTATCATCGCTATTATTGCTAAGAAGAGTATCCAATGCTTCGCGTGGAATCTCCATTCCATTTTCCTTCGATGCACGCTGAAGTATGTCTTTAGCTTCTTCGGCACGACCTTTCATCAATAACCAACGAGCAGATTCTGGAATGAACCTGCAGAAACAATGTATATAATATACATATAGAGATCGGTTAATTAAAAATTATTACAAGACGTACCACCAATAGAGCAGAAATGCAATACTCGGAATGGTGATGGCAACCTGCAGCATTCTCCAATCGGTTATCAAATAAGCAAAACCTGCCGTAAGAATGTAGCCCGTAGTGAAAAATAATTGACAACCTACACCAGCTACTAAACGTTTCTTGGGGCCGACCATCTCAAGAGCTGTGAAATGTGAAAGATTAATATTTATACTTATTATAAAGTAAGTGAGGGCAGACACGTTATTAATTTAATTAAATTGAATAATGATTGAAACAAATTTAATTATTATTTTATAAAATTTACGAATAAATGTAACCATTTTGTATATTATTTTATATATTATTTCATAAATATTCATTTCGATGTATTTCTATTAAGTATAAATCTTTAGTATTATCATCTGTTACCAATTTATCCTATTCATGAAATAAATTTATCATGCATTTTGCACTTTCTAATGAAATATATTCTTTACCTATAACGTAAGCCACTAAGAAAACTCCGCTGGTGGTCGAACCAACGATCAATCTGAAGATTACGTAGGAAATAAACTCTGGCACTATCGCGACCAATATACCACCGGCTAGCTGGATGACTAAAGACAGGAAGAAAATTGGTCTACGTCCAAACTTATCGGACAAAGCACCAAATATCATCGAGCCAAGCATGACTCCTACCATGAACAATGAGTCCCCCGTAGCTCTCAGCCATGCTCTATCGCAGACCAAGTTCCACTGAAAAAGGAAAAGCGGTTCGGATTCACCGATTCACTAAAAAAAGAAATGAGACAGGTTAATCGAGCTTTACGTTTTATCAACAATAAGTATACCTCAGAAGTAGTGGTACTTTTATATTTTCTCCTGTCATAAACGTATTCTTCGCATGGTTTATTGCCTTCGGTGTTGGCCAACTTCAGTGATCCTATCGGGGTTTGAACAGGAGAATTGTCATGACCTTGAGAATTACCATCCAATATGGGATCCCGCCGTAAACATTGCGACCAGCCCTTTAGCTCGTTATCCCAAGGATAACTAGCATTCATCACATCCTGAGGTAGGTAATACGTAGCATTCTCGATGCTCTCGTGCGGCAGTAGACATCTGAAAAAAAAAAAACAACATGAATTTACATTCTTCGTCTTATTTAATCAAAAATGAGAACAGGATAAAACTGAAAGAAAAAGAAATCAATAACTCATTAAAAAAAGATAAATTCTTACCTGACATCCATTTTTGCCCCAAGAAAGACCCCTGCCAATTTATGGAATGCGCAGGATATTGCCGGAAGACAAAGAAGCAAATAAACTCGGCGTTGATAACGACCGAATTCGCCCATTCGGAGTATCACGTCGTCGTATGCCATTTTTTATCTGCCTACTTTCCTCTTTGATTTTTCCCGAAATCGTCTTCTTTCTATGAATTGATCGATCTTCTATATGGCGTTATGCATACACTCTTTTCCTTCTTTCTTATTTCTCAAAGATACAACTTCGAATAAAGTAATAATCAGACGATTATTTTTAATCGTCGAATTTATGCCAGCACGACAGAACTCCGATTACGTTATTGGACTTTTGCTGATTCGCATGAACGATTTATGTCTAAAGAAGCACGCATAATGAGGATACAAAAAAAAGTATCGCTTTTAAATATATTTGCAATTTAATTCTGAAGATACTATTTCAAGCCTTTCTTATTTTTTTATATTTTGACGCCGACTTGTATTCTTTCCATCAGGAATATACCCTGATTGTTGTTTATCTTTACGTTTTCTCTATCGTAACATAGTATAATATCGTTATTTTCAGAGATTTGGATGACACTCGATTTACTTTATACTGCTCATCGAAAGTACAACGCAATCTTCAAATCAGCATCCAAAAACATCCATATTTTGTCCGCTCGATCTTTCATTTGCCTGTAATCAAAGTATAAATTTAACGATTTATAATTTTATTGAAACATATATATATATATATAATTTTATATATTTATTTATTTATTTATTTATTTATTTATTTATTTATTTATTTATTTATTTATTTATTTATTTATTTATTTATTTATGTATTTTACTCAATATCCGTATGTTAATCTGTTACATTATTTAAAAAAAAACAACAGAAGCGAAAACCTGACGTTTATTTGAATTATTCAAGATTGTTACTGATAAATAAAATATATTATATCGAGATGATAATCAAACCGGAGACATTCCTTCAATCGTGCCAATAGCAGTTAACACGATTGTATTGGACTTATCAAAGATAATTAATTCCATACATTAGATCCGTCTCGATCTATCTCAACGCAACGCATATTGCAGAATTATGCGCCAAGACGTAAGCATTACGAAACCGAGATTATTATCATCGAATCATTACCAATCATAATCACAAAGGATCAGCCCGCGATTACACTTTTATCAATTTCAAGTGAAACTAGAAATAATGATAATTTTCATAACATAATAATAAAATTTCTACGAAAAATACATAATTCTATCATTATCCTGCTATTAATATAATATAATTTATATTATAAATTACAATAATAATTAACAACGTTTATTTAACCAGTTTATACAATATATATAGTACATGCTGAGTATGTCTCTCATAATCGTATATTTTTCCTTATTTTGCAGACGACGAATTGAATCACGATTGATTAACGATCGAGACAGCTAGATCGCAATCAATTCCTTTAAAAAAATAAACATCATTGCGACATTGTTGTATGCTATGTTTACATTTATAGTTACACAATCTCATAAATTAATGATTGACGAAGTTATACGAGAATTAATTTACGAAAGAACGATAAATGTTAAAAGGCAAAATATGTTTACAATTTATTCAAGCTCTCTTGAGGATTTGTAGAGCGATACGATGGAGATATATTTTACGGACAAGTGATATCAATCGACGATTATAGGTATTTTTTTTTCTTTCCCTCTCTCTCTCTCTCTCTCCCTCTCTCTCTCTCTCTCTCTCTCTCTCTCTCTCTCTCTCTCTCTCTCTCTCTCTCTCTCTCTCTCTTTCTCTCTACCTATCTAGAAACCGATTGGTCAATGAAAATTAATATAGATAGTGAGTTGAAATTATACCATATAAACTTGAATTAAATAGATACATTATGACGAACCTAAACGAACGTGTGACAGCCGTCAGTATTTGTCAGCTTAAATTAGGATCATTTGAACTGAAACGTATCAGTGTACGAACCCACCATGGACGAATTAATTAGTCGGCCTTTATGTGAATCAACATCATGGCCAATTGATTTCTTCCGATCGAAACGCAACACGTGCGCTTAAATGAAATACTCTTTTCTTCGATGACAACGCGAACGAACATCGATAGGTATGAAATCGAGATCGAATCGATCTTTATCGGTCTTATTAAATCTCTACTGAGATCAAGTACTAACACAATTTATTTTAATTCTTTTATCGTCGAAAAAGAAATTACTTGTTACTAATTATACTATTTTGCGAATCGTAATATAATTACCAAATTATTATTATCATCATCATTATTATTATTTCTAATAATTTTCTAATGGGTGAAGAATTGTTAGAAATTATATTCAGATAAATCTTTTTAGAAAATTCTATTCTATGGCTAACAACAAATCTTAAATCTTAGAAATACTTAATAATTCTTAAACCTCTCAGTAAAGTAATTCGATTTCATAATTTTAGGATATTAAGAAGCGAACGAAAAATCGAAGAAAAAGGGATAAAGGAAGACAATTACCGTTCAAATTTTAATCATTGCGCGCATGGTGGTCCCTCGTGACATTGTAGAAACAAACGAACGTGAGTAACATTCACTCACAGCGGCACAATGCCGATGGTATGAATTCTTTTTTTTTTCTCTTTTTCGGAAAAAAAAGAAACAAAAAATCACGTTATTCAAAGACAATCGAAGAGATTAGAAAATGAAAATTATGGATAACACTTGCGCTTACTTATAACACGAAAACTCGAGAAGATTCGAGAAGATGAAGGATAAGGTAAAAGAAGACGATACCAGGTAAGATAAGGCAAGAAAAGGGATAAATAGAAGGAGAATACGAGCCTGCACGCACGAGCTGCGGGCGACGACTGCCGGGTGTAGACCTTGCTTTTACTCGCAATGCACAAAGATGGCCCTTCTTCTCGGCTCGTACAAGCGCCACGACGATCACCCTCCTGCCTCCTTCTTCTCAACCTCTTCTTCTTCTACTTCTTCTTCTTCTTCTTCTTCTTCTTCTTCTTCTTCTTCTTCTTCTTCTTCCTCTTCTTCTTCGAAGCAACCACCACGGTCACTATCTTAAATGGCTCTCTCTCTCTGTCTCTTTCTCTCTCTCTCTCTCTGTCTCTCTCTCCCTCTCTCTCTGAATACCACCGCACGAGTTTTGCAAAAAACACACTGCTGTTGATTCTCCTCCTCCTTCTTCTCTTCCTCCTCCTCCTCCTCCTTTACTTCTTCTCCTCCTCCTTCTTCTCTTCCTCCTCCTTCTTCTCTTCCTCCTCCACCTCCTCCTCCTCCTTTACTTCTTCTCCTCCTCCTTCTTCTCTTCCTCCTCCTCCTCCTCCTTTACTTCTTCTCCTTCTCCTTCTTCTCTTCCTCCTCCTCCTCCTCCTTTACTTCTTCTCCTCCTCTTCCTTTTCCTACTTCTCTGATGGCTCATTCTTTAAGACGTCTTCACGTACCTGCACGTACCTACACGTCTCACATTCTAAGAAAATCCTATCATCCATTCTTAGGATCACCATCACCATCACCATCATCATCATCATCATCATTGTCCTCATCATCATCATCTTTTTCTTCTTCTTATTGTTTTCATCCTCTTCTTACGGATTTCAAGAGCATGTCCTTTTTTATTATTGTCTATTACCTCTTCAATAAACGTTGTCATTTTTAGATCAGGATCATATGTTACAGCATAAGCTCGAACTAATTGTTTTCAATCAATGAAAAAATTTGTACGATGTGCGTGATTAATAGAAGACATGAATTTGATACTTTTGTAGAATAGCACAATATGCAGCAAGTTGATATGAACGTGAACAATCGAAAAGAATAATATTGTGTGACATTGTGTGGCTAAGAATATTTGTAACGCTGACATTTTTATTTAAACTTTTCGATTCAATACATTTTTAATTTGTTAACGATAATAAAATCAATGAAAATGATTAACGTAAGAACAATTTTCTAATATATTTTTGCTGAAATAAACATTTTTTTTCGCATTATTATATTTTCATTTTCGTATATATCAATAATTAATGTTAATTGATCCTGCTTAATTTGATTAATAAACAAGGAGAATATTATTCGAATTATTATTTAATAATAATTTGTTAATCACGTCATTTTATTTTCATTTCTTTTTATTTATATATCAATCTATGTCGTATACATCTTATTAAAATACATAGTATGCATTGTTAGCAAACATATTGATAGCAGATATCGATAAGTTAGTTTCAAATTTTTCTCATGTCAATTTTCGTATAGACGTATGTATGGGCTTTCCTAATAAAATCTCTCATAGGGCTTATTTTTTTCACAATCCTCTATTCGCTCATTTTATTCATAATCTGTAAGAAAATTTCAATATCCATCGTCCTTTTCCATAGAATTAAAAATTTTTTCGATAAATATTGATATTTATAAAGAAATCATAGATTTTGATAGAATCTTATAGATGGAATTATAGATAAAATCTTATTGATAGAATCCCACAAACGATCAATTCGTATCATTATTCTAAACATCGAATACGTACAATCAAGATTCCATTACAGTGATAAATTAGACTACTATAAAACAAATACATAATCGACACGCATGACTTCACGACATATGTATGTATATATATATATGTATGTATATATATATATGTATATATGTATGTATTGTATATATTTATGTAAATATGTACGCCTATATATATGTATGTATATACGTAAAATGTATTATGTACATAATAAGGCAATCGCCGGATATCCGCTACTAACGAGTTTTGCGCTAACAGAAAGTTAGTATTTTATATAGTAATAAAAAAAAATCTATCTTTATAAAGTAATATTAAAATGATTAAATATTTTCCAATGAATATCGTTAAAAATATTTAAAAAAAAAAAAAAAAAAAAAAAAAAAAAAAGTAACTACTTAAAGTTATCGAAAATAGATGATTTCCAATATAAGAAAAATTTTTTTTTAAATTTTCATGATATCCAATAATTTTCTACATTTTCTTCGTGAATCAAACAACGACGAATATGTTCGTGCAATCCCGTGTCTGTCATATGGCACAAAAGAATCATACTACTTCTAAAGATGCAATTTTATCGTGTGGCAACGTTGGTAATATGCGTTCATATATTGCGCATGCTGCATCAGTAATAAACAAATTGCACCTCGTACACAAATTACAACGAAACGATGACGAGATTAATAATGTACATTTATTTTGATCATTAATATAGATATCAAAGAGTGAAAAAGCGTTTTATCGGCCCCTACAAATAAATCATTATCAAATCAATTTTTTATATATAATAGTTATATAATATGTCTACGTGTATATATATATATATATATATATATATATGTGTGTGTATATATACCTATATTTATAGAAATATTCATATTCGATGAGTAAGAAAAGATCGATGAAAATTTTATTCTTGTTCAATTTTTAAAAAATGGATAAATAATAATTAATTGGGATGTCAATTATTTCAATTACTTATCGACAGAATTAAGTAATTTCTAAGGAAAAAGTTTTCTCTTGCAATGACTTCCCACGACAACGTTGCAAACTCGCCGAAACACATATTCTATTTATAGAATGTGTACACCTATAGTTAGTCCTGATTGGTTCTTTCACTTCTAGTCGTGGTTCTACTAGAATTCCACTGGTAAGCGAATAGAAAGAATGTGTATGTGTTAGACGTTTGCATTTACTCGATTCCTACTGAAAGAATTCGCAAAAAAAAAAATAAGAAGGAATTCCTCTTTCTAGAAAATTAAAAATTAACTTTATATATATATATACACATACACACACACACACACATACCTATATATATGTATCATATACACATATAATGAATAAATATATAAATATATACTCTTTGATGATGGAAAGAATTATGAAATTCAAACGTGAAAATATGTTTTTCAAAATAGTATTACTTTAGATCATATAGACTTTTAAAAAACATATACGATTACTTTATGCATCTAGAAATCCTATTTTCATACTAATATCAATAATTTTATATTCCGCATAATCATTAATCATTCCCTTATACCTTTATTTCGCAAACGACGTCAAGCTATAAACATTAATTATTACACGTGATAGAAAATGTGCATACGTTTAATCGCAAATACACGCAACATTTTCACAAAACGTATTTACATATGTATTTACATAGATAAAGATATAAAATTTTTAAATGAATAATAGGAAGATTTAAAAAACAAACGTTTTTAACGAAATCAGCTTTAATTCTGTAATCATTCTTATACTATCATACTATGCTACTATCGTAGATGATCTCATAGTGCATTGAACTTATCAACATCGTTCTTGATAACATTACCAAGGGAAGTAATAAAAATTAAGTTCAATGCATTTCACTTTCATTTCAGTTAACCATACACGATCGATTATCATCTACTTGTATGTATCAAGTCATTTATTCATCAAATTTTTTTTAACACTGAAATAACTTTACGTGTCTCTCGGCTTACGGTTTTATCTTTATCTCGGATTGAATGTAAACGTGATGCATGCCACGTATGTGCACACGTATAAGATGATTAAAACACCATTCTGCTTATCATAAGTCATCTATCTTACACAGAATCAAAGACCACATATATATATAATATATATAATATAATATATATTGTATATATATTTTCTACAAGTATTAGATTTCGTAAAGCAGCATTTTTATTAACATAAGAAATTTCATTTAAACAAAATCTGATTTCGTAAATATATCTAGATTGAATTTTCCAAAATCCTGGAACGAATTTCGAACTTTAGAAATATTAGATTTCGTAAAACAACATTTCTATCAAATCAAAAATTGTATTTGGAAGAAGTCTAATTTCCTAAACGTAAAAATTTTCGAGAACGTTTTCGAAGATTTTAATGAGTAGATTTCATGAAGATCATAGTACGAATAATAAATATTAGGATTAAAATTATTGAAAGAAGGTCGGATGCGAAATAAATTGGAATCATCCTTGCTCCACTTAGTTCTGTGTCCGATCTTATCCCAATAACACATATCGAGTGTAAGTACGCTCGCACGGCATGGGCATGGATACGGGCGCGACAAGGCATGAGAAAGAAAGAAAAAGAGAGAAAAAGAATTATAAAAGGTAGATGCCTTCGATGCAACTCGTTCTTCCCAAGCGGGTTCACCGTGCGCCCTTGCAAGGACAGCGTCCTTTTTCAGGGCTTTTCGGTACCCTCGAGATGAGAAGAATGAAGAGGAGGGAAGAAGAAGAAGAAGAAGAAGAAGAAGAAGAAGAAGATAAAGAGGAGGAGGAAGAAGAGGAGGGGATGGAGGAGGAGGAAGAGGAGAAGGAGAAGGAGGAAGAGGAGAAGGAGGAGGAGGAAGAGGAGGAGAAGATGGCAATAATACCACGGCAAACGCGTCTGTTCGGTTCTCTCCCCCACGTTTTCTTAGTAACTCCTCTCATTTAACAAGGGAAGGATTACAAGTGGCAACATTTTGTTGGTATGCCATCTATCTTCAAATTTAATCGCATCTGATTCTTCCAAGAATCTATAAGTTTTTTAAGCAAATACTTTTTAATGTTTTTCTTTTCATTTTTTATTTTTATTTCTAAAGCGTCGAATTAGAAGTCTAAAAAATTTCGGAAATTATCTTTTATACATATATAATTTTATTTCTGATATTATCGTTCCTATTTAAAGTATATTCATGTTGCTAATTTATTTTAGTTTCTGTTTTAAAAATTACAATATTTAATTATTTGCTTAAAAATTCATTATTTAAAATTCTCCATTTCAAAATGTAACATTTTTTGTTTTTCAAAATTCAAAAAGTATTCAGTTTCGTTTTTTATTTCTGTATATAAATAAACGACAATATTTGTATATATAAAAATTCTTAAATTTCTCAAAGTCACATTGCATCAAATTTCATTATCTTTTTCAATCTTCTTTATAGGAAGTGTAGATATATATATATATATATATATATATATAGAATATTTTTCCTTCAAAAGAAAGCGTACCTACCTAAGTTTTGATATTTTCACCATAAGGGCTACATTTTGGTTAAAACATGGGACAGAGAATCTTTTCACTTTTGATCCTTCCCATCACACCCCATTCTCCTCCCTCATTCCTTTCCCGCCTTTTATCGCTTACTCTGTCTCTCTTTCTCAGCGAGCGAGCGAGCGCGCGCGCGCGCGCCGCAAACCAGTCACGATTTTTCACGCAGTGGGAGCTAGTCAAAGCCGCTCCTTACTATAAATAGCATTCGAGTTCACTCTCGCGAGCGAGGCCGGTCTTGGCCTCCAACGGAGACGACGATGACGACGACGAAGACGAAGAAGACAAAGAAGACGATAAGAGAGAACAGCTAAAAAGGGGGTAATACTGGGTAAGGTCTCCTGCGTAAAGAGATGGTGGTGATCTCGAAAAGAAAAGAGGAAGAGAAGGAGGGAGAGAAGGAGGAGTGAAAAGGAGGAGGATAAGGCGGATGAGAAGAAAGAGAAGCAGCACGAAAGATTGGAATGTTTGTGAGAGAAAAAAGACTGATCGAAAGAAGAAAACGTTAATGGACCGAGTAGAGCGAAGTAAAAGGGTAGGAGATTGTAGAGGAAAGCTGGATATGAGGGGGTTGCAGATCGAGGGTTGGAGAGCTGAAATGCAATCTTACCAGAATCCAGAGATCATCTAAGTGTGCGAAGAGGTAGTAAAGCATACCTATTCATGATTCTTAGTGTCTTTATTGGCGACACTCTACTAGCTTGAAATTTATACGAAATTATGTTAGAGAGTTTACATTTTTGTACGAAACGTAAACGGTCTTTTGAGTGTAAACTATATATTTGAATATTCACTCTTTGAACAACATCGAATACTAAAAACATGAAGTATATAGATTTATACGTATATATTAACTATGGAAGATTTAACACATTAAATCTATATATGCCTTTTTGACTCATATATATTATTTCCATTTTTAAAGGGTAAAAGCACAAAATTATTGATAATATATTTTTAATAATATATAAAAATATTTATTTATTTTTATTCGAATCTCTAAATTTATAATAATAACGAGAAAAATACAAAATAGAGATTTTGATCCTTTGTCTTTCATTTATCGAATTAATTACTTTTTATCTTAGACTTTATCAGTAACTTTGAAAGATTTTGGAATAATGCGAACCCTTTTAAAAGACGAAAGCACAGGATGAACCGCATTTTCTTGGTATTAAAACGTCGACGCGAATTCCACGAGCTTCTCATTGGCCATCGCGTAGATATTTTTTTTTCTTTTTCTATTTTTTTTTATTTGCTTCTTCTCCTTTTATTTTCTTTCAATTTTATTCGCACGTGTATAATATAACATCTCTCTGGCGCCTCCTTTACCTCCTTCGAATGCGCACGACACTCGAAGAGCGACTTTATGCGTTCATTATAAAAGTATTGCAAAAAAAAACAAAAAGAAAACTCAACGAATAGAGTTATTTATGTTTAACGATTTTATGTTTAACGTTTATTCGTTAGTACTATAAATAAATTTTATTCTGAATTTACCAAGCTAATTAAGGTATTTGGCGATAGAGCTATAATTTAATGCAACTGCTTTCTCTTGAAATAATCTTTTAATCTGTACAAAAACTAGGCAATCTTTTGACTTTCGTTAATTTCACTAACATTCTTGTCAAATAAATCTCTATCGGTGATCATTTAAATTAATCGGATCCATTGATCCGCCAATTTGTTTCTATAAGTCGATGCATCTTTATGTTTGATCTAACAATCAATTGATTTCTTACATTTTTCTTTTACAGTCCGCGTGTCGATATAGATTCAAAATTATTTAAAAAGAAATCTTTTTTCAACTATTAATATAAAAATAATATATTATTTTAAAATATCTAATTTTATAATTACCGTTAAAAATCTCAATTCTAATGTTCTCGTAGTACTTTAAACTAATGATAAAAATATATTACTTAAATATTTTCGAATTTTATTATATAATTATCATTAAAATCATGATTGATTGTTTTGTAGTTTTTTGAATTAACCATAGAATAAAAGATTTCTTTACATATCTCTTACTTGAATGAAACGAATTTAACGATTGAAACGAGACAAGATTGATTCGCTTAATCGTGAGCTATCAGCTGCTGCAACAATGCAACTGCATTTCAAGTTCAAGCAGAATTCATTTCGCTTTATACGAAAACGTGAAACAAATCGTCGGAAATAAAAACAAATATTTAATTAAATTGAATCAAGAAAAATACAAAAAATTAATCTCATGTTAATCAATTAAACTTTCTGATAATTTTACGTCTTCTTGATACATTCAAATGCAATTGCATTCGAATACATTGAGTAGGGTTATGTAAATCTTTCGTGCCAAAGAATACATTTGCTTGATAATTAATTCATTCGTACATAAATAATTTCGCAGGATTTGGTATAACGATATTGCATCGTATCTCAGAATTCAAACGTTACAATTATCATGTTTATTTAGGAAAAGTCATTTTATGATATACGTATACCTATCTGTCGCTATAAATATCCTTTATTAAAACTATCATGAAAACAATAGGTTGCTTAATGAATTAATGAATTCATTTTTGAACTATACTTCGATGCTATTTTTCAATCCAAAGTAAAACGTGATAATATTAAATTTCGAAGGAATTTTTCCGTCGATTTAAATGATTAGAATATATACATATCAATAATGAATAGAAAAATATTTAAAATGGACGCAACATCGGTATTATTAAATTACGTTATTTACATGATATTAAATTCAAAACTCGTCGATCCTTCTTCTCGAGGTTTCGGTTTCGGTTTCCCAGATGAAATCATAAGCGTGAAACTAGTTGCCAAGATTTCGTTTAATTAAAATTTCGCCGGAAATAGAATCATGCATGATCGTGTCCCGAGATCCCTCCTCTCCCTTTAAATCATTGGAAACATTTTCGAATTTACCAAATTTAACTCAATTTCATATATAAGTAACTCAATACCATATAATAGGTAAGTACGTAAGTACATATATGTTAATATGAATAAAAAATAATACTATTTTATCGATTTAATTTTGATCATAATAATGATTAATTTTGATTATAATAATGATCGTGAAAAATGGCATCGCATTTTCAGCCTCATAAAAGTTTGCTGCCTTATTAACACTTTGTTTCGATTGTATGTACATACGTAGCGTGTTAACAGGTCTGGAAATGACGTCTTTAAAAATTACATTTTCGCTATTGAGATCATTCTAAACTCTGTCATTAACACTTGTTATGCAACGTTCATATCGCGCTATTAACGTATAAGGAACGAAGATAAATCTGTTTTCAGAAAAAATTTAGTAACAGTCGATGGTGTAATGCAAATCGAAGGGGTTTCAAATAACCTTTGTACCTTTTAAATAGTCTTACAATCACTAGAAATAAAAGCGAACTAACAAGATTAAATGAAAATATAATATTTTATGTAAGCCGAATTTGATGATTTTTCTTTTTTTTTTTTAGCGAATGAAACGATCCAAAGTCCGAACGTTAAAATTTAAGATATATGCATAAAAATTTAACGATTGACGTAGAAATACGTGCTTTGAAAGTATTTGATGATAACCGATATATTAATAATTTTTATATATAGTAATCCATTCTTATCGAACAATAATGAGGAGTATAATACATCCAATTCTATTTTTACCCAAGAATATTCTTCACGCGAACTTTCTTCATATGATTTTGATTTAACACGAATGAGAACAAATATTTCCTTTTACACAAGCTGTTTTGATTTAACGCGATGGATCCAAAATTCTAAGAAAAAAAATTTTTTCGTATTACATTTGGATGCGACCCTTGGTCCGCATTATTCACCTCCATATTTATTGTTTTTGATTTCAATTAGAATTGATTTTACGCAAATGTGTTCATTTATTGTTTGAAAATAAGAATGAATAAGATCTTGTTCTAATTCATATTATGATATTATTTTGCATAATTTTTAGTAACATGTTATTTTTCTTTCCAAATGATAATTTACCTTATGTAATAGATATGTATGTGTGTGTATGGCTGCATATGGATAGGTAGTTAGATAATGTGTATGTGTGCAGTCTTTATGAAATAAAAAGTGAAAGCACATAAAAATGATTTTAACATGATTTTTTTCATATGGTTTATTGTATTATGTTTATTTATTGTTTAGGTTCGAAATCAATCTTCTATTTTCTATAGATACATATTTCGGAAATATATCTATTGTATAAAAACAGAATTGGGTATATCCAAATATTGAAGTATAATACATGAAATTTATATGCAGTGTCCGAGAATAAGCAAGAAATATTTTATGAGTGATCTTAACACATTGTGTACGGGTCACATGATATCTCGTTTTCATGTTTTTTCGACTGAACCGATGACTTAAGTAATCAGAACAAATGTTTTTGTTAAAATCAACGTATACAGTTATGGATATAGAACAAAGTATTTCAAATACAACAAATCATTTACGCATCGATTCACCATATAGACTCTCTGATAATATGAAATAGCATATACTTGAATCAATAACGATCGCGCAGAGCGCCATACGCAATGTGTTAATTAACATATCAAAATAATGAAAAAGAATTCACATAAACGTATATTCTATTTGATTTTGTTCTTGAATTAGAGTAAATTTTTTATCATAATAATTCTTTCGTTAGATCTACTTAGGTTCTTCGTAAAAGAATTGAAAACAAAGTTTCCGGCAAATCCGAGACACATTTGAACATATGGAGAGAATAAGACGGACATTGGTAACTACAAGCATGTGTTCATATCAGATACGAGGAGATCATTTTGAATATCTCTTATAAAAATAAGCAGTTAGAATTTGTTGAAAATCAAATTGATTATAAATTACAAATAAAATCAAATAAGACGTATGTATATTTTAACTTTTTTTATTATATATAATGAAATCACTTAAATATTTCTCATTTGTTCTGAAAAACCATAGTATATGTTATACATTATACGAAAGATGAATCAGTAACTATTATCACGTCAAATATGGTACAAGTAATAATAAAAAAATATGATTAATAATATAATATTATCAGTGCAATAAAAAAATACGTTCTTGAATATATAATTCATCTTGAACTATTTATTTTTTTCGCTTACATTTTTTCTAACTTCAATCAAATAAAACATATGGGTTGTTATAGTTGTGTGAATCACCAAACAGTTTTTCAAAATACCTCACGAATTAATCGTTCGAAAAAAAAAAACAGGTATTCCATCAACAAATTTTCGCGCTCTTTTTCCATAGTCTGGCATGCGCACTATATCGTCCCCAAAGTTCGGGAGTATTCCGTCATAATAGCAGCACTAAACGTTTATCCAATATATATTCACACTTCGTTGAATAAGGTTAAATATTCAAATAGAATCTATTTATCTTTACTAGATATATTAGTAAGCTATATATACCTACATTGCTACATTTCTTAATCGAGAAATTATATACGAACCATTTGATGTCGCAGTTATTCAATTACAACGTCGGTAACAAGAAAAAAAATATTAATTGTAAAAATTGTAATAAATATAAACAAGAATAGGTCGACAATCAATGTCAGAAGTTCGCGCCTTTTTTCGACAGTCGCCATATTGAAAATAAACACTCGCGCATCAACGAATAAATCGGCGTAGGATATCGGCGAACCGAGCTAACAAATAATTCAAGTATAAAAGTTCGATAAATCAGAATGTATAATTACCCCAGATGCATGAAACATTTAGCGTGGCTTCGTTTTCTTATCCTGGTTTCAATGAAATCGTACATGCATCAAAATGAAAAATAAACCTTATGATGAATCAACGAAATATTCTGACCGTTATGGTAGACGAAAAGAGTCGATTTACAAATTTAACCACAATTAGCCGGCCGGTCCCAACACTGTTAATCGATAAAGCTCGCGAAATGGAAAGGCATGTTCCCATAAATGGACACACCGATTCGAGTCGAGGTACTCGTGAAACGAACTATCGATTTGAAAACGAAAACTTCTCTCTCATGAAAATCGACGAGGACACGCGCGTTACGCGGTAAACGTCGATTTTCACAGAGTAACTACCGATGAAACGTCAAAAGCAGACACGCAATTACGAGCAAGACGGAAGACGAGGTCGGAACCGAGAACGGACCGAGTAATTTCCCAAGTCACCGACAGATGGCACGTTCGCAGGAAAAAGGGAAACGCTCGAGTGATTATCGAACGCTCTACGTTACTCTACGACATAAACACGTATGCGACACAAAGTGTCCTCTTCAGCATTGCCAACTGTATGTGTGTTATGAAAAATACATAAATTTAATTCTTTTCTGAACGATCTTTTTTGTCATAAATTTTTTTTTGATAAAGTTAAATACATACTTAAATAAGTACCTTACATTGGGAAAAAAGTTCAATATCCAATTTCCAATCTCTATCCTTTCTTCTTTTTCAATTTTACAAATATAACAAAAAATACAACGGAAAATATTTCAATCTTTATTATCCTTTTAAAGTCAATTGAACGATAATAAAATCGTAAACACGAATTCGTTTTATTTTGACGTGTGATAATAGGTATGCGCGGTCAAATATACGGATTCTATTTGGAATCTGTAACCAACTACAATCGTGGCGGAACTGAGATTAGAAAGTAGCTTGTGGATCTTAGATAACTTACATAGTTGAAAGAAGAAATCGCCAAACGTACCGCACCGTTACGATGTTTTCTATATACTCTGATAAACCATATAATTTAACATCTCAACGATCTATAGAAATTAGAAGAAATTAACTACTATTTTCGATCAGAGGAATGTGTCGGAATATAATCAATAAGAAATCGGCAACTTCCGTTTAAAAAGGCACATTAAAACAGAATGAATAAGAAATCCACGACTGCCGGTTAAAGCGATGCGTTGAGAGAGAGAGAGAGAGAGAGAGAGAGAGAGAGAGAGAGAGAGAGAGAGAGAGAGAGAGAGAGAGAAGAATATATACTATTTATGGAATAATTTACTCCACAAAACTCATTTTAGAAAAAAAAATTTGTATTTACTATTTTTTCCATTCAAAAAATAATCCAATAAAAATGAAAATAATATCACAAAAATTATTTATATGACATTAATTATATTTTCTGATAATAAAAATCAATTCATACATTTCAGATTAGTCTTATTGTCGGTTCAATTTTAGCCATATTATTCGGCCATAATGATTTTAACATTATTCTATGTAATTTAAATAAAAATATTCACACGTTTCTATTCGTCTTAGTTTAATCATCGATTGTCGTATTTTCTTTATGTTAGATTATCCGAGATCATACTTCGTCAATCATTTTTTTTTTAAATGATTAACAAATTTTGGATAACTTAGTTTTTTATATATTGTTACTTTGTGAAGGTATAACAAAATGTCAAGTAACATAAGTATATTGAATTGATACGTGTAAATATAAATGATGTAAACTGAACTATGACTTGGGAATGACGAAAGAACGAAGACGGAAGACGGAGACTGAACTGATAATCAGACTTAACTTAAATATATAAATCAACCTTAAAGCTATGCGCTATATAATAACCGTGAGAAAAAACCATTGACGTTGCATTTTGTATTCTATCTCATTTATTGGACGTCTGTCTTGACTCCTGTCCTCATACTCACTCCATCAACCGCAAACTAACCTCGAAATAACAATTGCTAACGTTAAAAAGAAAAAAGGGAAAAAGGAAATAGAAACAGTAGAAAAAAGAAAAGAAAACCTTCCGTAGTTGTCGGTTAGTAATTACGACGTTGTTTGTCGTTTACATTTGTGAGTACATCGTACCGCTAAAGTTGGCTCGAGAATTTCGAAAGGTCACTTAGTCGGACGTAAATTTGAGGTGAATGCACCATGACTATGAAATGACATCTTTATAGAGCAACGCCTCTGCCACGGAAATCTAATTATCAAATATTTCTAGAGTTACATTGTAAATTTGATATACGCATATATAGAGCGTTCCAACGAAAAGTGTCCATCCATGATTATTATGAAATCCAATAATCTTTTTCAAAAAACACATTTTATTGGGTACTGACTCAAAATTAAAAAAAAATAGTACCGTTTTAAAAAGGATTGAAAGATCTTTCAAATAATGTGTAACTTTACCTCTGTTGCCATTTAAGATTTTTAAAGAGGTTGTCACCAATTTTCGAAATTTAGATCAAAGTAGATGAATATATATACCCTTCGAAAACGAAATTGACCTGTCCTAGAACTTTTCGAAGAAAATCATTAGATTTCATAGTAATCTTGTTGGACATTTTTCGTTTGGACACTCTGTATATATCTATAAACATTTTTATGCATATATGTATGTAAAAATATATAAATCTCGAAAGATATGATTAAAAACCAGGAAGTTCTAGAAGAAGAATATAATAGCTAAGAAGCAATACTCTTGCGCGATAACGTATATTTAACAAAGTACAAAAAATCTAATCTCACTAAATCTCGATGACATTCAACTTTATTAATCTCGTTATTGTTGTATACTGATATCTAATGGCGTAACACAAATATGTATACAAGTATCTACACTTCATAATAAGACTTGTTATTTCTAAGAAAACAGCTACATATAGTTACGTAAACTATTTATAATTTCAAAATACAGAAATAATATTTTTAAGTGCAATATTTTATTCCAATCTATATCTTTTTTTCTCTCTTATTAATTATTTTTTTACGATAAAATTAATAAGATAAGTAATGAAAATTTGTATCTACAATCGTTATCAAGATAATTTAAGATGCTTTCCTTTTTCATTATCTAATATCGAAATTTAATTTAAACGCAATAACAATATCAACGACATTATTTCAAATATCTAAGGTATTAATTATGGTTAAATAAGGGATAGTAATTTCTGAAGAAACAAATAAATTTCTCTTATAAATCTTCTTCAAACTCGATGATCAACGATCGAATCAGGGTTAATACGTAACATCTCTTTTTGCTAATCAATCGAATGACTAATAAAAAACTAAACAATCATGTGAAGAATTGCATAGTGCTGAGAGAAAATTAAAATTCCAATCTATTTATAGACACTTCCGCATTCATGAGCTGTAGACACAAAGTTTTCACGGAAAACAAATATGTCTACTTATGTATACAGGTTAATTATAAATTAAGGTCAGTTAAATATCGCATTTATTAGAAAAAATAAAAAAATATATATATCATGATATCGTGTATTAAATATTTTAAGAGTGCAAAATAAAGACATAATTCCTATTAAACCGGAAGTTTAATAATTTTTGGGTTATCTTATGGAACAACCTCCATATCTTTTTAATTAATTAGATATTTCAATTAATTATCTTTAAAAATTATTAAACAAGTGCAGACCTAAAATTAATAATTAACAAGATATTAGCATGTATAAGTTATATGATCAAAAGTACCTATATTCAAATACAATCTTAAGAGACCATGAAAAAATGAAGAACACATAAAACAGTCTTACAATAAGTTCATTTATTACTTTACTAAGGTTGTGAATTAAAAAATTTAAAATTATAATAACAAGGCTATAATAACAAAAAAGAAATAATAGTTTGCTTAAATCAATAAATGTTCTAAGTGTCCACTATTTTTTTGTATGCTCAGTCGACATCTGGTAATCATATTTCTTCGTATATTTCGTAACATTTCAAATGTTATTAACGATATTTATAATTTTTGCTTGTAGTTCTAAATTTCAATTTTACTAAAATTAATATTACGGTTTCCGTCTGCATAGCATACTTCATGCATTAAAATCTCGTTAATTATTAACTTTAGACTTATATTTGTTTAATAATTTTTTAAAGATAATCATTTAAAATATTTAATTACTAGAAAAAAAAAATACAGATGATATTCCATAAGACAAAATAAAAATCATTTGAATTTTAATTTAATTTGTATTATTGTTTTTATTTCGTACTCTTAAAATATTTAACATATGAGAGCATGAATTTTTTTTAATATATTTTTTTAATATATTGCTTTTAAGAAAGAAAATATTTAAACGGCTCTTAATTTATAATTACAAACATAGATCATATGTCGTATAATTGCATGAGTACATATTTTTTGCATTAGAATATCATCGTCTCAGGTAACGTTAAATTCTCGTGAGATTTCAAAAATATACATTTTTCCGATTTATTTTTACCGATACGATCTAGGTTCCATCCGTATTGATAAAATGTTGATAACATATCCGCAATCAATTTCTCGATATTATCAATATAGCATTGCACTACACATGAAAAAAGACCACTGACTGATATATGTCATCTGCGATTGTTATGATATATCGAATATATACAACGTATATAAACGTACGAACGTTTGTCAATAGGTCGATTACGTAGTTTCTTAGAGTGATTTAGTAATGGATAACTTATCTTTATATTCATGTAAAAATATATATCTACGTATAAAAATAAAAAAATCAACATCATCAAATCCTATTATATCTTGAAATTGTGTTATTTCATTATCGTAAAATTTATATATTTTGGAAATTAGAGTTAAACTAAACAATTTAAGTACTTAAAATAGTAAGCATCGTCGTACGATATTTACAAAATAATCGTCTCGAGTAATCGTCTCGTATTAATATTATTCATTCTAAGAGAGATTTGAATACTCGTACACATGACACAATATCGAAAGGCCGCTAGGGTCTATCGCGATTTAGAGCTCTTTTAAACTGACTCACATAATGAGACTCTCCATTTGCGTTTCTATTCTCTCTTCTTCCTTTCTTTAGACCAATAAACGAAATTATAAATTTACATAGATACATACATGTTTGTGTGATCTAGTAAAGGTCATTAAAAGTTCTGTTCGAATTATAATCGAACGTCGTATTTATCTTTTACGATCCACATTTCATGACATTCTCTTTTAGAATTGAACCGTGTAATAAAACAATTCACGATATAAATAGACACGTCCCCTTTTTTCTCACAATCACACTTGTTCGTTCGCGTGCTTATTAAATATCACTTTCAAATAAAAATCTATTATTATGTCGTATTTACACGTTCAACATGTTAGTCGTATAAATGTTGACGATATGATTTTTAGATCTATTATTTGACCTAACATACTAAATTATTATGTATATTAAAGATCATTATAATAAGAAGGTTATATATCGATATAAAAGGAAATAGAGAGATACGGTACGTAAGAAAACTTTCATATCTTAATGAGATTTCATATGTTCTTTTATTAAATATGAGATCCAAGGATTGCAAGTAATTTAACAAATTTCTCATTGTTTATGAGATGATAATTATTTTTTAATAATTAGATATTTTACTAATCTCTTATGATAAATATAAAATAAAAAAAGTATACAAATCATTTTTATTTCTGAAGTTTGATTATTATGTTAATCTTCATCTGAACAAAATGATACTTTGATTTTGTACATGTGTACAATCAGAAATAAAGTTTAATTCATACATTCGATAACTATTGCCAATTGTGACTAATTAATGATATGTTAGGTTTTCAGTTAAGTTATAATATATTTATCAATTGTAAACTTCGCTATTAGCTTGACACCGTTGGGCTCATGAACAAATAGTTGAAAGGTAATGATTACAATCGTAATTTCTGTGACCACGTGTACGGTACACGTGCTAAGTATGCAAACATAAACGACAGCAGTAATAAATCGCACGATCTGAGACATGAACACATATCTCTATCACGTGATTCAGAGGAAAAAATCAATGAAAACATGACTTAGATATAATTTGTTTGATAACATCGCAAAACATGTGATAGAAAAAGACGATCGAATAGCGTCTGATCTTATTTTTTATAATTTTCATGGTAAAATAGACGTTAATAAAGATCGAACTTACCTGATAGCTCCTTTATTTTTATGTCTTCTCCGAATTTAACAGGTCGTTGATTTATCGAAGAAATATTTATCAATAACAAGAGCCGTGTATATACGTCATAGCACAGTTTAAGGAAAAAATGTATTGTACGAGCATCAAATTGTTCTTATTTTGTTGAATAGTCGAAAAAATTGCACTACAGCCATTGAAGCCAATAAAGAAATGACAATTTCATTGTTTGTCAATTAACATGACTAAGCATATGTATGTAATTATATAGAAAAAATGATAATTTGTTTATCCACTTTCGAATTATTCGAAATTCTAACGAATGCTAACCTTTCATTTTATTTTTAAGATCTTTTATAGGATCGTAACTTAAAAACGAAAGTATATCAAATACTTGTAACATTTAACTATGTTCACTACTTATCGATCGATTATCACCAATATCGATTATTAACATATGTACAACAAAATTGCCACGTTGACACTTCTCGAATTCGTCGTTTTTTATTATTTCGCTCTATATTCTAAAAACGAAGAGTTCCGAGTTCTTGGAAAAAAGTTTCGCCATGTATAAAATACCTTATGATTTTTTTGGCGTTCGACGATATAATCGCGAACGCCATCATTGAAAAGGATAAGTTTTTTTCGATCGTCGTGTTAGACGATACTCTTACACCGACACGTTCCAATTCGTACGTTTGTACGGGCTTAACTGACGGTCGGAGCTTTATAATTTTCAGGTCGCGTATGCAACTATGGAACGTACGTATCGTCAAGGACGCGGTTACTATGATACGATTGCAATTTCGTACGATTCGTCCTGGGAGCGAGAGTGCAAAATTTTGTTCAAATCGATTAAAGTACAATACAATCTAACATTGTAAATCGTAATTTCGTCTTTTCAATTCTAATAGTTCAAATTATGAGACAATATTATTTTGTAGATGAAATTTATACTGCGATCAAATTGAAGTCACATAATAAATTGAAGTCAATATAACTGTTCCTAGTATCTTCTAAAGAATTATCATATCTGCGATAGTCAATATTGTAAAAACAAAAAAAAAGATACAAATGAAGTACACATAAAATCACTTGTAAAAAATAAAATATAAACATTAATACAGAAACATTATCTTCTATAGTAGAGACATTTTACTTTGCGGACAGAATAAGATAATTTTACGATTACATTTCATCGATTCGTTCCCACTCGACCTATATACGAGAGACGTCTCTTTAAACGCACGAGACGATCGGTCACATTCTGGCGCGAAAAAATTCAAATCATTCGTTCGGGCGAGCCGAACGCATTTGAAGATCGCCGACGTCGCGCCGTACGGTCTATCGATTCTTGCCGAAGATTTCCGAGGTTAACCGAGCAGGATCAAAGTGACGTACGTCAGTCAGTGTGGGCCGATCCGCGATACGTCTGTCGATTTCACGGAGTTTCTTGGACGTGTTTCTCGCGGAAGGAGGCTACCGTTTCTCGGTAAAGAATCATGAATTCGATCGTTTAAGCTCGCGCCGATGCGCTACAGAAAATCCAAGAGACGACTAGACATTTTTTGCGCTCGCATGCCTTGCAAAAAGGAAAAACCATTGGTTCCTATACATTCGTGTTCGCGCCCCGATCAATCTTCAAGATTACAATTCCCCCTGCGCGCTTATCTTCTTAATTGGGTCTTATTGTTGGTAGGATAAACGCTAAATTGATAGCGTACAGCCTGTTCTTTTGTCTCAAGGTAATACTCGAGTCATCGCGACCGACATCGATCGTCGTGACCTAACCTTGAAAAAACGTAACGTCTCTTATAAATTCTCTAAGTATTTCCTTGGATATTACACTATGTTTTTCTTCCAGATACAGCTCGCTTACTTGACTACGGGTGTAAAATTATGGCAAATACTCAAACTCCGGGTACGTAATTTCGATACCATACACGTAGTTCTCGTAGTCATACTTTTCTCGAATTTTCGTCTTTCAATGATGACAATAGTAAATCAATCACTTTTCAAATATCACCAATTGTTTCGTCGATATGCTCGATTCTCTATACAAGGGGGCGCTGAATTTATCAGTATAAAACAAAGGTCAATGGTAATAATATATATTTTTCTATGAATATAATTGAAATACTTTTTTTATAGGCATGGATCCCTGGATGATTCAACCAAGAGAACGGACTAAATATCAAGAACAATTTGATTCTTTAAGGCCAATCAATGGGATTATTACTGGAGAACAAGCTAAAGGTCTTCTCTTAAGATCGCAACTTCCTTCTGTTGTTCTTGGACAAATATGGTATAAGATCTCTTTAACATATGTATGGTACTTGTTATATAAAGAAGTCACTTTCTTCATCATAAATTTTTTATAGGGCACTATCGGATACAGATGCGGATGGAAAGATGGACATAAATGAGTTTTGCATTGCTTGTAAATTGATCACTCTAAAACTACGAGGATTTGAAATTCCTAAAACATTACCTCCATCTCTTATTCAAAGTTTAAAATCTGTTTCCACCAGTAAGTAATGTTTCATTAATTAGCACAAATAAACTATTAACTTTGTTGATAAAGGTTATTATTTCTCAGCAGGCAATAATGCAATTGGCTTAACTAATGGTGCAGCTACTATACCAACCCAAAATAACATTGCTTCCCTAGTTAATTTGGGTGGCACTGGAGGTGTATCAGTGCAACCATTAGTCGGCATGGTACCAGTTAGTACTCCGGCACGTCCTTTGATAGGTCCGCCATCCAATGGAACAACAGGACGTCCAGCTACACCTGCATCACCCATGACTTTACCAGGTAACTTTGTTCATCTACTTAATTTGGAAATCTTGGGTATGTCCTCATGTAGCTGCACATCATAATGTACAATAATAATTCATAAAAAACTCGCTCAAACATATACACTATCATTATTTGATCTACTTTGATCAGGCATACTAGCATATTCAAGCTATGCCATTGAGCATAAACATTGTGGAATGATTAGATAATCCACTATTTATGCTGCAGATCATTCTCATTGCAGAATTATAACGATTAGTATTGTCACTAATTCTTTAACTTAAATATAAAACAAAATATACATGGATTAATCAGTAGCATATTTCTACATATAACTTATGCATCATACTATACAGCATCGCGACAAAATAGACAGAATGTGGCCACCAATATACATGCCACAACTCACACACCATCAAAGCCACCTGCTCGACCTGCACCACCCTCTGTGGGTATGTTAAAAGTACTGAATGTTCGTTCGTATATGTATATAAATCTATGTGATTAATTGTATTCTATATATGGAAAGCTATTTCATATTTGCTTTTTGAAATTTTTTCCGTTTATTTATTCTTAAAAAATTCTTTTTATTCTTTTCTGAATGGCTTTAGTGACAGCATGAAAGCAATTTGAAAGATAAATCAGAATGTGAATGTAGTGTTTTTTAAATCTAACAAATAAGAACAAACCTTCTAACTGTTTTTCAATATTTATTTCAATTTAACATTTTTATTACATTATAATGATATTTAGCATTATTTTTACCCAATACAATCCATATATGTTACAGCAGAAAACATGTGTATGCTGAATTTCCTATATTAATATTATTAAATGTAATTACTATGGTATTATCTTACTTCTTAAACACAAAAATTATATATCTTTATAAATATTTGTGTGTATAATTTATAGATAACTTATTTACTTTATATTTTTTTTTTACTATATCTAAGCTTTAAAAAGTTTACAGAATTTCCATAAACTATATTTGGTGCTCTATGGCTTCTTATTATTCATAAATAATCTTTTCTTTGTAAATTACATCCTTTTTTAAAGAAACGATTATTTCTCTATAAAACCTTTAACAACACCTCTATTTGTGCTGCAAAAAAAGGAATCGTGCCTTCCACAAGTACACCAAGCACTGGTCCACCTCAAAGACCAACACCACCTTCTAGTATTGGTATGTGTAAAAATGAAGAAATAATTTCAAGATTTTAATGATTACGGATACAATGTACATTGTACATACTAAATATACAGCAATATATTTATTTGAAATTTTTTCTTCAAATAAAAAATATGAAGCATTAGATATCTGAATTTCAAAAAAATGATTCCTTTTTATTAAGTCAATGTTCTTAAATGTTTTGTGTTTGCTAAAGAAAGAGAATCTTATGACACTATTTTCTTTACATATATTTTGATATTATCTTTTTATATAAAATTATATAAATGTATTTCAGGAACTAATTTTGCAACTGCCACAAATGTTCCACCACCACCAAAGCCAGCACCACCTTCATTTCCAAATAGTCCAGTTGCTGCAATGTCTCCAGCCAAAGTTTTACCGACTGCTGCTACAGCTATTATACCTCCTATTCAATCAATTCAACAAATACAGCCAATGACGACTTCTGCTATAGGTAAACAATATTACTTAATACATATAAAATATACTTTTTTAAATAATATAAGAAATGCAATGTACTGTGTACTTATTAACTGTTATATTTATTTAATTTTTTTATTACAGATTTACTCGATCTTGATTTATCAGAAGGTATACTAAGAAAAAAAAGATTGTACAGGAAGTACTATATTACAATTAGCAAAGTGCTTTCTGCTAATATCAAAAATAGTTTAGACTATTGCCTCTAAATATTATTATGTATTTGTTCCTTTTATGCTCATTATCATTACATCGGTACCAGCAATATTTAATGCTGTTGTTCTATTTATTACAGAATACTTTATAATAATGATATGAGCCATTAATTTTTAAACTCTTCTTGGAAAATATTTCAATAAGTAAATTTGTTAAATAATTGCTACAACACTACTCCACAAATTTAAATTAAATATAATAATTTTTTTCCTATATTACAACTTTATGCAGTTTTATCAAAAAATTTGTATAGAACAAAAATTCGTATATATTGGTCTTTCAATTATTAAAAATTTTCTGTGAAATTGATCTAATCATCTTCATAATAAGATAGTTATTTGTCGGTTGTCTGTAATTTTTCATGTTAGTGTGATAACATGTGTGTGCGTGTGTGTGTATATCTTTAAGCTACGTTTGCTTTGATACAGAAACAAATTGTACTTGCTTTTTACAAATAGTTTTTCGTAACAGGTGCCCCAGCAGTAGCTCCAATTGCACCTTTAAATACGAATCCAACACCAATTGCTGCCTTTGGTATGGGACAAACAATGCCAATGCAACCACTCTGTACTGGCATGGTTGCTCCAATGACAGGAGGGAGTACTATTATACCATCCATTGCTCCAATGGCTACTGGTATTTTATATATAATATTTCATAAAAATTGATTTGCATGTTAATAAAATTAATAAACAAGATAGCATTTAACAATGGACAAGATAGTATTTATAAATGGACAAGTGAAAAATCATAAATAACATATACTTTATTGTTACAGGTACAGGTGTTGTATCGACATCTCCAGTTGTAGGTCTGCCATTAGTATCTTCAACAACAAGTGGTGTGCCACCAGTAAATGGTACAACTGTTCATACACCAGTATCCACTTGTACACCATTAAGTACAACTGCTAGACCACCAAGTATAGATAGAGTGGGTTCTGTAGATTCTCAGCATAGTCAACATTCAGTTGGATCTCCACAATCTATAGAATGGGCTGTACCTCATCAAACAAAATTAAAATATACTCAATTATTTAATACCTGGGATAGGACAAGATCTGGATTTTTGTCTGGGCCTCAAGCCAGGAACATAATGGTGCAGTCGCAATTACCTCAATCAATATTAGCACGTATATGGTACATTTATTTTTAAATTATAATATATAAATCTTATAACCATGATTCTAAGAATTATTTTGAGATATACTTATTTTTAGGTCATTAGCAGATATGGATTCCGATGGTCGCTTAGGTTGTGACGAATTTGTATTGGCAATGCATTTATGTGATTTAGCTAAAGCAGGTGAACAAATTCCCAGTACTCTTCCATTGGAACTTATTCCTCCCACATTTAGACGACAACGTCAAGGTAGCTTGACACAATCACAAGGTTCTATAGAAAGTGTCGATCCATCTGCTGGTATGCCACAGGTATAATTCATTATGTCTAACACTTTGTTGCATTATAATTCGACACATGTTCTTTTTATTATATTTTACATTTATTTTGTATAAAGACTTCATTTGAAGACAAACGAAAGGAGAACTTTGAAAAAGGACAAGCAGAACTAGAACGTAGACGTAAAGCTCTTTTAGAAATTCAGCGAAAAGAACAAGAGGAACGTGAACGAAAAGAGAGGGAAGAAGCAGAAAAACAAGAAAAGATTAAGTAAATATATAAAATAAATTAAAACCATTATAATGTGTGTGATTTATTAATTTTTTTTTTCTTTATTATAGAATGGAGCAAGAAAGACGTCGACAAGCGGAAATTGAGAAACAAATGTTAAGGCAAAAAGAAATCGAACAAGAAAAGGAAGAACAACGAAAACGTGCTCATGAACAGAGAGAAGCTGCAAGAAAGTAAGTAAAAATATTTTGAAAATGTAACAAACACTAAATATGAGATATAATAAAACAAATGTAATTATAAATAGAGAAATGGAGAGACAGAGACACTTAGAATGGGAAAAACAGAAATCGCAGGAACTTCAAGCACAGAGACAAAAAGAACAAGATGTTTTACTTAAATTAAAAGCAAAGAACCAAACTTTAACTATAGAGCTTGGAACATTGGTAAGTATATAATATAAATTAACTATATTTTAGTAACATATAACATTATTATACATATTGCAGAATGATAAAGTGAAAGAATTATCGCAAAAGATTTGTGATACTCGGGTTGGTGTCTCAAGTGTAAAAACAACAATTGATGGAATGAGATCAACTCGCGATTCACAATTGCAAGAAATGACAGCGTTAAAAAATAAACTTCGTGAACAAAATCAAAGGTTACTAGCACTTAGTCAGGAAAAAGCAAGAATAGAAGCAAAGAATAAACTAAATGCTGCTCAAGATACTGCAGGACAGGAAGCAATAAAAATGGCATTCGATAACAAACAAATAACTCTCAAGCAAATGAAAGATAAAATTGCCGATTTGCAACAACAGGTACATAAATGATACACTAACTGAGTAGATAGAATTACATGATATTTTAATATTCATAAATTTGTAGATTGATGCTAAAATGTCTGATATAGAAAATAATAATGGTCAACTTGAAGATATAAAAACGCAAATGAAAAATTTAGTAGCAGATTGTAAAAAATTATACATTACATTTGAGGACAAGAAAATAAAAATTTTAGAACTTAGAGCAAGTATTGGAACAGGTGTTACAACAGATTATACAACATCAGCATGGGGTGACAGTGCTTGGGGCGACACTGGAACTACGATTAATGACAATGATTGGCCTGTCAACGATACCGCTATTATTACAAATATAACAGAAAAGCCTAATGCGGAAGTTATGAAATACAGAGCATTATATGAATTTGTAGCAAGGAATCAAGACGAAATATCATTTCAACCTGGTGATATTATTTTGGTAGGCTATTTATATAAAAGAAATTCATGAAAAATATTAGTTTACTAACAAGTTTATTTGTTGTTACAGGTACCACCTGTTCAAAATGCAGAACCTGGATGGATGGCTGGTGAAATACGTGGTCATACTGGTTGGTTCCCGGAATCGTATGTCGAACCAATAGATTCTAATGCTAGTACTGACAGCACATTTATGCAGCAGGATAGCATGGAAAAGCGAACATTAGAGTATGCTACAATCTATTTAAATGATTGATGTATTTTAACAAAACTGTTATTTATTGAACTTTCTGTTGCAGAGGTATTGCTGAAGTTCCCGAAAATGTGTCTGATGCAGGATCTCTCGGTGGTGAAGCTCCTACAGTTGAAGCTATAGTACCAACCTTAGGATTAGGTGTTGTCTGTAATATACAAGCAACTGCTTTATATCAGTATCGTCCTACTACAGAACAACATCTTTCTTTAGATAAAGGAGATGCTATTAATGTCATTGAGCAACAGGTTAATATATCTAGATACATGTATGATTAAGTTAAGTGTGCGTCATTTTCTATATATAAATTATTTTATAGAATGATTGGTGGTATGGTGAATTAAGTAATGGAAGTAAAGGTTGGTTCCCTAAATCGTATGTGAAAGAAACTACCACTAATGGTAAAGATCTTATTACTTCTGTGGATGATGGTCTCAATGAATATTATATTGCACTTTACCAATATGCTTCAACTGAAACTGGTGATCTTAGTTTTAATCAAGGTGAAGTTATTTTAGTCATCAAAAAAGAAGGAGATTGGTGGACAGGATGCATCGGAGACAAAACTGGAATTTTTCCTTCCAATTATGTAGAGAAATGTGATGCACCTACTCAGGTATTTTTTTCAATAGAGAGAAATTGTGTTTAAATGTATTTTTATGATTGTATATTACTGATGTGTGTGTGTGTGCAGGATATTCCTTTGTCTACTAATGCTATTGAACAAAATACCACTGTAATTACTAATGCAATAGAAAGTCAAGAAGATAAAACTGTTACCACGACGCAAACGCCATCAGTACGTAACTATATAATTTTTTTATTTAAGATAATAATAATGTTATCAGTACTATTATAATAAAAAATATGCTAAATATATGTATCAACTAATAGATAATTGCTGTAACACATAAATGAAGCTGTAGCAATATTAAGTAACTAATATGGCCAAAATTCAAAATTTTTTGTATTCTATATTGAATTCTGTATTATACTAACAAATCGTTTGAAGTAAAATAATAGAAATTGTGCTATAGTAAAATAATAGAAATTGTGTTGGTTAAAATTGTATTGAATAATTACACATACATCTAACAAATAATTAAACGTTAGATAGTAAGCTAGATTCTTGTGCATTTGTTTAGCAATTGGAAAAAACTGCAGAACAGCTCGAAGATGAGAGAGCAGCTGCAGAAGATAAAGCAGAATTACCTGACTTCACTGCTATGTCTGCTCAACAGGTAAAAAGTGCACATATAGCTTTTAATTAATTAAAAAATTTTGTTAAGTATACATATATAAGTTTCATATTTTATGGCATTTAATTGCTTATGCCGCTGATGTCCTGACACTACAGTATCATAAGGTATTTTGTTGTTTGCAAGGAGTAATTTATTGCGTGCTTAATCATTAATAATGTGATATTTCTTTTTTTTTTAATATCATGTATATGTTAATATTTATAAATGTCTTTTATAAATGTTATTTCTTACTTTGTTTGCCTATATAGAGAGGAAGAAAGCCTGAAATTGTACAAGTTATTGCACCCTATCAAGCTACTAGTGCTGAACAGTTAGATTTACAAAGAGGACAATTAATAATGATACGTAAAAAGACGGATAGTGGATGGTGGGAAGGAGAACTTCAGGTATTTATTATTAATTGTACAGAATATGCTCATATAAGTATATTTGGTTTCATACTATCGATGATTTATTTATTTTCATATTCATCACAATTATTCATTTTATATTCAGGCACGTGGAAAAAAGAGACAAATTGGTTGGTTCCCAGCATCTTATGTTAAACCATTAACTAGTAGCAGTAACAGAAGTACACCTGTTTCTCACGGATATCAAGATTCACCAACGGATCCAAATGTTGGTAAGTTAGTAATAGTACTATATACATATATGAATAATCAATAGTATTAAATTTCATATTTATACATGACTATTGCTGAGTAATATTGGTATATTTACAGAACGTGTTATGGCTCTGTATCCATACCAAGCACAAAATGAAGATGAGTTAACGTTTGAGAAAGGTGATGTTATAACAGTGCTTGCCAAAGATGAAGCAACATGGTGGAAAGGCGAATTGAATGGAGTTTCTGGAGTCTTTCCTAGCAATTATGTCTCTCCTATGTGTAAGTATTCCAAAACTATTATTCATCATTCTTATAAACAAAACATTGTATGTAATGTTTTGTAATTTTTATATTATATGGATATAAGTAGTTTTTATGCAAACTTTCTTGACATATTTCAGAATAAAGAAAATCTGCATTTTCCCTCCTTTACAAATAATTTTATATCAGTAAATTCATGTATTAGTTAACAGTTATATTAAATTATTATAATTGATTAATTATATAGATTAAGAAAAATATAAAATCTATTTTACGTATATACGGATAGATGGACGACCGTCAGGAAAATTTAATTGCTATAATAACAAAATGTCATCTTATTAAAAAAGAAATATATTTCTAACGATCTGCAAACATATGCACTTATAAAAACTTATTAACAAATTTATTAAAAGGGTTTATTATTTATTAAAATTACGTTACTTTTTGTTTGTATAAATTTTACTTTACACGGACTTTATATGTTATAATACATAAAAAATTATTTGTAGTTTATTTAGATATATCATATGATAATATTTTGTTTAATATTATAATTTCATTTTTTTAATCAATTTAATTTTATATAGGAAATACTCATCGAAGATTTCTATAAAAATTGTTTTTTTATTGTTTTATAGAGTAGGAAGGTAATGAATACAGGCATATATTGTTTATGTCATATTCAATATTGTTAAGAGAAAGAATTCTAATTCCATATCTAAAAAAATAATATCTATGAATTTCTTCGACATTTATGTTGTTTCCGTATCTCATTGTATTAAATAATGAGAAATATTGTATGAAATGCCAAAATTTTTTGTTTCTACTTATAATAGTTATGTCTGCTTATTGCTTCGGTGCAGCTATCATCCTTTCTTGTAAAATTGTCTTTTATAGCTAGCTTAAAAAGTAACATATGTTACTTATTGTACCCTTTATAGTCTTATAATAATTGTATGATACTATTCTTTCTACTTGTGAAAAAGAGCTTGCTTGTCTGCCTGCATGCCTGCCTGTCCGTCCGTCTGTCCGTTTGAGGTAGCCGTTTCATTTTTCTATCAGTAATGTTAATTCTATTTGCTATTTTTTACTTTAGTCATGTTTTTATAATATTCATTTGTGATATTCTATATTTAAATCTATGTTTAAGTATTTTGATTTTATAACTATTTTTCAAGTTCTTATCTCCAGATAATTTATTATTAATCCTTATTTTATGCTATTATTATTACTAATTGAAATATATCCACATATCTGAAGTTTACACATATCAATCTATTTATTAATAGTGATCGTTATTATATGAAAAAACAGCTACCTCGATTATATCAGATTACTTGACACGATACTCAATGATTTTCCTTTACTAATTGTTGTATTTCGCATCTGCTTAACACGCAGCTTAAAGGATAGCAGAGCAGCACCGCAGCATTGCAGGCTAAAATAAAAACATCTGAAGTGCAATAAGAATGAATAGCAGATCCTACTCAGCACGGCGTATAACAACCAGAAGTCTCGACGGAGGAGACAGTGGGCAAAAAAGAAAAAGGGAAAGAGAGGAAAAAGAGATTGAGAAAGACTCAGGGCCGGTTCTTTGTCTTTGTATTAATCCGTATTATGCAAGTCCTTTTTCTGTGGTGCAGGGTTCTTTATTCCCTTGTTGTCATTGTGAGTTAAAGTTTGCCACTATCAGCATTAGGCGTTTTATCTTTTCAATATCTTGGAATGATTTTATCACTGGCATTGTGCGTAATACATTATGCATAAAATAGTATGCGCATGTAAAGAGACACTAATTATAAATCATGATGCAAATACCATCAATATTACCTGATATATGCACCAAGGTCTACCTCAGTTCACTATATACTCCAATGTGGAATCAAGGACAAATATTATTGAATATTTGGCATTCTCATTTTAGAAATAATAAAAATGGCTTAAATATATTATGCCACTGTTACTTAATATTTAAGTTAAACTTAAAATTTGATATGGTCAAACAAGAAACTTTAGTAATATGTTTTGCATTGATATACAAATGACACTTTGAGCCCGGATTATTATAATATACTATATATATTGCTTTTTCTTGAAAATATAAAGTGCAAAGATTATAAAGCATCGAAGTATAACAGTAACATATTTTAATGTTACAGGATACCAGAAGCTTGCCATAAAAGGCAATATAGGTCTATGTTCACATTGGAAATGGCTATTCATCATATTAATGTTTAAATGTTTATCCTATAGATAAGAACGTTCTAATACTTATAGGAGAATTAAGGCTGTTAAATTCATGATCACCGGGCTTTAAGTGTTAAGTGTTTCTTAATCTTTAAAAAAAATTGTTGTAATCTTATTAAGTTTATCATCCCTGCCTTCTTCAATACAATATTGCTTCCCAAAGTGTTTTTGATGTACGAAAGCGTGAAAATATTATGAGTATTATCCTTCACTTATTGTTGAAACTGCCCAACAGCATCATCGATGTTGTTTTCTGATATTAAACAAAAAAAAACGCGATTTGTATTGTAACTGCATCATGACCAGGCCTAGAGCAGAAATTTGATAGTTATGTAATGGAAGAAAGGCCACTTCTAGACAATTTCTTTGTACAAAATAAGCAGAGAAGGAGCTACAAAATGTGTTGCATTTCTTTCGTATATTTCATATATTAATGATTTAATCTTAGTATTCCCAACATGGACACACATAATTGAATTTTTATGCAAATATTATTATTATTAATTCTATTATCTTCTATACCTGATTTTTTAAAATGATATTTTCGTTATTTTCTAATTTAAACAATCTATGGATAGAAAGAAAACAAAATGTATATATGTATATATATATATATATATATATATATATATATATATATATATATATATGCACATACATACGTATATGTCAATAACATTTGGCTTCCCTTAATACAGTTTGTTAGTAAAAGTAATTTATTTCTATTTATTTATCAGTTGTTTTCTGTTGATCTGTAAACGCAACTAGCGTGCTCCTTCTTCACAGCCTTTTATTATAGAGCCTAAAACAATGTCAGTCATTTTTATAACATCAGTGACATATTACTCTCGAATCAAATAAATGATTTAATTGGTCGCGAGTGATTCGTTGAGTAACATTACTTTGCAATGAACCAGTTTTTTCATCATTTTCTACATTCTGTTTAAAAAATCATGAAAGAAACAGAGGTATTGCAATGAATATTTTGAAATAATTTATTTACATATAATTTGCTAATATTCAATAATATTATATAATTATTTTAATAATTTCTTATTTATTTTATATTCAGATTTTAACTTTATAATGTGATAGTATTGTACTTGATTTTGATGAATCATGTGAAATCTTGTTTTAATGTTATTAATTATTTATTTAGATTCCATAAAAATGAACAGATAAACGAAGATATAATTACTGGTTCCAAATAACTGAAAAAAAAAACAAACAAGCGCACAATAAATCATCAGTGTATTTATATACAAATTATCCTTTTACACATTCTATATACAGCTTAGCAAATATGTGTATAAATACATCTGATACATTGCAAGAATTGTGTGCTTATTGTTAAGTACTCTAAATATACGCCCAATGTAATCTTTATCTAAACATGTTGATGATGTGTAAAGCAAGTTGTGCAACTGATTATCTTTAGAGAAATACTTGTGTAGCGCTTATTATCTCTAAGATTGTTACCATTTGCAGTCTATCCACATTGTTTGTTGTAATATCAAATCTCATAAATGAATCTCAGTAAAATAATATGTACTTCTCCACGGAGGACATTGTGAGAGTTTGAACAAAATCACAAGTCACTGCTTAATTTTATATGGATTTTGTTCATACTTCATATGACTTGCTCTTGTCTTCTCACATGCATATATACAAATTCGTTCTTATACATATGTATACATATCTATACACATATGCAGACACGTTCTTTAAAAACGCTGATTGAAATAAAGTATCTATCTGTTGTAAAGTACTGTAGTGCGGACCAAGTGTGTGTCATTCAGTATTACCCAAACATGATATGTATACTTCTTATATGTTTATTCAAGCGTGTTTGTTCTAGATGAGGTTCCTGCTTTCCAAATATTTTATGAGAAGTTTATTATAACCGTATAAGATTATTTATAATCTATATTATCAAACCGAAATTAATATACATGGCATAAATGAAGAGAATATTTTCTTTTAAATATCGCTAATTTTCCTTATTTATTTTCTGATGCTGTTCTTTAGTTTTTTTTGTAGAGGTAAAATAAATTGTTTTATTTTATCGTAAAGCCAAAATATTTTTTTGTTTCTAAGATAATGACCTTCCCAATTGGATAACATATCCTTGAAACAAAAATGATTTTATAACAAATTTAAGTATAATAAAATAATCCAGAAAATGCTTCTATAAATTTTATGTGTAGCAAGTAAGCTGACAACTGAACTATTGATGGCAAGGCTTGATCCAATGGAGAGAAAACGTCAAGAGTATATAAAAGAACTTATTACAACTGAACAAGCATATATAGAAGACATGAGGCTAGTACATGAGGTATGTTCTATTATGTCATATTTATACATATTTTATTGAAAAAAAAAGAAAAAAAACATTTATAATAGTATATACATGCATTATTCATACAAATTCGTTACAAAGTATTCTTGTTTTAATTTCTGTTTAATTCTATAGGTATTTGAGAAACCTCTTATTGAAAGTCTAGTTTTAACTTTAGATGAGGTGGATAAAATCTTTGTAAACTGGAGAGACATTATAGCCTGTAATGATAATTTTTTAAGGTAATAATTTTAAAAGAAGAAACAAGAAAAGTATACATATTAACTTCTTTTATTTATAGAACTTTAAGAATAAGAAGAGAAAACAGTGAAGGTGGAATTGTTAGAATGATTGGTGATATTTTATGTGAAAATGTATGTTGGTGTTTATTAGGAAAAAATATATCTGATTTCATAGAATTGTTCATTTTTTATATTTAATAAACTTTCAGATACCGAGAATGTCAGCTTATATAAGATTTTGTAGTTGTCAAATATCTGCTGCTGTATATCTTCAACGATTAACAGAAACTTTACCAGAATTTGTTGAAGTTGCACATGCTTGTCAGCAAGATCCAAGGACCAAAGGAATGCCACTTAGTTCATTTTTGATTAAACCTATGCAAAGGATTACCAAATATCCACTTATTATTAATAAAGTAAGGTTTTTTTTATTAATATTTCTTTATTCTTAAATACTATTTACATATTAATTTCTTTTAATGGTAATTACAGATTTTAGAACACACGCCACATGATCATCCAGATAGACAATATCTTCAAGAAGCATTAGCCAAAGCAGAAGAGTTTTGTACACAAGTAGAATTACTATTAAAATATCAAAATTATTTCATAAAAAGCTATTCCTTTTATCTGATTTGTTTTATTTATTGTTAGGTAAATGAAGGTGTGAGGGAAAAAGAAAATAGTGATAGATTAGAATGGTTGCAAAATCATGTCATATGTGATGGTCTTGAAGAACCACTTGTATTTAATTCTTTAACCAATTCATTAGGACCAAGAAAATTATTACATTATGGTATTCTTCATAAGGTGTGATAAAATGATAATATTTCACTTTAAGTATAATTATAATGTACAGATTATTATTACAAATTAATTTAAATATTTACATCAGGCCAAAAGTGGAAAAGAACTTGTTAGTTTTCTAACAAACGATTTTTTATTATTTGCACAACCGACGAAATCTTTGCCAAGTGGACAACAATTTTCGTTTGAACGTAACGAACATCAACGATTTAAAATGTATAGAAAGGTATATTAATGAATCCTCTATAAAGAAGAAAATAATAAATGTTATTAAAATAATTATAATTAATCTTAATTTCATCTTGCAGCCGATATTTCTTAATGAATTATCATTGCTATCCGATTTAGATACAAGTGGAAGTGGAAGTGGAAGTATAAATGGATTTGAAATCTCAGATAATACATCCAAAACTTTGAGACTTAGAGATTCAAAAAAGCCAATAATATTGGTGGTACCATCCGCGAGTGAATGTTCATTATGGATGAAAAGAATTACAGAAGCACGCAAAACATTTATGGAAAATGAGAAGACTCGTTTACAGAGACAGCGATCTAGTGAGTTTCGTTTTCGCAACATCTGCCATATCATTGTTTATACGTTTATCATTTTCATATTACAAGTAATTAGTCTTGTTTCCAAAATGACTTACGACAATGAAATCGTAAGTAAACAAATCCCTACGTAGCTACGATTTGTTAGCTTTCTATTTGATGCTTTTTGTTTCTGGAATTGTCTACTTTATCAATTAAGATATAAAAATGTGCAATAATGTGTCACATATATGGATAAACAGAGCAGGCGCAATTTGGAGCATGTGGACGCATTCTTGTTACTGTGTTTGAAGGCTCCAACTTGAAAGCACCATCCGGTAAGCAACTGCAGGTTATTTTTGTTGCTTGCTTTCATGCTTTATTATTATTTTTGCTTCTATATAATTGCATGTATGTTAAAACCTTATCAAGAGGACAAATACAATGGACATCTGAAGAAAATAATTCATATGGCAATAAAATGACACTTCTAATGCTTTGTAGTATTTACTAACAGAATATTGCATGATTATAATTCGTAGGAGACCACCTCAGCGCTATCTTCGATTAGTTGTAGTGGAAGCTGAAGAACTAATTATAAAAAACGAGGTAAAACTTTACATTTTCCAGCAATGTATATTATTTCATATTTCGTACGTAATAAAATAGAAAATGTATCATTTATAACATAATATTTTAACATTTTTTCAACTGCATGTATTAATATAATAAACTTAACAACTCTTTCTAATTAATATGTAACATTGAATGCACTTCTATCTTCTTTCTTTCTGTTTTAAACTTATGATTTACATGTTATATGTATACAAATAAACATCATGCTATGTAAAAGCTGTATCAGAAACTAACTATTATAACAATATGCAAAATATAAATATAATTTAATAGTATATTTATAATTTTAACTGAAATAATTTTGAATAATTTTTAAATAGGAAAATGTAATACATTCTGCAAAGTTTCAATGGGATCCCAAGAAGAAAGAACTAGTGTTGTTTCAGGGACAGATTGTCCTTTATGGGATACATCTATGCAGTTTCAAGTCAAGGATTTACTCGAAGATACTCTTTGTATCACAGTATTTGATAAAGGCTATTATAGTCCTGATGGTATATTTTGTATTACTTACGTCCTATATACAAATTTTACTTTATAAGTTTATACATTTTAATAAAATATTTCTAACGCAGAATTTTTGGGCCGTGCAGAGATTAAGGTAGTTGATATTATGAGAGACAGTAAAGATTCTTGTGGACCTATTCTACAACGATTCAGGTTACGAGAAGTCGAAAGAGGTGACGTTATATTAAAATTAGATCTTCGTTTATTCGGTAGTAGATAAAAGGTAAACAATCATTTTTCATTACTTTTAAATATAATAATATATTTTTTATTGATAAACATGTATAAATTTATGACGTTTAAAAGCACTCACTGCCAGAAAGACTAACTTTTAAATGAATTGTTATCTTTGCGAAAAAATTTGTTTCTAAAGATTAATCACGTTTTTCCATAAGGAATAAATGTATCAATATTTTTGATCATTGATAATAGACCATGAACAAATTTCTATCGTAATATTTTATATCTAATATTTTTAATGACAATGTGATATACGAGAATTAAAGATAGTTTAATAATTTGCAATAGGGAATCGATATAACATTAGAATTATGAAAATATTTTGACTTTTGTGTACAAAAGATTAATTCCTATTTTTATGTAATCATTTATACAACAAAATCAAAGAGTAATCAAAAATTGTTGAACTACTCTTCTTACTTTTTTTTTGTAAAACGTGAAGATTTTTCCGGCGGATTAACATATGTTCAGTATTATATAAATATTATAGAATGCATGTTACAAGTAAGGTTCATATGATATGTATGTGTAGATATATATATATATAATATATATATATATATATATATATATATTAATGTACAGTTTATAGAATGTTATATTATATATATATTATATATTATATATATTATATATATTATATATATTATATATATATATATATATATATATATATATATATATATATGTATATGTATATATATGTGACATATAATTGTAAAGATTACTTTTTGTACTAAATGTATTAGAGCATTTCATTTACAAGACCGTTTGAATAAAAAGAGAATAAAGAATAAAATTGTTTAGGATTTTATTCGTGATATGTTATATCTATGGCTGCTATTGAAAAACATCGATGTATTTTACAATTACATTATTAATATGAAAGAAAATTTGATAAATATAATATATACTACTACATAAATATCCTACACTCTTCAGTCAACGTGATACTTGTGATCTACAAGTACGTATATATAAATATTTTTAATATATAAATTATAATAATTAAATAAATACATGTAATTAACATTATTATCATGGAACATGTTCCGATTTAGTTTCATATACGTTCTTAATACACGATGAGAAATATTTTGTGAAGATTGTATAGCATTTTATAAATAAAATGAAACATACCGATAGTTGTTTATATAGTTCTCATATACTTAATAAAAAAAGATCCTGAGAATGATTCTGAAAATCCTTAAAAATGATCCTGATAAAATTGATATCATCGAAGAACTAAAGCATTCTATTCGCGCGCTGCTATTTTATATTTTTCCCCGTAATGATCAACTGATAAATTCCAACCATCCCAACTCGAGATTTTGAAATGCTTCTCTCCTTTGAAAATAATTTCCTTCTGCGTTTCTTCGATATATCTAATATTCTTAAATTAAACTCTGCGTCGAATATTTAGAAAATTCAGTACGCATATTAAATAATTCTAATTTATAACAAAAGATGTTTTTCCTACTATTTTTTCTATTTGGGATAAATAATCGATATAATCTAAGATAAGAAACGCCAAAAGAAATAAAAGAAACATTCCAAATGAACGTTTAATATTTCGTGATACTTATAAATTCCCTATAATTCCGATTTTTCATCAAGCAGCAGAATCAACAGCCTCCTGCTGTTCGTTCTTCGGTATCGAGGAATTACCGTTACTGCTTTCGCGTCCTTCCGTTCCCTCATTGTCATCCATAGGAAATTCGAAAATGGGTTTAAAGCCACCGAAAAGTTGTGGCTTGAAATTCTCTGGATCGAATTCGCTTTTCTTCGACGATTCATCGTCGATATGGACATCATCGCTCTTATCATCGGATGTCGCCTTATCGTTAGATTCAATAACAACAACATTCCAACCATTTTTAGCTGGAGCTTCGGCTCTCAGACTGGCCACAAATGGTGCCATGAAATTCTGAGGGGATGGTGCAGAACTCGAAGAACTTGAAGGTTGTTGAGAGGGCAAGAGAATCGGTCGTTGATCGTTTTTATTCATTTTTGAGCCATCATCTTTAACGTCGACGTCCAAATGATGAGATGCTTCAGCCGTAGGCGTGTATACATAAGCTATTGGCGTAGACGAGGGATGATTATTGTTTGGCATACGATGAAGAGTTGCTGAAATAACGCCATCGTTTTTTCTTTTCGAAAAAGGTACGAAATCTTGAAGATAAGGTATAACGTTTACGTGATCACCATCTTCTTTTTCCTCGTCCCTTTCGTTCGACGGACGACTTTCATGACGTTGATCGCTTGGAACAAGTATGGGAGTCTCTCTCACGGGTCCAACGTATATGGAAGGATCTACTCTATCAAGAGAATAAGAAAAATCTCTGACTGGACGACCGTTGTAAAGATCAATCATTGTCGACTCCTCTTCGTTGATTTTCTCTCTAACCTTGTCATCTCGAAGAAGAGTCTCTGGTGGAAGAGGACGATGTGGTCCTCTAGTTCCTACTACAACACTTTCGTCTTCTCCGGAATCGTCAGGATCTATGTTAACCGCAGTGTTCACAGGATACACTACGTAAACCGGCGCCTCAGCTACTGAATCACGAATATCTTTTCTACGTTCCATCTCCTGAGCCATCGTGTTTTTAGTCTCCTGATCTGGATCATTATTATTGGAAGATGCCAAACCCGTTGCCTCTTCCTCTTCTTCGAGCTCTCCTCGTTGTTGGATCATTTGCAAAGTGGTTACCCGTGGTGGATCTGCCGTTCTACGCCGTGGAAACAAAGGTGGCCTTGGTGGCATTTGAGGTGGTTCCTCCGAATAACGCTCGGACGTCTCTTCATCCTCCAACCGCAATTTCTGCTTTTGACCTGGCAATCGATTCGGCTGATTTGTATTCTCGTCGCTCTCTCCTCTGGAAGTTGATTGTACCGCTGCTGGGTGACGAAATCTCTTTACCGTTGGCTCACTTTCCTGAACAGAAGCAATGTTTTCTACTATTGTAGAAGATGATCCAGCGAGTCTGATGGCATGGATCGGTGGTGGGGGCGGATTCAATCTTTGAAGATATGACGGGACAGGTGGTAAGGGTCTTCTCGATGGTGGATGGACGTGAGACGGTTGTCTAACCCTATTAGGATATGCTTGCGGCGCTGGTATTGTACCTATATTCTCTGGATTACGATGACCATGCGAGACTTTTGCGTTTGGCCTAAACTGTGGCAATATGTTCGGTAATTTTGTGTCAGAAGGATATGGTCGTCTTCGGATCGCTAAGGAATCAGGTATAGGAGGTGGAAGGGGAGGAGGGGGAAATGGTTTTCCACGTGCAGGAGGTAAAGGAAGCCTTTGAGGAGGTCTTGGATAATCGGGCCTTGCAGTTCCACCATGCTGATGATGGAAATAATAAGGTGAAGGTGGCATTGGTCTTTCAGCGGGTGGTGTAAGATTTTCGGAAAGTTGAGGAAGATGATCATCTACTGTTGAAACAGTATCTGACTTAGTTTTCGAAGGCATTATTGTTGTTGAAGGTGGAAGTTCTTGAACCGTACCATCAGCTTCGTTAATAATGACAATATGTTCTTCAACTGAATGTTTTTCTTCCTCTGTTTTAGGAAAAGCTATGCGGTTGGAATCTTTTTCTTCATTTCGAACATCTTCCTGTTCCATGAGCATAGTACCTCGAACAATAGAGGACTGTATTTTTGATGATTCGATTTCGTTACTATTTTTTAAAGGTGGACCTGAATTTGGTGGCCACCATTTTTGAGGACCATATCCGAAATTAGGTTCAACAGCTACCGATGGAAGGGCTACCGTTCTCTGTGGATCAGTCTCAAGGTCATAACTATCTTGACCAGTTGACACTTCACCATATATCGGTCTAAAGGATGTTTCTGAACCTGTCAAACCTCCATAAGGATTTTCACCGATCGCTGTACCAGGTGAATAGTAGCCTCCACCCTCCACATTTTGTCTATTTCCAAGTACGAAAGACACCGTATCCTGATCCGGTGGAACAACAATGTTACTCGTACTTCCTACTAGAATTTGTCCACCCATCCCAAGTGGTCGTTGATGAATAATCTGATGTTCTCCCACATTGGAAATCATCCCATCCGAAATACCAGGTCTTCGATTATCGACGACATTCTCGAAGGTTGGAAGTTCTCGATCATCAGAATCGATAGACATCGAAGTAACTGGATGTGGGACAATCTGGAATTGTAGTGGATGGGTAGATATGATGTTGCTCGATGGTGATGATGGAGCCGAAGTGGAAAACAATGTGGTCGATCTCATCGTTGTACTTTCAGGTGTAGTAACGCTTGATTGAGTAGATGATGAAGTTGTACTCGAAACTATAAAATTCGGTGGAGCTGATATTGTACTTGAACTTATTGGTTCTTTAGGTACTTCCTTATCGAAAGAATAATCCTGCTCTTCGTTTGATTCATCGTGTATGTCATAATCCTCATACATATCGTACTCTTCTTTTTTCGAAGGTAATTGTACTACTGGTTTTCTGTGAGAAGGTACTGCAAGATTATTTGGATTTTGATGTTCGGAGTTTATTGTTTCTTGAAATTTCTTTATTGGAATGTTGAATGAAGAAAGAATATCTTCATAATCATTACTGTTATTTATTGTATATCGTACAGTACTTGTGCTAGATGGTTTCCAAGTGGTAACGGGTGGTGCTTTAGTTGTAGTAGACGTTGTAGTCGAAGGCATAGTAGTCGTAATTGTTGTAGTAGTTGTTGGTACAGTCGTAGACATCGTCGATGGACGTAACGTAGTTGGTTTCATGGTGGTGCTGACAGTAGTAGTACTAGTCATCGTCGTCGTTGTAGTACTTGTTTTTGGGATATATGTTTTTCTAACAGGATAATATAAAGTAGTTTCTTGATGATAAGGCCTGTGATTGTATGTGCTATAGCTATTCGAGCCACTTTGAACCTTCGTGTTCGCATACGAACTCGAAATCAATGGATACTTATCTTTGTTATACTTATCGGAGGAATATCGAACGGGAAGATTGAGAAAGTCATGAAAACTCGGTGAATTCGGATTTATCTCGTTCGGACTAACGTCGTCGGGATCCTTGTTCTCGATTTTCTTTTTCTTCGCGTGCAAATCAGCATCTTCTTCCGATGACATTTCGCTTGTTTCCTTATCTTTGTCATTATCATCATATTCCTCGTAACGATCAGTGTAATTTAAGATTTTCACCGCTGGTGCTTTCTCGTAATCAATTTTTCCGGTAATGGGATCTTTTTCTAAAGAAAAAGGTCTCCCACCGTTGAAAGCGAAGGAAAATGGTGGCCCATATCGTGGACCTTCATCGTCCTTGGCCAGAGAGAAAGAACCGACAGTGCTTTCTTCGGCATCGAGATCAAGGTCAAGGGCGTCCAGTAAAGTCGATCTTCCCAAAGATGCATACTCGCGCTCGGCCGTCTGAGTTTTCGTTTTCGGATCATTGTTGTCCAGATGACCACCCATCAGATATTCGTTAACCACTTTACTAGCACTAGCTAGTGTGATTAATAATATCAACAGGATGGCATGCATCTTTTCCGTAGATATCTGAAACGATTTGATAGAAATATTAATTAACAAACGATTTGCTTCATTAACTCAATACAAATCTTTTTATATCTTATTTCTATTTTGTAAAACGGAAACTATTTAATCGTAAGCTATTATTAAATTTGAAGGATGTGTTACACGTTTCATCCTATTTAAATCCTTTTTTTTAACTTCTTTCCTTCCCAACTAGCGGGATCTTTAAGTAGAAGCGTAGGAAAAGTAATAAGGAACTGACCGTCCTTCGTGATCTACATTTACAACCTATCGGACGTGTACGTATGTAGATCTTATATTCATTTTATAGTATGTACATATGCATATACCGGATTTGTCGTGACATTTAATTGCGTTACTGTAAAAATGCGTCACCGTTGCCTTGTATATATCATCGGATGTTCTAATGAATATGAATAAAGTTTCAAACGGCTATTAACGACGGCTAATAATACGTAAAGTAAGGATGATAAAAAGAGAAAACAAGTAGAGCTAACTCGAAATAATTTATAAATAACTCGAAAAAAAATAAATAAAAATAGAATATTAAAGGAACGATCATTTTAATAAGAATTTCTTTTTCGGGCAACGCATTTAAATTCCAAACTTTAATTACATTTCTTGCAATGTAACCGCAAGCACACTATCGGTTGATAGAAAAGAAAAAAGGCTACGAGTAAACGAGCATCGCGTCTCACGTCGAACGGAATCGCGTTCCAGCGGCTAACGGGTTTCGTATTCTTTTCCCGTTCTTCTTTCTTCTCTTTCATTGCTCTTACACGACATTCTACTAGGTTTTGTTGAGACTACGGCACACACTAGCCAACAACATCAGCTTCGGGTACCGTATTTGGCATTAGCATTTCGTTACTCGCACTTTCGAGCAGGCTTTCGATACCAGGAATGAAACATCCGAAAGGAATACTATTTACTATGCATATCTACTGTGAATTCGATTGATCATTTTTTTAAATGCTACTAATTTGTCGATCTTTAAATTTAATAAAAAGCACAAAACTATATGCATATTATTATCAATATTTTTTATATTATAATATAATATTTAATTGTATATATGTAGAGAATTTTATTTTATTGTTATATATAATATTTATCTTTTTATAATTTTTTTTACTATGCCATTATTATCATTAATTTATATGTACAAATTTATTACCGATTCGATATTGTTCGTTTGCGTTATTTTAATGATGACGTTCCCTGGTATGACCGCGAGAAAAATGAGAGCGTTGACCGTAAAAGATAAACGCAGGTCGACGAACGGGTATTTATGTGGGCGGTGGAAAGACCTCGGATTATTTCGATGAGCTCTAAAATCGTTCAAGGTCTTTTTCTGTCTTGGACCATGAGCCTGACCGTGACCCTATCTTAGCATAACGTAACTCGAATCGACCTACTTCCTCAGAAGTTTTGGCTGTTCCATCCTTGAATGCGGTTTTGAGTACGATGACATGAATCATCGATATCCGTTCAACCTTATCAACGCGTACTAAATAGATATTTCCGTGTATAAAAGAATCATACGTGCTACTTTCTAATTAACTCCGTGTCTCTCTACATGAATTTTAATTAATTTTTTTTTTTTAATATAAATTTTCTAATATATAAAGTATTTTCTCGCGCGTGATTTTTTCTCAAGTCATAAAATAATCTATATTAATTTTTTTTTTCTTTCTAATATTGATCCGTAAAAATCCAGAACAAATCACACCTGTGATATATACGTTAGTATAGTTTAATAAACCCGATAAGAAAACATTAGAAAGAAAAGATCCCTTCTACGTACGTAGCCCACATAAATTATTTCGAGTTAACCACTTTTCTTTTCTTATAAGCGATAGGATGTCAACAGCATATAATTAAATCTTTTACGAACTCTAACGTTTTATATATAAAACGTTACTTATAGATAAAAGAATCTTCGTCAATGTATATCTACTTAATGTTATCACTTTGATTTTTCAATAAAATTTATATCATTAAATTGAATTTCAATTGTTCAAATTCTTAAAATTTCTCATAAATTATCATATTTACCTGATAAATCAAAGAACGAGGGTAGATGAACGCTGTTAGATCACCAACGAGTATGAACTGGTCAATTATTCACGTTCCTTCCAATGATTCATAAGTGAACGAGCTAACACGTGCTTGATTCTCGTACGAATCCTAAGTTGGGCGATTTTCTTCAATATATTACGCGAAATAAAGAGAGGAAAAGAGAAAGAGAGAGAGAGAGAGAGAGAGAGAGAGAGAGAGAGAGAAAAAAAGAAAGAGAGCGAGAAAGAGAAAGAGAAAGAGAAAAAGAATAAAAAGGAACTCGATGGATGATCGATCGCGATCTCGAGGGACTTGTCCCTCTTCCTCCTTTAACGCAAAAGCGAGAGCTGGCCGCTCTGGAAAGATGCGACGCTCGCCTTTAAGGATCAAACACTCGCAATTCACGGAAACTCTCTCTCTACGGTCCGCGAGAAGGTCACGCGTCGACTGAAGAGGATAGTCATTATGATGGTAGCAGGAAGACGATGAGGCCACCGATGGTAACACGAGGACGAAACTGTATAAGAGAAGGTGGTGGAGGAGAAGAAAGAAGAGTAGAAAGAGGTGGAAGAGGAAAAGGTGCCCGAAGAAAGCGACGCTCCTCACGTTGATGTTCATAAAGGGAAGCCTCGCAATACGAATGAGTTTCTTGTTCCTGATTTAATTGTTGACTCAAAGACCCGATACGCATCTTCAATTCTACCATTTATAAATTTCAATATATTCCAATAATCCATATTTTTTTTTTATATATATATATAGATATCTTCTTCGAAAGTATATCTCACAATTTTCTTTTATTTAAATATATAATTCGAAATTTTTTAGGTTTTAGATATTACCACTGATTTTCATCTATCACTGATCTATCACTGATGTTTTGCTTCTTAAAAATCGTAGAGAAAAAAATTTTTAAGGATTAATGTTTTTTTTTAATATAATCATAAATTAATAAAATTTTCTTTTATATAAAACCGATGATTACATTAGAATACAGAGAGAAATAATAAAATGAAAGGAATAATAAAGTAGGAAGTAGTTTTTATTCCATGAAAATCTGATTATAGATATCATCGTGCTAAGTAACTTTTCCTCTTCGCAGAAAAATACTATAAGCAGAGAGGAAGAGCTGAAAGAGCCAAGTTGGACCAAACTAATGGACGTGGTATGGACTCGGCGGAACGGTACGCGGAACAGTTAGACGACGACCTACATTACAGAAACAACTCAGAGGCGAACAACGTGCTAGTTTCTTCAACATTAAATGTGAAAAATACATCGATGTGAGTTCTACCCCCTTTCTTGCAATACAATCCTATGGTTATTTAAAATTCAGGCAAATCAAACAATTGTTAAATAAGCATATTTTTTAACTAAAATGCAGGTGTTGCAATAAGTTCTTACTTTCTGAAATCGCAAAAAGTATAAAAGATAAGTATCTTCCAAACAAACTGAAATATTGAAAATTTTTGTTTAGATGTTTGTTTCGTAACGATATCAAATATGTGTCACGCCTGAATACACTATATACTGAATACGCGTCACTATAATATTGCCTATCAAAAGGATCAAAAAATTGATCAATAATAAATGACACTTGCGATCTGCGATCGCTATTATCGACGAAATATAAATTGTCTGGTTACACGCGCGATATTTAAAATATCTATATAATTATATACTCATAAATAAATAATAATTGTAAATTAAACAATAAAAAGCATATTATATAAACATTATAATATATTTCATCAAATATTTTAAAAATTATTAAAAATATCTTTTCAGAAATTATTAAAAATAAAGTTAAATCTGTTTAGAATATAATAAATACAATTTAACCTAAAACTTTTGATATTTTTAGTTGATATATAAACATAATAGATTAAAATATATTGGGTTGGCAACTAAGTGATTGTCGGATTTCAAATAAGAAGAAAACGACAAAATCCACAATCACTTAGTTGCCAACCCAATAGATATAAATGTACTTTATCTTTGATTAATTAAATAGACCGAAACCTAGATCTTCCTGGTCACTTTCGTCTGAATATTTATCTTCGTATTTATTTAGACATTTCTTACTCACGTTGACTGAAATACTTTTCGTTGATTCTATTTCTAAAAATTTTTTAATAATACAATCATATCCATTAAATTTCATAATATCTTTCAACGTATATCCTTGTCTATTACAAATAGTCGTAACTGTTTTAAATTCGTTACAATCTAAATTCTGTAATTTATTAATAATTTCAATTTTTCCATATTTTGCATCTTCAAATAATTCCTGTACAAATTTTAAATAATCTATAATATCTTTGTCCATAGAAAGATCCATTGGTATTTTGCCTTCTTTATTTTTTTCATTATAGATTGCACCATGACTCAATAAAAGTTTTACAAGATCGATAAAATTGTTCTTTGCAGCCATATGAAGAGCAGTCATGCCATTTGTTGTTTTTAAATTAATGAACTCATTTAAAATTCTAGTTTTCTCCGCATTTGTAAGCAAAATTGCAATTATATCTTTCATACCCTTGAAAGTAGCAAAATGTAACGTTGTGTTTTTTGTATTATTAATTTGAGTAAAATCAGCTTTTTGATTTAATAGCAACATTGTAATATCTGTATGATCATGACAAATGGCAACATGTAAAAGACTATTACCATTATTCTCTTTAGCATTAATAAGTTCTTTTTGTATTTGAATACATTTAGCAACTTCTGTTTCATCTCCTACTTTTACATACTCAAATATTTTTTCTGATAATTGAAGTATGCTTTTAATTTTATCATTAGTAGTAAGTTTTATTGGTGTTTCAAATTGTAAAGTTTCGGCATTATATATTGCACCATTATCCAATAAATATTTAACTATGCTCTCATTTCCTCTTAGTGCAGCATAATGTAAAGGCATCCAATTATTTATATTTTGAGCATTTACGAATTTATGTTTAGTAATAAAATTAACATTTCCTCTATATCGTTGATTTTTAAACAAGTTTTTCACTATACTTTCATGACCATATTGTGCCATATAATGTAATACATTTGTTTTAAGATTATCTAATGGAATATTTAACAATTTAACTCCACCAAAAAGTAAAAATTCTATACTTTTCAAGGATGGATTTTCATTCACAGCAGCAAACAGTTTGTTTTTATAAGTGATTATATCTGTAAATATTCTATTATTTAAATCTATTGGTTTTTTATTTTCAATGTTAGTAGCGGAAATATTTGCGCCATTTTCAATCAATATCTTTGCTGTAAAATTATTATATGTTGTACCACACAAATGCAATGGCGTATCACCATTATTATCAGTAATGTCAATATTTATACCTTTCTCTATCAAAAAATATATCAAATTTGATAAATCGGTCAAATTTATATCGTTGTATGTATTCATTTCAATAATACTATGTAATATGGATTTTCCATCTTTTGTAACTGCTTTAATATTAGCACCTTGTTCTATCAAATATTCTGCTATAATGACATTTTTGACAAAGTGCAATGGTGTATACCCTTCATAATTAGGAATATTTACATCTACACCTTTTTCCACTAAATATTCCACTATAGGAAAATTAAAAGCTGTATGTAAAGGTGTGTTTCCTTCACTGTTTTTAGCATTTATATCAGCACCATTTTTCACAAGGAACTTTACTATAGAAAGATGATTAGCATAATGTAATGGTGTGCTATTAAATTTATCTGTAATATTTACATTAGCTCCTTTATCTATAAGAAGTTTTACCACAGATAAATCGCGTACTAAATGCAATGGTGCTTTTAAATTATCATGGCTATCAATAACACTATTAACATCTGTTCCCAATTCTATTAATAAAACTTGTAATCTTATGTCACGGCAATAGATAGCCCAATATAATGGACTACCACCACCTTTATTGTTAAGATCTGCACCATTTTTAACAAAAAATGTTACCATTTCTGAAGTTCCATTATGTTTTACTAATAAACAAAGAGGTGTTCTACCATCACGTTCAGTAGCATTAATATCTGCTCCATTTGTTATAAGAAATTTCATTAATTCATCTGAATCCCAATTTCGAGAAGCCCAATGTAAAAGTGTACCTCCTAATCTCTGTCGAGCATAATGGGTATTTATATAAATTCTGTTTATGTTAGCACCTTTTTCTACTAAAAGTTTAGCTATTTTGAAATTTTTATCATAGAGAGCACATTGTAGTGGTGTATAGCCGAATACATTTTCTGCATCAATTTCTGCACCATTATTAATGAGAAATTCTGTAATTTCAAAATAAACTGGACATGATACAGCAAAATGTAATGGTGTACTATTTCTGGAAGTACGTGTGTTTATGTCAGCTCCCATTTTGCATAAAAATATAACAATTTCCAATTGTCCTTGTTTGACTGCTATAATTAAAGGTGTTTCATCCTCATTTATTTTTAAATTAATATTAATTCCTTTATTAATTAGCTGTTTTAACAGTTCAAGCATACCATTCTTGATGACATAGCGTAATACTTTTTCTTCATTATTATTATTAAATATAACAGAAGTATCTTTCTCTACTAATAATGTAACTATATTTTCATTACTTTCTACCATGGCATATTCTACAAGTGGTATATTTTGATTTTCATAGTAAACTTTAATATTAACATCAGCACCTTTCTGTATAAGTTCTTCTATGATCTTCGTAGATTCCTTTTTTATAGCTATTTGCAAAGGAAACTTACCACTATTATTACAAGTATTAATATTAGCTCCTTTAGAAATCAAATCCATAACTTTACATAAATCATTCTTTTGAATAGCATCACATAAATCATTAGATAGATCATTCTCCATTTTCTCTATTATAGAGTATGGCTGTTTTTTTGAAAATATATTATACATAAACTGAAACAAAATAAAATCATATGTTAAATATTTTGATGAATTTACAAAAAATATGTAATGTAAAAAAATGTTATTGAACTCTTTAAATTGTATAAAAATTAGATAATATTTAAAAATGAGGCATATTAATGCTTTACTAACAAATATTGAAATAAATAAAGGATATACATAAATATTATTTACTTTTTTCTTTCTTTCTCTTTATATATATATATATATATATATATATATATATATATATATATATATATAAATATTTATATATATATATATAAATTTAATTTAAATATATATACATAATTTAAGAATATATATAATATATATATATATATATATATATGTGTGTGTATATGTATGTATATGTATAATACATATGTATATATAAACTCATAACATTGTGCAGGAAAGTTTAATATTGATTTAATATATATATATATATGTGTATATGTATGTATATGTATAATACATATGTATATATAAACTCATAACATTGTGCAGGAAAGTTTAATATTGATTAAATTCGAAATAACAACTTCTAATTTTTTTTTTATCTACATACATATATATACGGCATTGCTCATCATGTTGCAATCAAAATATGAGTTCATCGGAACTAACTCTTCATAGACATGATATAATATTGACTATTTATTTCACATACATTTAAAAAATTAAAAAACAAGTATAAAACAAGGTCCAACGTCAAATCATATTGTTTAATATAATTTTTTATTATTTGATATCAATATTTCAAACCAATTCAAGATACCTTCATAATCGATTCATAATCAATGACAATATAATATATTTAACCAAATTCGAATTAAATGTAATTTAAATTTGTTTTCTAAATTATATATATCACTTATCGTATATTTTTTAATCATGTTTTAAAAAATAGATTAAACATTAAACATAGAATTGAAACGGTTTTAACAAACAAAAGAAATTGCAAGATAAACAATATTTACGTCGTACATTAAACGAGCTGTTATTTTCCTCTGTTGCTATGCGATTGATCCAACTTGTTAGAAATTTCACTTTATTACTCCGTGATACACTCACGAAATTGTATATTACAATGAATCTACAATGAACTAACCTCCCGTTTTATATCTTGCTATTAATGATTGTACAATATTACGTTATATTATAAACGATCACATTTCACATATAAAGTACATATATATTAAACGTATATAGTTATATGATTTTTATGTGTATTTACTTTACAATATACTAAACGTCAAGCAATTGAACTTAATGTAATTGACAATAAAAACGTAAAGTAAGATAACAATTAAACAAGTGGAAATATATGGTAAAAATGATATTTAACACAATTCGAAAAATCTTACATTAAAAGGTAGATATTCATAAATTATTTTTTATGTTCATATTAACTATTACGCATGCGTATTAAAGCAACAGTCAAGTATTTTCGGTTCTGCGAGGTTTTCAAGTGGAATTGGCAAATCCGACAGTCATTGAAGATTAGCCATTTGTGTACGTACGTTAGAACTCAATGTGCATAAATAAAAAGAAAAGATACACATAAGTTTTATATTTTAAGATATCCAATCTTGTAAATTTTTTAGCTGTTGTCACGAATTGTGTAAAAAGTATTGAGATGATTCTTCGAACAAGTATTTTTATCGCCTTTTTGATTTTAACGATCGAGGCAAAAAAGTACAATCACAACGGCGATAAGTATCGACACTGGCAAGAATTCGAAGAATTTCTCGAATGGAAGAAAATGAAAGAACAGAAAGAAATAGAAGCAAAATGGTCGATCGATTTTACTGATAATTCATCGGATTCAATGAAAAAATATGGGAAAGAAGATAGACGATCACAAGATCCACCTCCGGTTGAAGATGCTGTTTTAATGGCAAGATATATTGTTAATCAAGCTGGTACGTATGACGTTTATGCACAATAAATTTTAACTTTGATCGTTTTTTAAGTTGAAATAATATTCATTTTTTCCAATATATGATGAATCAACAAGATTGTGACTTGAATGATCTATTTATATCATGTAACTAAATTTATCTTTAAATATCATAATCACTGTTGCATTTGATTAATTAAATTCTACACTATTTTTACAAGGATTTCGTAGTTTTTTGCAATTAAATTTCAACGAAATTACCTTTTTTTTTTTTTTTTTTATAAAAATACTGACTATTTTCCCAATTATATAAGATCAAACAGAGAATGTATTTATCGACACTATTTGAACTGTTGATTATTCCCGCTTATTTTTAATATTGACATAGTTCGTAAAGAGTGAGCATAGATATAAAAACTAAACACATGATCGTACGTTATTAGAATTTATCTTGGTTCCGTGCATATGTTGCTATTACCTCAAATATGCATAAAAAATATAAATATTGAACATATGTTTATTCTTATTTCTGGATTGTTATGAAAAACACATATGTGATTGATAATTATCTTCACTATTTGTTTTTACGAGTCCAAACAAACATGTCTAAATTTTTTATAAATGTTCGTAAGCTTATTAGAATTCAAAAGAATCGATCTACGACATAGCATAATTAAACGTGAATTTCACAAGACATTCATTTTTATGTTTCACGATTTTAAAATTAATATGCTTATAGATTGGACCTCTGTGGCGACTATAAGTACACGACAAGAGATTGAAACATTTCCAACAGTTAATTTAGTTTCCTTTTCCGATGGTCCATTAGGTAATGGGTCTGGAATACCTTATCTTTATCTCACACCTTTGGATTTCACATCACAAGATCTAACTGTATGTATCAATAAATATAATATTGAAAATATATTTATAATAGAATATGTTAATATGAAATTCTATATAAGACGTATTATTCTTTCTGATATCTGGCTAAATGATAAGGTACCATTATCAAACGTTCTTTTATCTTCTATTCTTATAAATTTTATATAATCCTTTCATGTATAAAATAAGATATATATACATGACAAGTATTAATCAAATATACTATTCTGATTACAGAAAGATAATCGAGCTACTCTTTTCATGACTTTAGCTCAAGAAAATTATTGTAGAGAAAAAATATGGGATCCAATGGATCCACGCTGTGCAAGGGTCATACTTACTGGAAAGATAAAAGCAGTTAATAAAGAATAAATTAAATAATTTTAACAAAGAATTTATGTAAAATAAATATTTAATATTACGATATTATAATATTTACAGATAAAAAATGATAGTCCTGAGATGGAATTAGCTAAAAGTGCTGTGTTTGGACGTCATCCTGCTTTGGAAAACATGCCCGCAGGTACAGTTAATAATTAATCTATGTAATATAGTAATTATTAATCTATGTGATTGTATATAGGTTAATATCTGCAGAAATATTATCAAAATATACTTTTCAGATCACCATTTCTATTTTGCCAAATTGAAAATGATGTCTATCGCAGTTTTGGATACATTTGGTGGTCCAAAATATGTCAGTGTAAAGGATTACTTACATCCACCAACACCAAATGTCACTGAAGAATTCTATAAACGTATTCATAAACAGCAACAAGATTATGCGAGTGATTCTCAAGAGGCATATAATATGAAACCAATGACAAATTTTCTAAATCCAATTGTCCGTAATATTTAAATATCGTATTACTAACTAAGCAAAGTCAATTTATATATTCACAGTAAATTTACATTACAAAATTTCATTGTATTTATATTTTTTGAAATACTTGTATCACATTTTTTATAATGTTTACACATGTAATGATTACTATACTATGGACTGTGATACAAATTGATAATACCTAATGTAAATATTTAATAGAATAATATTTTTGATGCTTTACCAAATATATAAATTAAATTATTTTCTCAAAAACTCAAAATAGTTATAAAATTATTTTATGTATGTTAAAATACATTAAAAACTATTTACAGTTTAAGAATACTATCTAATTATTTTTAAATGGAATGAAAATAAATAGCATTTATTGGATACATTTTTTAATATAATATACAGTTAATGAAATAGATAAAAATATATTATCTTTAATATAAGATAATTCTTGAAAATATGTTAATTCAGACAAATACAATGAACTTGATATTATTGCTATTTCAAAATTCAGCAAACGCAGCAGCATTATCATCATTTGTCACAGTTTTTGTCTTACAACTTTTTGGAGTCGTTATTCTAATCGTAAAAATATCATATACGATTTTTGTACATTGATATGTCCAGCAAATATTTGAATAACACGATAGTAATTTTTTTGACATATGTTAAATATTTGTAATATATTAACACTTCCATCAACCCTAGATATATCGAATTTCCGATGGATTATGATGGATATGAAAAAATTCAAATCAAACTCTTCGATCATATAAACTTATAGATAAACACTTCTTAAAAATTACTTTTACAACAACGCTACATTATTTTTAGTCCAATAAGAAAAATAAATCGATAAGAGAATGTTAGTAAATATACAAATTTGTTAAAATTTATTTCATTTCATTTAAAAAATGCTGCATGGAGTATAGTTCTCTTGGTTATCTGGTGGACTGTTTTCTTTTTATTATACATAAAAAGATTTTACAATATTAGAAAAAACTAGTAAATTGTCGATACTTTCTAATAAAAAAATTTATAAAAATTTATAAATTTTACATAAATCATCCTATATAACAAACAATTAAAATTGCTTTTCACTGAAATTTTAGACAATTTTAGTCACGTGATTGAGAAACTCCAATGAAATTTTAATCAGTTTAACCTTAACTTTACCGCGTATTATGCATCTATAATCATGGCATCAATTGATTCAGTGTTAAAGAAAAGTTAAAAATAGTTGAATATATATTATTTTACATTCGTGTTCGTTTATAGTTCGATAAATAATTACTAGGAATAATTATACAAAATAATATAGCAACAGTTAGTAACAGTTAATAATAGTTTATTCAGTATTTCATACAGGTTAACTAGGATCAAACACGTGGTCTATTCTACAAAAATTATTTAATTTTATAACAGGTATTTACTTTATGATTTTATGTCAGGAAAAATAAATAAGTCACTGTAAATTAATGAATTATTTTGTTAATTGTTTAAAATAAATAAACAAATATTGTTTCTGTATATGTAGAATTTAAATTAAGAATATGATGTTTCATTTTATATTTTATTATTATCATATATTGTAATAGTATATGATACTTGTTAGTTTCAAAGAAAATGAAAAATAATAAAACATATTTCAAACAATTTTTTTTATTACAGACAACTAAAAATATGTCGTTTCGTAGCCGTGGTGGTGGAGGAGGATTTGGTAGAGGCGGTGGAGGATTTGGTAGAGGAGGTGGAGGATTTCGTGGAGGTAGAGGCGGACGTGGGGGAGGTGGAGACAGAGGTTCAAGAGGGTAATAATTTAAACATTTATATATATAAATCGTGTGTGATTCTTTATTTCTTCTATTAATCTATATAAATATATAGATTTGATCAAGGTCCTCCTGAAATGGTAACTCCACTAGGTCATTTTACATGGACTGTTCAAGATGATCTTGTTGCTAAAGTGGATATTGAACAAGTTCCCTTTTTTAATGCACCTATATATACAGAAAATAAACAACAAATAGGAAAAATAGATGAAATATTCGGTAATATTAGAGATTATTATGTATCAATAAGATTATCAGAAAACATTAAAGCATCCAGTTTTGTGAAGGATACTCCGGTAAGACTTTTTTGTTATGTATACTAATTAATAATTTATTTTTATTAAGATATATGTTATATTTCAGCTGTTCATAGATCCAGCAAAATTATTACCTTTGCAAAGGTTTTTACCAAAACCTCCAGGTGAAAAAAGAAAAGGTGGTGGTAGTGGACGTGGAATAAATAAAGGGTCTCGTGGACGTGGTGGTAGAGGTGGTGGGGGAGGAAGAGGTTCGTTTAGTAGAGGTGGTGGTGGTAGAGGAGGATTTAGAGGATCACGTGGTGGTGGTGGCGGATTTGGACGTGATTTTAATAGAGGACGTGGTAGAGGAAAATGGTAGATTGTAAGAGATCTTGATAAAGAGGCTGAAATAAAGACAGTATAACATTGATTTTGATATAAGAAATGTATTTGAATAATCTAAAAACAAACATACAAGAGCATTTAAAACTTTAAATATAATTATTATTCACATTCGATTTTATAATGTTTAACGAATACAGTACAGAGAAAAGTATTTAATGTATATTACAATACAAGGAATATTTTCATTTGTATGTACACGTGTTAATAATCTATATAAGAAAAAAAATTTATTAAACTTCATCAAATTTGATATGTTTCCCTAATTCTTTCTCTGCTTTTTTAAGAAGTTTACTTCTTCCCCTTTGCTTGACTCTGACTTTTTTACTCAATTTTTCTTCTCTATCTTGTAATATTTTGTTCCAGTATATACGTTCGTCTTCATCTGTAATGATTCAATATAATGGTATTTCATTGTAATAATTTATAATACATATTTAGATTTAGTTAAAAAATATTATAAGCTCACCTTTTAATATAATCATATTTTTTTCTTTATTAGATTTTTGAATAAAAAATTGAGCTGATTCTGATGTGTCACATCTAACATATACTTCATTAGCACTTTCTGACACATCTATATATTTTATATTGTTATTACCTTTCAGTTCCGCCTAAAAAATAGTGTTTTGTATAATTTAATTCAGTTTAACAGTGCTTTAATTTATTCATATATTTATGTATATGTACATGTTTCTATAGAAAAATAACTGTAGTCACGCAATTAACGTAATCATGTAAACAAATATCCAAACCTTTAAACTTCTTGGATCTGTGCACGGTTCATTTAATTCAATTTTTACTATTACTCCCGGTATAAAAGAGAGTCTTGGAGTCTTGTCTGTACCAGATATTTTCTCTTTTTCTTCAGTATCTTCTTTATCTGATTTTGTCCTATCATAGTTATACCACTGATTTCTTGTCTTCTTCAAATGTTGTTTCAATTGTTTCATTTTACTTCTTTGTAATTCTAAATATTTATTTCTTAAATATTTCCAATGTTTTTTAGCCATTATTTGCAATCCTATATTACTTATAGAATTATCATCAATTCTATTTTTTCTTTTACGTTTTCGTTTCTTTTTTTTTTCATCCACTACAGCTTCTTCAGTATTGGTATTATTAGTTATTTCAACATTTTCTATTATTATATTTTCTTTTTTAATAGTATTTTTTGAAATTTCATTAACGCTAATGTCATTTTCAGATTTTAATTTTTTAAACTTTTTCTTTGGTTTTTTGGATAGTTCATTCATTTCTTCGCTTCCTTCATTTAAATCCATTTTTTCTGATTCTTGTAAAATATTATCTTCATTGGAAAATTCATTTTCAGGTTCAATATCACACAAGTGGTTATTTGTAGTTTCATTTACATGTTTATTATTTTTTTTTGATCTTTTAGCTTCTGGTTCTGATACAATCATCTTATCTTTAACGTCAGTATCTGCATCAGTTATAGAAGAAGAGCTGTGCTTTCTTTTTATTACACTTTTCGAGTCATTGCAATTTTCTTCTATTTTAATGGATTCTTTTATTGCATATTGTTTATTTTCATCCAATTCACTTTCCATTTCAATATCAAACGTTTCTGGATTTGTAATTTTTACTTTTGAATTTATATCATTGGTCAAATTTGTTTCACTTTGTTTCATTTTTACCATTTTACCTTCCATTGTGACATCTTTTTCAACATCATCAAAAGTAGTAATACTTAAAAGTTCATCAGGATTTGTATGTGAAGGTAAAAGACAATCCATCTTTCTAAAAGCCTAAAAAATAAAGCATTTATATTATATTTATATTAGAATTTTGACATTATATATTTTATATTATTTACCTTAATGCATTTTTTAGCTTCTTCTGGTGTATCAAATTCCACAAAGGCAAAACCTTTTATTTTTTTATTAATCTTATAATGAGGTATGGAAACATATGCAACATTTCCATATTGAGAGAAAATTGAACTTAACCAATCATGATTTGCACCTGGTGGTAAATTTTGAACATACACTGTACAGTCTTCTGTATTTTCCTTTTGTTTGATAGGAGTTATGCGACAAACTTTTAAACCATCTTCAGAAATTGATAATATTGTTGATGCTTGAAGTGCTTTAGCTATTCTGTTTATATCTGTGGTTAATTCTCGGATTTTGTTAAATCTAGTGAAGATACTAAGGTCAACATCTATAAAAAAATAATATGTCATGTACAATATCAGCTGTCATGTTTAATCAAAGGGTTTTTAAATCTTACAATTTGGTTAACGATATTAAATAAAGTAAATTCTTACATGAATCTTCTTTAATAAGATTTCCTAAAAAACGATCTTTACTTAAATTAGCATCAGAAAAATAAAATTCCATTTGTTTAAGTATGGCTGCATGTAATGCCTTTTTCCTAAATCTTGGTTTGCTACGTGAAATACTTTTTATTCTATTGTTTGTTTCGACAGATGGCATTTCTATTTGTTTTTGCACTTGTGGTACTGGAATTTTTTCTGCTGCTAATTCCATGTCAGAATGCTGTTCTTCCATGACCATTTTAACTATAAACAATTAATCAGACATCAAAATGGAATATTTCAAATGTTATAGATTATTATTAAACATATTTTCTTCTAAATCTACAAATTTCTTAATCTAAAACACTTGGATGTTAACAAAATACCTTTCTTTATTTTTTCGCCTTTTATGTTGTTTCAGTATCTTAATAACACTCACCGACAATCAATTAATACTTTATATAGTTTAAATTTACTAACTCCTCTTGGTTTGAATTGCTTCACAAAATATTACAAGAAAGGGTATAGAAGTAGCAAAACAACTGTGAGTTTTTCCAAATTTCTCATGATCGAAGCGCTATATGGTAATACGCTTGCACGATAACTGTTTTATGAAACTATATAAAAGATGGCATCATTATCTCTTAAATGTGTGACACCACGTCGACAGAGAGCGTGGCAGTCATGCTACAAGAAATCTAGCAAGCCAATCAAAAAGCAGCATAGCGGTAACGCACGCTGTTGGCCTGAGTCTCAATTTAGCCAGTTAAGGCTATTCACTACAGTTTGTTCAATGCGTTTGATTTCAGCGACAGGTATGGACAAAATATGAACTACGAAACAAGCGGGAAACATTGTTCCCACCGTGTGTTATCGTATCGGTATATAAGCTTGTTTGGTTATTCCTCCCTACATGTCTCCAACAATTGATTTCGTGTGAATAGTTAGTAGACTATGAATTCACACTTTTTAGTCTCTCATATGTATATTTTTTTTTGATGGTAGAGTACATCTCGCAGTAATTCATGCTAGATACGATATGTCGGTACGCATTTGTTTTACGATAAATGCATAGAAAATAATAAATATAATTGATACATAAGAATTAGTATATAAATCTGTGACAAAAGAATAAAAATGTGTCGAATATTCTCTTAAAAATAATTAGTAAATACTTATATTATTTTAATACAAATTAAAATATGAATTCATTTCCATACTACTTATGAAGTAGAATTTCTAGCGCTTTTTTTACGTTTCTCCTGTAAAATTACACCAGTCTATACTACTTCAATTATACTACTACTATTACTACTACTATTATTACTACTAATAATAATAATTTAATATAATATAATATAATATAATATAATATAATATAATGTAATATAATAATAATAATAATAATAATAATAATAATAATGTACTTAAATATTATTTATATATATCTAGATATTATTTAAAATATTTTATATTATAATAGTAAAGACACTTTTTTAATATATTTTATTTTATAATGGTAAAAAAAAGCTTCGATTGATAGTAACAAGCAATGTGGAAACAAACATATAACGATCATAGGTTAGTAAGACAAACAGAAACGATAGCGAATTGTTGACGAGAGCATTTTTAAAATGCACTTCTCGTATCGGACCAGCGATGACAGTCGATTCGCACGGAGAAAATGTCCACCGTCTCGTTCTTGTCCGAGCTATAGACCCACTGGTCGCGATGAATAAAGGGCGGCGGCACTAGGCTAGGATACCGTTGTAGGCTGTCAAGCAAAATACCGCTCGCCGCGTTCCCGCAAATTAATGGGCGAACGTGCGTTCTTTAAAGGATCCCGTAAGAAATGGAGAAGTAATTGTGATATGTAAATCTCAACGTGTATTTGATTGAATGAGTTACAATTGTTTGTGTCTCGTGTATGATGTGTAGTTAGCTGTCTGGTTGCTTCTGAAGGAAACTTGAAAGTTTAGATGTTGTGAGTCTGAAAGATGTGACTTGACTCCTTAGATGTTGCAAGTCTGAAAGATGTAATTTGACTGCCTTTTTGTCTATTTTAAACTATCTACGTAAACTTAAATGAGATTGGTAAAGGGCGTTGTTTGACCTATCGAAAAGGAAAGAATAAATGCCCATTGGTCGTGGTTAGTTCATTAGAATGTTTAAACATTTCATGTGTGCCCCTTTGTTCTAGTGCTCTTGAAGATTATAGGGTGTCAATGGATATTTCAAGGCAAGGTGCAGACAGCCCTTAACTTACCGAGTTTAGGCTTGTACTTTTACTGTTTATTTATTGGCCGGGTCAACACCCAGATACATCGAAACCCAGATACTTTACTAAGAATGCCTAAGCCCAGACAAAGGTGGCCATGTGTTTTTTATCTATGCGTTTTGTTTAGCTAATAGTCGATAAGTTCCCAAGGATAACTGTTTCCAATGGTGTTATATGATCCTTAAAAGAAAGTACCATGAACAATGGAGAGACGCACGTGTACGTCAACAGCGAACAAAAACAAAAGAAAGTTTCGTACTTTCCTTTATATGTCGTTTGTATTAGGCGTATCTATCGATGCGGTTATATGTCGAAATTATAAAGGACACGATTTGTTGAGAGTTCGCGCATCAAGCTACACGTAAAATGATACATTTTTCCTTCTTTTGTTATCATAAATTTTGTCATCATATGTGCCACGATGTATACAATATAAGTATATTCTTCTTTTTCTTCTTATTACTGTTTTTATTACTATATTATTACATTACATATCATTATTATAGTAATAGTAGTAATAGTAATAATATCAAGTGAACTCCCATAGAGGAAACCATAATAAAATAGCACTGGGAGAAATATCTCGTAGATAATGTGGAAATGAATTCGTGTTTTTATCTTTATTAAAAATAATATATGTATTATTAATAATATGTATTAATAATATATATATATATTATTTATCATTGAACAAAATTATACTGCTGCTGTATCCTATCCAGCACAGATCATCGCGAAATCACGTCAGCTATCACGGAGGAAATAAATGTAAGAGATAGAATAGTAACACATTATTCAAGTAAGGAAAAAAGAATAAATTAATTCATTATTTTCGTTTATTTCGAACAATAAAAAACTATCGGAATCATTATTCTGCATATAACCTAAGATTCCTGAATTACGAATCTAGACGCTTGCCAATATGCTATACATTATTTATAGAATCTCTATCTCAACTAAAAGAAATAACAAATTTTTCAAAAATTTAATAATATTTTAGAAATTCAGATCCCTTAATATAAATGATTAGATACATATTTATCTTTATCATAGAATCATCTTGCCAAAGCTTATTAAAATGATTGAGTGAGTTTCCGTAGCTTTTCCGTGTGAGCATCGTGAAATTTATATCTTTGCATTTGAAAATGTTGAAAAAATCTGAGTATCAGTTATTTACGCACACAACCAAGCAAGCAATCGCTACATCACGGACATAAAATATACACCATTCAAGCGTGTATATAAAAATCAATAGTGGGGGACGAGCTTCATCTCTTTTGCCCAAAATTTCGAGGAGCGCCATAGTAGTAAATTTTTTCTTCGCGAAAAATATCGAAAACAGCATTACGTCATCACTGAGAATAGACGTAATTCTCGACCAATGTGATGAACAAGGTCTCATTTTAAAAACAAAGGTTTAATCTATGGCGCTATTTTGGCGGAGTTTCAGAAAAGCTTTTTATTTGTGCATAAACTATTCTCAAAAAAATACCATTTTTTAATACCATTTTTTTCAAAGAAAATAAAACTTTTTCTAAACTTCACCAGAACAGTGTCGTAGATTAAATCTTCGTCTTTAAAATAAGACCATGTTCATTAAAATCGGTCAAGAATTACGCCTGTTTGCATTGATGACGTAAATCATTAAAAAACCTGGGGTAGTAAACAGTCTCAAGGATTAAGAATTTTTCATTTTCGATAGAAATAATTTAATATGAGTTATGAAGTATATCAATGTTACGGATATTTAAAAATTACATTTACATAGAATATAGATTTATTCGTGATATAGACGAGTTACGAAGTAATGTATTATATGTAAGAAATAAATCTTACGGTTCTATTGATTTATAATCGACCGTTTTGAATACACACTGGCTTAAATATTTATATGGAAGACCGTAAAACTTATAATATAGATGATTTTGATTTTTTCTTTTCTATTTTTCGATCAGATGAAATGTAAAACGGTTTTTTCCTATTTTTCAATTATATAACTAGATTTCGTAGTACTATCGATTTTTCATGGTTTTTTTTCTAAAAGATATTGAATGTGATTGAGATTTTTGATTATAAAAGAAAAATAATAATGCAGTAGAGTTATTTTTAGATCGTGGATTTTTCCACGACTATTTCCAAATGATGTGATAGAAGTAATATAATATTCGATAGGATGCAAAAAAATTTGTATTGTATTCTTTTTATCAATTAAGTAATCAATTTTCACTTTTTTCGCCTACCAAGAACTAAATAAGAATTGTTTATACTGAATTTTATTATACTAAGAACTAAATAAGAATTGTTCATACTGAATTTTATAATGAATAGAATATTTCTTTTCTACTTTTTGATTAAATAAATAGATTTTGCTGTATATTATCAATTTTTTTGACTTTCCTCCAAAAGCTATTTAACGCGATTGAATTTTGCTTTGATTTTAAAAGAATAATTCTATACAAATAGAACCCTCGTTAGATCGTGGATTTTTTTATAAGTACTTTTACGTGGTGAGATTGAAGTAATCGATATAACATTCGATCGGATGTAAAAGGTTCTTATTGGAAACCATCTTATTGTCTAAACTTTTATATACATTCAGGTACTATGCATCATTCAAAAATTGTTTAAATTAAATTGTTATTTGACTATTATTCAGGTGCAATTAATTATAATATATTATAGAATGTAATCTCATTTTTATATCAAAGCATTCTTTTAATCAATTTTTAGATATCTGAAGATACTATTGACCAATTAAGAATTGTTTCAATTAAATTTTTGTTTAATTTTTTCTGAGTGTGATTAATTACTATAAATATTATCTATATTCTAGATATAGAATAGTAAGATGTAATAGTAGAATGTAATTAATCTTTGTATGAAGGCATTCTGTTAGTCAACTTTTAGATATTTGATGATATTACGGACCAATTAAGAATTGTTTAAATTGAATTTTTTATTACACTTCGTTATATAATTAGTAATGTATATATATATATATATATATATATATATATATATATATATATATATATATATGTACAATTATATTGTCATTGTTAGAATATAATATGCAGTTTAAACAATTTCGATACCTAGCTGTTTTTTTTCTTAAAACTCAATTTCAATTTTAAATTTTAATTCATAATTCAATTAATATTATCTTTATTTCATAAACTTATAATTTTCTTATGGCACATTGATTATATATTGTAATAACAAAAGACATTTTTTTAAATAATTTTAACATAATCTCTCAAGTGGGAAAGGCTCTTGAGAGGAGGAACCCTTTAGTATGGGTTTTTGCCCGTGTCTTTTTTTTCAGTAAGGAAAAATCGAGCTTGATTTCGGTACTTTGATTTTGCTCAGGTAAAGCGATCTTCGAAGTGTTCACTTTTGTTTTTAGTTCAATCTTTTTCACGCGTGCGCGTTCCGGATTTCTTCTCTTCTCTTCTTCTCCAAGTTAGATCATCGAGGGATCTATTCATCGTTGCGGAACCGTTTCATCATCGAGGAACCATTTCATCATCGAGGGATTTAGATTTTTACGCGAGTATTTAAAGAATCTTTTTACATAAAGTATAGAAAGACTTTTGTTCGCGTAAGGTAGAAGTACGCGTTGGCTGTTCATGGATGTTCTTGAGTATGATTAAGTTTGTAGACTCTATTATTATGTCCGAAATTCAGAAAACACGAACAAATTATATATGTTTATTTTATTTTCAAGTGCATTTTTCTCAATACAAATTACAATTGCCATTTCCTTCGTTTTGTGATTTTAAAAATCCCTAATTTAATGACTTTAATAGAACTTGATTTTATAGAAAAGAAAAGAAATAAAAGAGAAAAATATATATATATATTATTTATGAAAGATAAATTTGACAAAGATAATTTTGAATTTAATTTAATTTAACATTAACCCTTAACGAACGAATGCCGCTATACTTGCGACGTTATAGATATTCTAAAAAAATCAAATGGTGCCATACAGGCGGCATGACGTGATATTTTAGGAAATCTGTTAGGTTCGGCTTTAATATACGTTCAATAAAGTTCGTTATTGTCATTTCCGGACGAGCACTATCTGTTAGAAGAAGAGACGGAGTGCTATTTTTTCTATCTAGAATTTAAGCCTTATATGGCAAAGAAAAAGAGTATTGAAGAACCAAGTATTAGTAGGAACCTGGAATTTTCTAATAGCGAAGATGAATTTTATATGTTTGAAAATGATTGGAGAAATGTAGTAGATAAAGATGAAAGTGATAATTACGATAGTTCTGATAGTGACTTTACTGTTGTGCCTATTACGGATAGTGATACTGATAATGAACTCAGTCAAAACGAAAATATAAACAGTAATAGACTCAAGAGAATGGGAAAATGTTACTAAACGAGATGATATTTTTCAGCAAATAAAATTTACAGTATCTCCAAAAATAACAGGGTCACAAATTTCTCCTAATATTGTTGAGTCTATTGATACATTTAAGTTGTACTTTACAGATGAATTAGTAGATATAATAAAAGAAACTAATAATTATGTAAATAGCAAAATAAGTGGAAAAAGATTGACAAACCGATCAATTTGGAATAATTGGAAAAATGTAGAAAAGGAAGAATTTTGGGCTTTTCTTTCTGTAATTTTCAATGTGGGCACAATGCCTTTAGAAAATAAATTTGAATATTGGACAACAAACAATAAGCAGAATTCCATTTTATTCACGTACATTCACAAGAGATCGTTTTAATCAAATATTCTGGATGCTGTACTTGAAGAAAATTCCACCCGGGCATCCATCTTTGAAGACGCGAATTCAAAGAGCTAATCATTTTTTGGAATACATAGATTCCAAGTTTTCACAGCACTTTATAACAGAATAATGTATTTCGGTAGATGAAGCAGTAGTTCGGTTTAAAGGCAAGATTGGTTTTATTACATATAATCCTATTAAAGCAACTAAATCGGGTATAAGAATATATGTTTTAGCCAATTCAAAATCTGGATATGTTTATTTTATTTTGTCATACTATGGTTCGATAACAACGGAAAATCTTCCAAATCCGGAACTTCCAATAACTACCAGAATAGTATTATATTTGTATCAAAAATTATTAGAAAAAATTCCATCAGTTGAAGGATATCATATGTTTACAGACCGCTATTTCACAAGTTTATCTTAAGCTACCGAATTACTAAAACTGAAATGCCATCTTACGGGCATGATAAAACCAAATTGAAAAGGATTACTTCAAGGAATTAAAAAACCGAAATTTACTATAAAAAATAGAATTGCTCTGAGAAAACGTAAGACATTAGTGTTAGCATAAAAAGACAATAAAGTTATCACCTTGCTGAGTACTTGGGATACAGCAAAAAATACCTAAATAAATATAAAAATATATGATGGTGAAACAGTATCGACTGACAAGCCAGATATTGCAACAAATTACAGTAAATTTATAGGAAGAGTTGATTGCGCAGACCATTATGTAGCATCATATTGTTTTCTAAGAAAATCTTTAAAATGGTGGAGAAAGATGTTCTTCTGGGGATTAAAAATTTACTACGTCAATTCATACATAATATACCGACAAGAAAGACAACGGATGAATTTGAAACCAGTCTCGCATTTGAAATTTAGAAAAATATTGATAGAACAATTAAGAGATGACTTTAGAACACCAGCGCACTTTTTCTTGCTCTGAAAATAAAGCACTTAATTTCTTAAAAATTTATTGGTCATTGTTCTAGAAAAATGCATTCGTTCGTTAAGGTTTAAAGAGGAAACGAAAATGAAAAATTCTCGATTCTAATCTAAATAAATATTTATTTCCTGTAACACGTGGCAAAGGGAGAATTTGACACATATGTCAATATACTTGTTTTAGCTTCGTGTCACCTTTTCAATGGACAATTGCCATATCATATACATTTTGTAGCTGTGATTTTAATATAGAACTTGATTTTATAAGAATAAAATTATGAATTTAATTGAACTGTAAAAAGGAAAGAAGTGAAAATTTTCTCTTCTCGACTTTAATAATAAAAATGTATAAAATATAAAATAATCTCATTCAGTGACAAAATGGTATCAGAGATAGAATGTTAAATCTCAGTTTCTTAAATCTACCTTTATATTCATCACTATAAGAGTATTTTGGGTGGCAGCGTGGTAAAATTAAAATATAACTAAGAGCCATTCTCGAAAGGTTTTGGTGAACCTTCGAAAATCACTCAACAGCATATAATTTGGCTCTTGAATCACAGCGGGAGCTTCTATGGCATATTTTCTTCTTTCTTCGTGCCCTAAACACTGCTGCAGATCATTTGATAACAATGTTCAATGGCAAAGAATTAAAACCTTTCTTGATTCTAAAATTTGCAAGGAAATTAACAATCAAATGAAACCCTAAAGCAACTCTGAAAAGAAAAAATCGCAGCTCTTTGCATAAAAAATGATAACTACTTTTTGATCGAGAGATATCTTTTTGCCGAAAGATCGATAAAGCATATGAAAAGAAATGTATATTAAATAGTATATTAATTCCTGAAAATTTTCAGCTTAAACTTGATTATTCTAGCCCTAGGGCCTGATTAGTCTTCGTTGTTATTGCATAATGAGCATTCTAATCCAAGATGATGAAGAACCTTAATCGAACTTGAAGAACTTAATCGACTCTTAAGGATGTAAAATAAATGAAATTATAAATTGTCTAAGCTTACTCGCATAGAAAAAGTGAATTTAGATGTTCACTTATCCGAATGCGAAACAAAACTGTTTCAATAAACATCAAAGTCAATTGAACACCCATTGTTATATTAAATGTAGTTAATGACTCAGAAAAAAAATTTAACTGTATTGAAATATTAAATTTAAATTATTTTATATTTAATACGTATTAGGAGTTATTTAATATTTAAATGAATGTATTATTATTTAAATATTATTTTTTTGTATTCTGTGTACATTATACATCGTTTAAATAATTATAAAATAATCGAAAGTATTAATTGTTTAATCTTAGATATTTGGAAAGAGAACTTTGATGTTTGCTCGTTGAAATGGAAAAGAGAATTGGATCGATAAATGTTAAAGTCAATTAAACGTACGATTTTGCTGATATTAAATGTCGCAAATAACTGGAGATCAAAATTTAAGTATTAAATGGATATTATCTTTTATTTAACGTGTGTTACAAGTTATATAATGATAAACCAAATGTACTATTATTTAAATATTAATTTATTATACTTCGTGTAAAGTAACCGAAAGTATTAATTGTTTAATCTGAGATGCTTGGAAAAAGAGAGCTCGATATTCATTTGTCGAAGTAGAAAAAAGAACTGGATCGATAAATATTAAAGTCAGTCAAACATTTGTTTTTAGTTGATATTAAATATACTTAGCGACTAAAATTTAATCGTTTTGAAATATTAAATTGAAATTATCTTATATTTAAGTCGTATTATGATCTATATGAATATAATATTGTTTAAATATCGGTTTATTGTACTCCGTCTACATTATACATATACATATACATTATACATAGTTTAAATAATTATAAAATCGTTCCAAAATTACATATTATTCTTGAAAGCTATTAGCATGAACGACTGAACACATATTTGCTTATTTTTCCCATAGAATCATCTGTTGAAAGCTGATTAAAATCCTTGAATGAGTTATTTATTATGAGCATGATGAAATATGTTTGCTTGGATCTAGAATGAATCAGAAAATCTGAGCATCGGTTCATGCACACAAACAAGAAAACAATTGTTTCCTTTATAGAAACAAAACAAACACTACTCATACGTTTATATGAAAATCAGTAGCAGGGGTAAGAGCTTCTTCTCTTTTACCGCAGAATTCAATTGGCGTCACTATACAAAGCTTTTTTATTACGAAAAATGTTGAAAACATTTACGCGAATAGCGAGTCCAAACATAATTCGTGAATGATTTTGATGAACAAGATCTTATTTTAAAGATGAAGGTTTAAGGGGGAAAATCACATTAGGAGGCTGATTGAAAGTTTTCTTTATGAATTTTTTCAAGGCGGATAAAATAATTAGAATTTGTTGAAATTTTGGCATAATTTTATTTATGTTTTGAAACTATATCTGGAATTTTTTTTAAGTCGTTTTCGACGGAAATGTCCAACTTATAATCTGCCGTCTATCGCAGTTTGTTGCCGAAGTTGCTTATTTGCATACATTGTGAAGATCATAATTTCGATTTGAAAGCAAAATGGTTTATTTTCTACATTACTAACATACTTTCTAAGAATATGAACTAAATTTCAATTGAAAATGTTGAAAATTGAATGTTTTAAACCTATTTGAAAAAATGTTTCAATTTTCACCATTTTTTTTCAATTGTTTTGCAATAAAAAACACACTTTGGTATCATCTAGAAATGATCATTTAGTTCATATTCTTGATAATTAAATAAAAAAACATCTCACCTTTTTTTATAACGATTGGTCAATAACTTTTTGAGCTAGATAGTACGCAAGTCGAAAAAATGTCGTTTCGAGAAAAACGTGTTTGAAAATAAAATTACTGAAAATTAAAAATTAGAAACAGTAATGAATTATATAAATCGGCTATTCTAGCACCATATAATAATCCTTCTTCTTCTTCATAAACATCATTTAAAGTTTGCGTCTCCTTTTTTCTTGCTTTCCGACCTTTCTTAGTCTCCAAAGAGCTGCTTTATTTTGTCGGTTCATGTGCTGGTCATCCATGATGTGCATCCGTGTAGTGGGTAATTGAAGCTCCTCGGGTAAACTACAATTTTCAACTTATTCATGATCATTAGTGCTGCATTTCCTTCGTCGAATAAGCCAACAACTAAAAATGATTATTTTCAGTCCAGAATGCAAATGTTTTGGAACCAAGCGCCAAACTGTTGAATTCAAATTTTCGTTTGTACTCAAACTTCGTTGAAACGATCGCGAAACAAGGGATTCACAGTCATAATTTTACTGATAGTACCATCAAGTTTTTTTGCACTAGCATTTTCATTTTTGTCGACACTTTCTTTGTTGGTATATCGATTTCCATGGAATGATTTCTTACGTGGTCTACTGTATCGATCACTGGTTTCATAGTCACTTTTTGGATAGGAAAACATTTTCTTCTTGTAATTTTTAACACACGTGTAGAAAGCCAAAGCTAAATCAATGTTCTACTGCAATACAGTCGAAATAATGTCGACATTTCTAGTTCTCTCTACATAAGCCTTTGTAAAGAAAAACATCTATTGAGATCCCCTCCTCTCCTAATATCCCGTAGTACAGTGGTATTGAGCCAGGTAAATAAATAAAGGACTACCTGTGTGATCGCTCCATTCTACCTACTGTGTATTCGAGCGTTGATTTGATGGATGTTCCTTTTTGCACTCATAGTATCGGAACAAATTCAAATTTTGTTTTGAAACTTTGAAATTCCAATAGTTATACTAACGATTTATGTAAAAAACAAAAATTGATTTTTTGCACTGAAAAATGTGATTTTCCTCCTTAAGCGAGGACATGATTTTTTCGAATTTTTGGAAAAAGCTTTATTTTTATATATAAATTATCTTTGAAAAGACACTATCATATGACATGATTTTTTTCGAAGAAAAAAAAGTTTTTTCAAATGTTCGGAAAAGCTATGTGCTCATTGTTGGCGTAAACCATTAGAAAACCAGGGGTGATAAACAGTCTTAAATATAAGGTTTTAAAAATAAAAAACATTTAATTATTAATCGTTATTAATAGTTATTTAGTTCTAAGTAGTTATTAATGATTTTATTTACTTATAAGATAAGATAATTAATTTAAAGATAAGAAATTAATTATAAGTAGTTATTAAATTTTTGTTTAAGTATAAGTTTCCATTTTTGGGTATCTCAGTTTCGTGAAGCAGATAATTATATTAATAAAATCATGATGAAATCAATGCAATTAGATTTTTTATTTAGAATTTTAGAAATAAATTGATTTTATAATTTTATTTACATATATTTTCGTACGGAAGACATACAGCATTGATCCTGATTAGTCAATGCTGTATCATCAACAGTACAAGTAATTGTACAAGCAAAAAAAAAGTAAATAAGAAAGCTGTGAGAGAATGATAAACGTATAGTCGAAAAACCAAATCGTGAGTACATTACGGCAAATTGATGCCAATTAGGAAAAATTACTAAACGATCAAAAAGTCGTGTTATGAGAACATAGTTTAATTGTAAGTTCACACGACATTTTGACTATATCAATAATTTGGTCAAATAAAATTTTGAATAGAATTTTATTCAGTGATTTTTATATTTTTTGTTTTAAAATAACTTATTGTTCGTATAAGATTTTTATATGGAATTATTCTTTTATTTTTCCATATGAATTATATTCTTTTTTGTACAATTTTCTTTTACACGTATTTTTTAGGAACCAATTACTGTGTGAATGGAGAATTAGTAATCAATAATATGTAATAATGTGGTTAAAATAAGAAAATATAATAGGAATGGAGTTCTTCGAAGTAAGAAAGCTTTCAACCAATACAAGTGCTGTCATCTAATTGTGAACACCACAACTAAATTATTAAAAAATTGCATTTTTTAGTACTATCACCATCTCGTTTGTTGACTGTTCGTGGAATTTATTATATATAATTTATTATACATAAAAAATATAAGTTAAAATAATTATATGTAATATAAAATTCCAATATAATAGCTAATTTGTTCTTCATTTAAAAATTGTTTCATCTTCGGAACAAAACATTTACGAAATATTTCAAAAATAAACTATAGTTTAAATTGAATGTAGCATGATGTCTATTTGAAACAAAATATTAATCTTGCTTTAAACAATTTTTTCGATTAATTGTCTAAATAAATTAGCAACAATAATTTTTAAAGCCATTTAAAATTACAATATTATATAGAAAAGAATATAGCAATATATTAAAAAAAAGTAGACAAAATCTGTAAACAGAGATAACATTTTTTAAACGTTAATAATAAGACATGTGCTGTTCTGTAATTTTTTATTACAAATACTTATGATTTGAGATTTCAATTATTATCTATATCTTAACTATAAATTTAATTTTATATAATATTGATTTTCTGGATATTATGAGGCATAAGATCAGCTTTCTTTGCATTCAATGGCAAGAACAATTTATTCTCATCAATGATATAACATAAAAGAACTACACATGAAAATGTTACTACACATTACTTATTAGAATCTTAAGTTTATAAAATTTTTAAATGAATGCAAAATTAAATACTATTACATATAGTATTTAATTATATATACATTTACATATTTATTATATATCTATTACATATCATTTATATTTTTTTACTATAAGGACTGTATTTATACATTATGTATTACATACATTATATATCTATTATATATACATTTAAATGTTTTTACTATAAGGACTGTATTTGTATAGATGATCTAATAAATTATCCTAAAAAAGTTTTCTAACAATTTGTAAGATTAAGTGACTGTACGTTTTCTTATATGCCTTTACATACGGCAAGAATAATTTTAGAGATGATTTCCAGTTGGCATGCTTATAATAATATTTCTTTAGTCGGGTTCTGTGTACTCCAAAACGATGTCTAATAAGATAATGGACTAAAAATGGACTACAAGTCCATTTTTTTTCTCCCATTCAAGAATAAAGTTCAAGAATAAAGTTGTTCAACTGTAACTAATTCTTCTAAATAAAGTGTTAAAGAAACGATAATATGCATGTGCGCAATATGTATAACGTTGTCCTCCAGTCGTGCCCGCAACACGTACGCCTCGTGAATCTTTGATAGTTCTGTGCTATAGGCGGTCAATACGGTAGGTAACTGTAACACCAACGTGGCATGACGTTCGTTACTTCGTGAATATCGTTACGGACACGTGGTGCAAGCTCCGTATACTTCGCGCCATCCCTTCCACTTTTCGAATGCGCTTGTCAACTTCGCGCAATAGAAACGTTCCTTCGTTTCGTTCGGATTTACGATTTATCAGCGTGCGGAAAATTAGCAACTTTCGTATGTTAATATCGAATCTTGTGTAAACGTGAAATCAATCGATCGAGTGATAAAATATCACAAGAAAATTATGTTGAAACGTGCCGAACACGATCGAAACGAACTTTTCCGCTTTTAAAGAAACAGCTATTTATGTTATAACGGGTTTTTATAATCAGTGATGATAGTGCGCGCGTTTTTGTTCCTTGCGTTTCATTTTCCATTAATCGTTCTTTTAAATAAATCAATTATATTAAAACAAAATATGTAATTCATATAATCTGTGTAATAAGTGTATTATGAAATCGATACAAATGTAATCGATAGAAAATAATGAACAATTATTTCTTTTGTGTTACGTTTCAGACGATGGTTATGTGATTGCGTCAAAACTACACCTTTTCGTATTACATATTATGATGGAGCTAACAACACAAAGGTTTTGTGCTTAAGATATCGCGATTTATTATGGTTCTCAGTGTTGGTTGTACGAAAGAACATTTTCTGCGTCATTGAATAATTTACATATTGCGGTAGCCAGGAAATAGAGTAATAAAAAATCATTTTGAAGGTAGAGTTTTTTTGGTAAGTGGTTTTCATTTTTCGAATGACTGAAACCATTTTATTTCATTGGGGTTCAATTATCTTTTACGATTTCAAGTAAACATTCTATAAGATCGTTCTCTACATATATATACATAAGGAACATACAGTTAATGCTTCACCGTCTACTATAAACCACACGTCTACTATACTATAAACAGAAACTGGAGATAGGTCGAACGATTGAGTTCCGTGGTAAACATCTAAGAAGAATGGTACGAGAAAAGCCAATTTAAAATGACACCGATCCAATTATTTCAATCTGACTGATAATTAATTGTACGAAATGTTTTTAATCTATTTACTTCTTACGTATAGGGATATTTAAAAGTATACTTTTTCTCAGATATGGTATGATCGTACAGTTACGTATAGTTCTTATCGTTTTCTCGTTCATATGCATATTTCGTGTTTGAAATGTTCTTAGAATGAAAACAAAGTAGAAGAGAATTTGCGATTTGGAGAATCAGAACGATTAAAGTAATTTTACGAATGTATGGTATAAATTGACCAAAAGTAAAGAGAACGAGGAAGCGATAGAGAGGGAGAGGAAAATAGGAGACGTTTGAACCGATAAATCGTCCGAAATGTGACGTCGGTGGGCAGTCGGCGATAGTTTCTAGCATCGGCATTGTTACCGCTTTACCGGCGTTACGCGCCGGCTGCTTTTGCTTCCGCAGGTTCCGGTACAACCCGCGAAAGCTGACTCTGCTGTCGTCCTTCCTCATTGAATCCGTTAGTTTTCGACGTGTTTATGCTTTCTCCCCTATTGTTTTACCTTCTTTATTCGACGATTTCATCTCTACTTTACGAAAACGATTGGATCGATCGGCTTTAAAAAAAGTAATACTTATAAAATAATACTGATTAAGTTCGTATCATCAGTAGAAATTAATTTGGAATATGTTATACGTGTCTGATTATACATATACGTTATATGATTTCAATCGCTTTAGAGATCTTTTCTCGTAAAATATAATTCAATAATCATCAATGTCATATGGTTTCATCGATCGGACCATTTGTTCTAACGGAAATTTAACAACGTGAGATATTTTCGAATTGTTATTATCAAATTTCAAACTGATTCACATAAGCAAATGCAATCCATATGAGATAAATACATAAATTTTGTAATATCATTAAAGGGAGATTTCTAACTAATCGAACGATATGGAATAAAATTTAAAAAAAGAAGTATTAAGCCCTTATCATCGACAGATTTGCGGATAAGTCTTTGCAATGAAGTTACTCGAATCGCTTCGTATAACACGAAAGTCTTATTACCATTCGTCGGGTTTAGATGCTCGAGTAATTGCGAGAGAAACTTTGGACGGCATGCGAAACTTTTCTCGGTAAGCCGATGGAGGAGGTACAAAGACTTTCCGACCGGAAATGAATAGGCGGCCAACTTTCTCGCAAACTTAAGGGATTTGAGAAAGTACATGCTATTCTTTTAATAACTACTAAGAGGTCTTATTCACGTACATTTTTTCAATTAATCAAAACTTTCTACAAGAAAATTTGTTTCGCGAGAAACGTTGTACATAAGTACTTAAGATCGATATCAAGATACAGAGATAAATTAATAGTTGGATTTTTTGTTGATGTAAGTAACGAGATTAGTAACAAGTCGTTTCTGCACCGACAATAATCCTGACGCGCGGGTATCATGTACTATGTTGATTTCAACCATACTATTAGAGCGGTCACCTCTTGGATTTAACTAGGCCAAAGGTCAATTAAGTCGATGCAAGCAAAGGCAAGTTGCATTTGTGGGAAGAGAGAGAGAGAGAGAGAGAGAGAGAGAGAGAGAGAGAGAGAGAGAGAGACAAAAAGTACGAAAGAGGTGGAGATATATCGAATGTTTGAGAGGATAGATAGGATGAACGTTTTAATCGTTATGCTCTCGGAAGTAACAGGAAAGAATAATAAAGAGTAAAAGGGGAGGGATTGAACAAAGACAAAGAGAAAGAACACGAGAAATAAGAATGGAAAGAAAGAGGTGGAGTGAGAGGGAGAAGGGAAAGAGTAGTCGAAAAGTTAGGGGAGACTGAAACGAGTCGACTTCTACCGACAACGACGCTTACAGACGACCAAGGCGGAGATAGCTTTAGAAGTTTCGACGAAGTAAAATCCTGAAAGCGAGACGAAGTTCTCGGGATGGTGAGAACTGCCGCAAGAAGGACCGATATCCGATGGTAGCGTGAGCGCGCGCGCGTCTTTTCGGAACAGCGCATCGTGCTTGTGAGGGAAGAGAGTGAGATGAGTAGAGAAACTTTGATACGAAGGGCCAAGGGTGGCAGGGGGAGTAGAGGAGGAGGAGAACGAGGAGGAAGAGAAGGAGGAGGAGGAGGACAAGGAGAAGGGGAAAGAGAAGGAGGAGGTAGGAAGAGGAGTAAGTAAGTAGATGGAGGACGAGAAAGAGGAAATAGGAGAATCGAAGGGAGAGAGTTGGCAAAGAGGGATGGAAGCAGGGCTACGGTGTGTATCTACAAGGGTGCCAGACGCGTTCTTCTCGGCTGGACGCGAACTCAGTTTCTTCTTCTTCGTTGAAGAAGAGAAGAAGAATATCTATCGGCCGGGCTGAGAGAGTCCTTGCTAGCTCTCGCGAGAACGAGACAGTTGCATCGATCGGATCGCTCCCAATGTGGGAGTGCAATGAAAAGCATCTTTAAGAGTAGTATAGCGACGTTCGTAAGAGTGGCTGGCGTTCTCGTAGGGGTAGAGCTGCTCCGGCATGTGAGCGAAACTTACGAGACGTTTTCCGATGTTGCTGCTCGTGCTGGTGATGGTGGTGGTGGTGGTGGGAGTGATCTTGGTGGGGGAAGGACTATCGTAGAAGGGGAGCTACGGGCAGAGAGAATCCACGAGACTATTTATATAGCTCGCCTTCTAGGAACTTTGCAAGAACAATTTATTACGGATATGCGTACCATTTAGAGAGCCCTGAAGTTATTATGACATCGAGAAAACTTTATCTAAGGGTGGCCTTCGTTTTGCTAACGTAACGCGTCGTTTAGTTCGATGAATTAAAGGGGGAGGGGAGAAGATAAGGTATGAGGGACGACAATGATTTCTTTGGGAATTAACGAGTATATGTGTTTTTTATGTTACTCTAATGTAACTTATTCGTTTGAAGGATAAAAAAAATTGAAGTTAATAAATTGAATTCATTGAATATTCGATTACGTAAATGATATTAGTAGATAATGATAAGAAAATTTTATTTTAGATTAAATTTGTTAGTTGATTATAACATTTAGAAAAGATTTTCAAGTATTTTCATGCTACGGAGGTATACTCAAATTTTAATCAAGCGCTTTGATAGAGAACTTCGAAACGTAATTTGAACTTAGCTTGTCCGCTCTTGAAAGCGATTCCCGTTTTTTATTTGGCTCAAATGAAAAACGATCGTCCCCTCAAGGAAGAGAATCGACGAACGGGAAACTTCTTCTCTCCCCTCGATTATGCACCGTTTAGCGGTGTCATAGAAAGTAGAAAGAGTGATAACAAGTAAAAGGAGCGAAATTATTTATATATTGTATGAAATTTCGACCGACGTATCGTCTCTTATAAATCATTTTTTGTTTTCGTTCGAAAAGACGACAAAGTTTTGCTTCTTTGAAAATCGTAATTTTATACGTAAGACGCGAGCCGAAACGGAAGCAAGAAAGAAAAGTCAGCTCGTAAATCGGCACGATTCCGATCGTTTCGCCGATTGAGAAATAAAGTTAGTCGGTAAATGCGGCGAAAGAGTGGGGCCAGAGAGGAAAGGGAAAATAAAACGATGGGAGGATCAATTGAGAGAGAGAGAGAGAGAGAGAGAGAGAGAGAGAGAGAGAGAGAGAGAGAGAGAGAGAGAGAGAAAGAGAGAGAAAGAGAGAGAGAGAGAGAGAGAGAGAGAAAGAGAGAGAGAGAGAGAGAGAGAGAGAGAGAGGAAAAGAGTATGGAGATAGAAAGATAATATAGAAAATGACAAAATGCACTTGTTACGTCGACGATGCATTCGAATTCAGTGTTTTCATGTTCTCGATAGTAGTAAGCTAGAAATGAAGGAAAGAAGAGAAAAAAAAATAGCAAGCGTATGATGAAGAAGAACGAAATAGCCCGCCAAAAAGGATAAACTAAAATCGTTCGTTTGCTCGTTCGCGAAGGTAAGCGAGAAAAGAGCGAGCGGAGAGATAAAGAGGATGGCAGTCAGCGCGTCGACCGTTGCCAGGGCAATGAATCGCAGATTGACGCAGGCGTCACGACGTCCAGCCGCGCGCACAAGCTCCTTTACCCTCTCTCTTTCTCTCTTTCTCTCTCTTTCTCTCTCTCTTTTTTCTTTCTCTCTCTCTCGTCTTTTCTACTACCACCAACATTGCCACCATTACCACTATCCTCGCTATCTCCTTTCCGGAGCGTGCCACTGCTTAAAGTATGCACCACAATAGACGTGCTCTCTCTTTGCGATGCTGCAGACGGGACTGCTCGAGGCTTACAAGATTTGCCGCACTATGCCACGTCCTTATCGTTATTACTCATTTCCGAGAGCGTTTTACTCGCACGTTTACAATCTTCTAATATCGTTTATGATCTATTCTCTTTTCGTACAATCGACTTCTCAGAAAAAGACTAATTTTCCAAGAAACATTGAAGGACGCATTAGCGAAATGTTTCTCGAGTCCAACGATTTAAGTTACGAGTTTTTTTTTTAGATAATTTGACAATTTCCGATAATCTCTGAAAGTTTTAAAGAATAAAGTTACGAGAAATGAATTATGAAACTCGAATTTTGTCAGTCCAGTAGAGTAGAACCTTGCCGTCGATATCAATTTCACCACCCTCTATCGGTACATGCTAATTCTAATGTCGAAAACGATGCGCTCAAGGTGCGAGAATTGTTAAATCAATAAGCTGAAGTAGTTTCTAAACGTTACATAAGATTGCATACCGATTTGGAAGCGTTAGTTCACTCGCACGAAATGTCTTCGCGCAAAGAACGAGAAATGTTCTCGTCGTATATCCTACCATTGCTTGTAAGTTTTATTAGTGTTACAGCCATAAATCTCAAGCGCTTCGGCTCGACGAAAGTGTTTACTTTTATGACTGCAGCGGCGCGCTGCCGGCGGTGAAACGCGTAGAAATAATAGCGCAATGCCTTAGGTAGATTTACGATATAAAGAGATACTATTCTCGGATGGCTAAATGCATCGATTTAAATTCGAACGAGCTTGGCTTGCGCGTTTGTTTGGTAATACGTGAGCCGTAGATTTTCTCTCAGCACTGTGACCTACTTCTGTAAACCAAAATCAAGGTCCCGCGCGAATTCATTCAAAGAGAGGGCGATACGTGCCCAAAATTTCGAAGCGAAGTCGACTCACCCTCTCTTTCTTTCTGTTTCAAACAATGGAATTCAACAAGATTCAAAAAGTCATCGTTTGTGTAATATGAGTCGGTTAGGAAATAAGTATAATATAAAATTAATCAACAGAAAATTGAAAAAATTTCCGGGAAGCAATTAGAAAGGCATCGAAAAAATTCTTTCTTTTTATCAGTTGTCGAGTAGGAACAGACGATAACAACGAAACTATCTTCGGCAAACTTTCTTCCAAGCAAGCGGATCACACTACGAAGGCGAGATGTGCACTTTAATACATAACGCGCATCCCCAGGGCAAGAAGCGAGTTTGGATGAGAGAGGGGCGGAGAAAGAGGAGGAAGAGGAGGATGAAGAAGTAGTAGAAGAAGAAAGAGAAGAGACAGGAGAAGCGACAGTGCTGTCGTCGTCGTTGTACTGTCGTCGTTGTCCGTGAAGATAGTAGGGGGAGGGTAGTTGAGAGTTCGTAAGGTGGGAAAAAGTTGGATAAAAGTTGAAGGAGAAGTAAAGAAGTAAGAGAGAGGAAGGATAAACGATGAAGGAAAGGGAAGGAGGCGCGTTAGCAGTGGCGGGTGGAGAATCGAAATGAAAGGAGGGATAGATTTGGTTGGAAGAGAGCGAGGAAGGAGAGAAGGGGTAGACGGAGACGGCGGTGTGCGTCGTCGTCGTTTCTGCTGCCACCACCTTCGTAGCTCGTATATTTGTGTTGGTGGTGGTGGTGGTGGTCTCGACGCCGGGAAAGTTTCGTCGAGGAGCGAGCGCGTGGAGCGAAGGAAAGAGAGCGAGAGGGATGAAGGGAGAGTTTGGATCGAGTCAGGAGAGCGCGGTAGCGAGAACGAAAGAGAGACGGAGATAGAGGAACGCGGTGCGGAGGCAAGGTTTTCGTCTCCAGTTCCCGCTAAGCGGCCGACAGGAATGGAACGATCGGGCTTTCTACGGCTTGCAACATACACGTGGCTTAGCGTGGAGTAGCGTGCGGGACTCGCCACGCGGGACGCTTCTACACGCGCTACTATGAGGCGACTCCTAAAGTAGTAGTTGGTGGATGTGCTGGTGGTGGTGGTGGTGGTGGTGGTGGTGGAGGTGGTAGTGGTCGCGGTGGTGATGCCGATGCTGGTGGTGGTAGAGTTTGTGTGACCGACCGAGCGCACGACGGCCGGTAATAACGAGCGTCAAACGGGAGAGAGAGAAAAAGAGAGAGAGAGAGAGAGAGAGAGAGAGAGAGAGAGAGAGAGAGAGAGAGAAGCGAGCTTGGCCTGAGATCGAAAAGGAGAAGGAGAAGAAGAAGGAGGAGGAGGTCGGTGGAAATCCTTCGCGCACGAGTTTACGCGTGTCACCACCGCGATGCACGAGTTCACGCGTGGCACTACGCGGTGGTCGCGCGCTCGCGTTCGACGAGCGCGTCGACTGCGACTCTTCTCCGCCTCCACCGCCACCTCCACCTCCACCTTCGAGCGCCTCCTACTCTCGCCGATTCTCCTCTCTCTTTCTCGTGTTCTCTCTACCCCTAGTGAGATATTGATTTCCCTTAGCTGACTCCCACGAGGGCAGGCGGCAGGCGACCAGGTACTGCTACCTCCGCGACTAGATCGAAGATCTTACGAGATGAGAAAGAAATCGTATGCATACATCGTGCGTACGATTAATTTATCGAGATCAATCGACGACTTTCTCTTTTTTCCTTTTTATCCTTCTCGGTGTGTGTCATAGATACGTCGACGTTTCCAACAACGTTTTCATGTAACCACGTGTCGCTCGCGTGTACTACTACACTACTACTACTATTACTACCACTATTTGACATTTCATACTCGTCTTTCTATCACGCGATCGAAAGATCATATCTCGAAGATGGATTTTATAATTTTGCCTATCGAATATAAATTCGGCTGGTGTTATCATTTCAATTTTCAGGTTAATCGAAAAACCACCGGCTCACTTATATCGCGATTGACGTATCAGTTTTGTTGAAAAGTTTCAATCAAATGGAGGGAGAGCGTGCGAACTTTCTTTTTATTTGGTATCGACACGGTTTGCTTTGAATCGATCGATCGACAAATTAATTCCGATGGGTGAATATATTCATGTTTCGCGTCTTTTGTACCTACCCTTTTACGCATTTTATATTCCGCGCCGAGAATAAATTGGACTCGCGAATGTAACATTTTATTGTATGTATATACGTAGATACATCGAAGAATTATTCGATTTCCTTCGGAAGAGCAACAGCATATTCCTTCGAACTTTTGCCTTTCTCGAATACGCGTGTATACGTGTGTTCGCGCACATAAATATCCAAGAACGGTCCGAAACCGTACGCATCTTGAGAAAGTTTTGCGAAGTGCGCCACCATGTTGGTTCCTGCGCGTTGCTCGTCGCCAAAGTCCTCGGCGACTTGAAACTTTTTTATTTACCGCGTTCGTACTCGTTGGTACACACAGAGAAGCGGACAAAAGAGAAAGTGGGGGTAACCCCTTCTATCCCCTCCTATTTCTCTCTCTTTCTCTTTGGCTCTCGCTCTCTTCGGAAAGTCGAGATAGCGTATAGGTATCTGTCATCCCTACCACCACCGGTTTGCTACACGGACTCGTGCCGCCTGCCGCTTTCGAGCAAAGTTTTCGCGAGATCCTGGAAACTGCGGGAGATGCCACGGTTGTAGAGGGAGTACGCTCGAAGGAGGGTAGAAGGAAGGAACGTTTGCTGGTAGTCTGTGTACTCATTCTCACGACGTTCCCTTTTCAGCGGATTCTAACCTACTAACGACGGAGTTTGCTCTGTCGGTAACGCCGGTACGCGTGCCGCCGACGTAAACGTGTCGCGTGCTCACCGGTGACACGCACAGTGGGATGAGTGAGCTGGCGCGCCGCGCGAGAAATGATAGTCGTGATATGACTCGCGATCGTATCGATCGTACTACGAGCGATAAGAAACGCGAGCGAATGTGATAAACGATTTTTAACGCGAACCTCGTCGGCTCTTTTTACGAGCTCGTTAACAACATCGTTGAGGTATGAATGAACAAAGTATGTACTTCTGTTTAGTTCTTTTCTTTTTTTGTTTTATTCTTATTCCTCGAGTCTTAGATGTTTTCCTGTTACGAGCGATATCAGTGAGCGAAAGTAGGATGTAGCGTCAAGAAAGTACTTGGAATTAATCCCTGTTGACCGACGTCATGTACGAGGAGATCGGTGCCGGATAACGTGTAAATACGACTGATACAATTACGGTGACGCGCTTCTTATAAAGTGTTCCTTCAACCAGAAGATGATATTTTCTTGCAAGGACTTGTCACTTTCCTTCAAATACACTTTTTTGCAATGTGATAGATTCGATTAAGAAACAGTGTGAGAGATATCTGTATCAATACTTTGTCTGATAGGAGGAAATTCTTAAGCGTAATTTAAGATCACTAGGCGATCGAAATTTTATGTTTAATTAAATTGATGCTTGTGCGAGAGCATCTTATGTTAGAGCGATGCGGGTCAGCTGATCGTCTAACGGATAGGCTATATAACTTTGCTTGTTGTGAGAGTATCAACGCTTTTGATTATCGGGATTCCTCAGCGCGCAGGCTCAATGCGAGATTAATCCTCTGTGCGCAAACCCCTTCTATTAAACAACTTACCAATACATCGTATGTTCGTTGTATGTTCGTAACTTTCATACGGCAATGAAAAGTTTTCTGCTTATGTAGTCGGATGGATGATCGAAAAACGGCCACCGTAATCCTTGCGACGACGACGACGACAACGACGACGATGACGACGAGGTAGACGTCGACGACGTAGAGAATAATAACGAGTTTGAAGTTTCTCAAAGTATTTAAAGCCATCATTATGCATTACGGAGAGGATAATCGGCTCTCACTAACAATGTTAAATAAAGGTTTTTAAAAAAGCGCCGAGTAAACTATAAAGCTCGTTCTTGCGAATTCTCTTAATTGGATGCCATTTTGCTCGTTTACGTTTTAATAACTTTACAAGATAAGGAGTATCAACATTATCCAAGGCGAAGATAGCGAAGTTTTGTGTAAAGTCTCGCGAGGGTACCAGGAGGAATGGGAGTTCCTCGTTTGGAAGTTGTTTAGTTGGAGTTATTCCAGCCGTTCGAACTCTCACGCGTTTCGTAGAAATATCGCCATGGTACCCAACTCGGAAATTTTAGGATGTATTATTGTATCCCTCGTTTAACAGTACTTGGAATTCGAGTCGGCGCGCGTAGCGAACGTGAGCGTGAGCATAAGCGAGAGAGAGAGAGAGAGAGAGAGAGAGAGAGAGAGAGAGAGAGAGAAAGAGAGAGAGGGAGAGCCTAATTAGGCCGTCATCGTCCTGGTTGCGCGTTGTAATTCCGCGTTGTCGGCATTGTGCTTCGAATTCTGCCAAGTGGCTGTTAGCAGGAGGCTTTTGGAATCCTTCGAAGCGTGGTCCAAGGCCTTTCAACCTCAATTCCACGCGCGTGCGTTTCGTAGCCGTCATCCTCGTCAGAGTTGTCTTCGCAGTCCTCACTGAAGTCAACGACAAAGTCCAAATTGTTTTCTCATTGCGTCTCATAAGAACTCGTTAGATGAGAGTTAATCTTCTCTTGCTCGAAGGCTCAACCGCATCTTCTGTCGTTTTCTGGTTACGCGCGAAAACGCAACGTGCTGTGGGAAGAACGCGGAAAAAAGGGTGCAGAAAAACATGCGTCGACCTCGGCGTTGCACTTTTGTGCCTTTCTTTCAGAAGCCTTTTCTTTCTCTCTCTCCTTTAATTTCCTTTATTTCTTTCTTTCTTTTTTCCTTTTTTCTTTCATTATTGCAGAGGCTTGTGAAAAATATGTCGCGAGACGTATCCGTAATAAAATCCAAGCGCAGCGTAGAAAAGAAGCTCGTTAAGTGCATCTAAACCTTGTCTTCATTCAGAAGCTCAAATGTTAAAAACTACAAAGCTGTTTCCATGACACGGGTCCCGTCTTTCTTGTCTAATTCAATAGGGTTGGTTTTAACCCTCTCGTTTCTACATGTAATTCCTATTGTACTAACGTTATTCCTGGTACGTGTGTATATACGTACGTACACGATGAAATGTATGAATACTTGCTGGCTCGAGTTTACCCGACGATTCCGTTGCTCTTTATTACGAGAAAATACTCTTTCTCTCGTATTCATTTTATAGGCAGTTTTACCGAGTCTTCTTATGACAACGATACGTGTATACATAGGTCGCGTAAGTTGTCTAATTCTATGACGTCTACGATTGTAGATGGATAGGATTTTTATTCACTTTTATTACATTTATACGTAAGTGTTAATTTATTAATTCATGTCTATTAACCATTGATCACGATTCGTTCGAAAGATTAGTGAGAAGATGATTATTTTTAATTTGGTATAATTAACTATTTGGTCTTTGAATTATAAAGTCGCGTGACAACATTTTCTCATCATGAATGGAGTAAAACGTGCTACGATAGCTGTGTTTCTAATTTAAAGTAGCAGAAAGAGGTCATATTGCGTTATGTATTTGGATTAATTGCGGTCTGTTCATTTATTGTTTATGCTATTTAATATACTTTTTTTATTCTAAGGAGGATAGGCAAACGTTCATTTGATTAATAGTTACATTTCGTTAATGGATTCTGCAATAGAAACGAGTCTTTCTCATTTATGTATGTATACCTATATTTATATACATAATTCTCCTGTTTTCTAGGTTACGTGGGAAGAATTCCGATCTTTATTAGATAGAAGAATAAATAGAAACTTTGCAACGTCCAATTCGTAGAAATATTGCTCCGCAAATCTACACGGATTTGCAAAAGCGGATTGGTTTTTCGACAGACGTTAATGCGATCTTGGTATATTATTTTGCTATATTCGAGTTAGATAAAAATCGAGTAGAAAAGTTTTTACGAAAGACGAGACTTGATACTCGGAATCCATTCAAGATCTTAAATTTGGATGATGTTTATCATGTAGTATCGAGTTTCATCAATTTCTGAAAATAACAAAATGGAAATCGCATTGTTCAATCGATACATTTATTTTTTCAAATTCATCTAGATAGGCTCAACTTTCATATATCTGTTAAATGTGGTTTGGAAGTTTGTCTCTTGAGAAACTTTGACAACGCAGACTCTTGCACGTGTGCGCCTGATTCACGAGAAATCGAGAGACTTTTTTTTAAAGTGTAAACTAGAAAACGAGCAGGATATTTCCTTATCTAAGGAAATGTCTTCGAAAACTCGTGTGTATTCGATATGTTCCTTCTATCTAACATGCTCGTCTATTCACGTAAAATTTCAGAAAGAAAAAGAGAAGAACGTTCGATAGAGAAGCGATTTCCTCTTCTCACTCTGTAGAATTTTTCCTAAGTTTTTCGATTTGCTCCTCTCCTTCTTTGTCTTTGTTTTTGTCTTTGCATCTCTTTTTCTCTCTTTCTCTCCTTCTCTCCGTCTTTCTCTCTCTTTTGCTCTCGTTTCACGATTTTAGGATACGAATCGATCTTGGAAGACATGCAAGAGGCGCGGTTCGAATCTAGAACAGTGCATTTTTATTTGTTCGACTTGCGACCACGAATTTTCCGAATTATGCAAATAGAAGAATTTTCTTTTTCCGTCATTAAAGTCTTTGTTTACTGGAAGACTTGACATTTCGGTATGAACAATAGCCACGAATCTCAAGTTTTCGTATCCCTTCGGCAATCGTCTTGCTGACTTTTGGCGAAAAGAGATCTTTGAAAATGAAAGAAAAAGAGAAAAAAAAGAGAAATGTTGGAAGTAACAGAAAATCAATTGTGCGAGTGTAATAGCTACGCAAATCTAGTTGGAAAAATATTGCCAAACTACCGTCATCGGATCGGAACTCGAAAGTCGATCGACCGAGACCCTTCTTGGCGCTTTACCATGCTACTGACAGAGAGAAAGAGAGAGAAAGAGAGAGAGAGAAGTTAGCAAAAGGAGCGAGGAGAAATACAAGAAAGATAAAAGTAATCTCGATTTGATGTATTCGTTTCGATTTGCACACTTTATGGTCACGCTATGGATGTACGATTAATAGAATATCGATTCGATAAACCGTAATGGCGAATTAGGAATTCACCGATCGTTCGCGTGTCAACGATACGATTGCTGATGAATCAACGAATAAATCGAGCCCTTGTTAATGTTCGTGAGGGTATCGTAGTAATAGGAATATTATCGAAGGCATATCTCTACATGTATAAATATATATTTATATATATATATATATATATATATATATATAATATATGCATTTCCGTTATTGCGAAGTGTTTTATCAATGTACCGATTGCATACTTAAGTAAAGTCGTTAAATCTTAAACATTACGCTGCATTACTCTTCGATATCGATGCTATCGTATTTCTTAAGAGCGGATACACTAAACCTCCTAGAAAATCTATATAAATTATGTTTTTAAGGTTGTAGATACGAAATACTTTATTCGATATCGCAGATGTAAGTCGGTAAATTCGAGTAATCATTTTCGTTGGGTTTCCTTTGACGCAAGTATTGATACGAGTCACCTTTCAAAACTTTTCTATCGCTTCGCCAATTTGATTGTTTTTACGCACAAATCTTTTTCTCTTTTTCTCTTTCTTTTTCTCTCTATATTTTTCTCTCATTTCTCTCTCTCTCTCTCTCTCTCTCTCTCTATCTCTCTCTCTCTATCTCTATCTATCTTTCTTTTTCTTCTTTCTTCCATCGAAATCGAAGTATCGACATCACCCCATCGTGACTGCTCGCGAGCGGAAAAGTTTACGTCGTAAACTCTGGGTCTTAAGGGTGAAATTATAGTTTGGTAGCGCTCCGCGCCGTGCCGCGCAGTTGTTACCACGACGGAGCGTTTTAAAAGTTGCTCTCGAGTCTTCGTATAGGTGAAAGACGAGAAGGGTGAGGGTGCTAGGAGTTTGTGGAGGCAGCGAGTCTACGGGAGGTGGGCTTGGAGGAGGTAAAGGCGCGGTTAAGTTGCCAGGAAACTTTGGTAAAACTGAAAAGTTAATTTCGTCGTGTTAAATTACTCGAGCGCCCGGGCATTAAACTTGCAAAAGTTGCTTGGATGACTGAAATACGTACTGCTCGCCTTCTTCTTCTTCTTCTTCTTCTCCTCCTCCTTCTCCTCCCCCTTCCTCCTCCCTCCGCCTCTTCCTCTTCATCCTCCTCCTTTATCTCCATCTTCGTTTTTTTTCTTTCGTCTTTCTACTTCCAAGTCATTCGAGACTTTGAAAGTTTGCAAAGATTTGATCACCGATCCGACGAGCGAATATGTAGCTATGGATTAATGTTTGCTATATTTTCTTCCTTGTAATTAGCCGTTCTCGAATTAATTATAGGAAATGCCGTTATCTCGAAGTTAGAAATTTTAATGATAAATACCGATGGAATAGGATAGTACGAGATCGTTTTCACTTCGACAACATTGTTGGATCATAATGTTCAAATCGATCTTTTCATTTATTCGAAGGCCTTGTTCTATTTCTATATCAATTTTGTGAAAGACGAATGTATATCATAAATAAGCTAAAAAGAATAACATAATAATCTATTATTGTGTCGTAATGAGTACATACTTCACGGTAGACTGAGTTATAGATTTGCTTGATTGAAAGTGTACTTCTTACTTTCTGTAGATTCTCGGTATTGTACTGTATGTGTATTCTTGTCGATGCTTCGTGTCATTCTTTCGAAGCAAAAGGGATATTCCGTATGATCTCAAGAATTATATAAAAATCTATATTTCCCATGATGTTACAAGTTATATAATTTTTCTATTTAATTTTAAACACTGCAAATGAATGTCAAAGTGTTGAAATCTGTAATACTTTGTTATTTGAAGGAAGCTTGTAATCAATATTTTCACTCTCATAGAATGAAATTCATTGTTAATAACAAATACTCTTTGTAACGAATTTAATGATTTAATAAATGAATTATTGACTCGATTTTAAGCGAAGCAAGAACGCAATCGAAATGATTCGCTTCGATTCGATCTCATCAAAATGTTATACATTTCGAACGAGCGAGCTGTCTGATTAAAATCAACCACATATACTCTGCGACAAGTCGAGTGCTTAGAGATAATTGCCACGTACTTCATTCGTTGTACATTCCATGTAAGTTTTTTTTGAACGAACAGATTAGTTAATTAACATCGATATTGATCATAAAGATCGAATTGTCCTTTTTCATTCAATCGTTGAGTTATATATATAATGTACCGAAATATCGGATCTCTGATTTCAATATATATTAAAACTCTTTTTTGTTAAACGATCATTAATTTATTAAAGAATAAATAAAATTCAATTTTTATCTTCGTTGATAAGTATATAAATATCATAAAAGCTCTGAATGATACATTTAAATTCACCGCTCGTTATTTAACGGCGATCATTCGTGTCTTTTTTTTTCAGAATGTTTTATTTGAAATTTTTTCTAGAATTACTCAGTCCACGAATCTGTCGGTAAGGTCACGGTCGTAATCTCGTCGCCCTCGTGTGAACGAATACACACATACACACACTAGTTTAGAGAATGGACATGCGCGTAGAACAATATGCACGTGCTAGGACGTATGTGTTGTACGATTGGCGCGTGCGTAAACACGAAGGAAGAGAGAAACTTTCGCGACTGTTCGAGGTGAGTTACCCCGACGATATTCGGATGTTGGGCGCACGACTCATCCCTCCACGTTGCTCTTCCCTTTTCTATTCTTCTCTCATATACATATACATATGAACGCCGACACTTTTACGATATAGCAACCCCTGTAGGGAAGCCGATTTTCGTGCGAAACACATCTTCCGTTATTCTTCAATTTCTTTTTTCAATTCTTTAGATTTCTTTTCTTGAAACTCGAAAGAATGGATTTACATGGAACGATCAATATTTCTTCGTTCGATTAATGATTCAAAAGTTCGAATAATATTTTTAAAAAAGTTCAGGGAAAATATAATTATCAATGACATTGAAAATATTTATTTAAAAAAAATTTTATTTCATTATTTTTGTATTATTATTTACTGGAATCGTATGTTCCATTTCATTTTCTGTATTAAATGAAAAAAGATATTATTATAGCTTCATTATAACATAATACATTAGACATATATTTTTTATTCGTAATTCATTCATATTACACTATTTATTCATAAATTTGAACAGAGGATTTTTGTTTGAAAATATTTAGCATTTGTGTGATCATAATCGTATATCAGCCGTTATTTAACGATTACTTATTTCAGTTAGAAATATATAAAGCAGGACACCCGGTATATTGAGGATTTGCTTGTAGAAGTGTATGTAGGTATACTTAGGTCCTAGTGGCGCGCGCCACGCTACATCTCGCTCTCGCTTCGCTCGGTTGTCCTTGTCTCGGAAAACTTTCCAGTGATGAGCTTTGTTGGTCGTTTCCCCAACAGGACGGAAAAGTTAAATGCGAAAGTTTCAACTGATATCCAATGCTGCGATGTTTCTACGAAAAGCCGTTTATGCACGTGTGACATCCGAATTAAGATTTATCGCTTCTGTTTATTAAAGTTTATTTGCAGCTTAACAATTGTTAATAGATTAACATTAAAATTTGTTTATATTATGTAAATGTTTATTTTTGTTTATTAAAAGGATTTATTTTATATATGTTGTAAAATCATTTTTTATTTTTTTTATTTTTTTTATTTTTTTTTTGATAGGATGGCGTCGAAGAAGACTAGAAAGAACCATTCGATACAACATCTTCTCGAATTGCCATCCAGTAGAGAGACAAAACCATCGCAATTTTCAACGAAAGAACCAACTCGGTCATTGCCGATTTCTACTCCCCGCCAGGTGCCAATCACCGTCTTGCATCCCACACCGAAAAAGGTAAGCGAGGTATAAATGAATATAACCGATAAACTTTCAATTTCGTCGCGTCGAACGGCAAGATCGAAATATAATTATCTAGCAAGAGATTCTAGCCGGATAAAAATAATTGTATAAAAGGGGAGAACTATCGATCTCTCTCTCTCTCTCCCTCGTTCTCTTTCTTTCTCTTCTTATATGCATTTTATAAGTTCCGACTTATCGGGATTCTTCCTTTGTTTTCTTTCTTCGTGTCGATTCGTTCGTGCGATTTTTTGCGAATTAGATAGTAGCGTTCTTTGATAAAAGTTTAGCTATAAAATTGTAAAAGAGACGTAAAAAAGATAGGTTTGCTAGGGAACGTAAAGCGAAACGATTGTAACGACAAACCGCTGACGTTTCACTTTGTCAGACTTGTTCTTTTTTTTATCGATCATTCAGCACGTGGGATATTGTTATTACTCGTATAAATGTCTACGTAAGCCAAACCTGGTGACGAGCAACGAAGCAGATAATTTTCGACTTTATCACCAACGCATTCATAGTTCAACACATTCATTAATGATTCCTTTCATCTATTTTAATCCGTTTTAGAGTACGGTGATATTAATTCTAGTTAAAATAAAATATGCAATTTTGTTTGTATAAATGTATTTTTATTGATGATAAATTTTTCTAGCTACTTTTTGTACTATCTCCCATCTTTTTCATATAGTTCTGTGCGATTAAATTCGTGAATAGCTAAGGAATATATGGACGATTCGCCGAAGATACCGCTACCTCAGCAAAATAACGATTTTTAAAGTTTCTTGAGAAGTTCTGATTCGTTTCAACCCTCTTGGGAGTTGTCGGGAAAGTTTAGTCGAGATAATTGGGGGTGGAATGGAACTTCTATTCATGCGATATTTTATACGCTTGCCGCAAGAATTTCGCGGCGCTGCTACGAGCAAAAACGTCTTGAGTACGAATATCGAAGGAAGACCATCGATAGGGTTGCGTCAGGGAAGAGATCTTTTTTACCTACGTTCAGTAAGTCTTTCAATATGAAAAAATAAAAATTATGATCAATAGCATTTATATAATATTTAAAAATATTAAATTTTTAAGAATAAACAATTAATCAACATTTTGAATAATAATTTGTATCATAGTTACCCTTTGAGGTAGTTACTTACCGACATTCATGTCGGTATTAATACATCTTAGTCGATGGTAATTGTATTTCTAAGTATAAGTAAAATACTGTTTGTCGATAAAGTAGAAGCTATAAAATAGAGATACCTTTTTACCGACCAAAGACTTATAAAAAATCGATAAGTTTGTATTGTACAATTGATAAAATTGTTTCGTTTTTTAATATTTTATTTACATAATACTTGTAAAAATATTCAACATCATGAGTCGATTTAACATTTTCCAAACATTATTATAAATTTATGGTATATTTTATAAATTAACTTTCGTTCTTGTATAAGTATATGAAATACAAAGAAAATGTCGAAAATTAAATGATAAGAAACTGCAATCTTTTATACGAGCAATGACATTGTCTAGTATAAAAGATCTTTTACGAAAATGGTGACGCGTACTTTACAGGGATATAATTTGCTATTGAAATTTTGTGAATGGGACTCTAGGAAAAGCGCCTTGAGGATACGGCGGGCATGTCTGAATTTATGATAATTGCATAAATCAGAGCTTTCCTCCACAATAATCATAATCTATTAGGATAGTTATGCGAAGTTAGCTATTTAGCCAACGGCGAATAGGGAGAAGAAGGCTAAGGGATTCCGTGACGTTTTGAATAAGACAAATTCTATACCGTGAAATCAAAGTTACGAACTATCATATAGTTTTTTACGAGATAGTAATCGATGCTTTAAAATATTTCTAGGTAGTTGTAGTTTGTCATTGTATAGAAAACAAATTAGATGATATAATTGAATTAGACTTTTTTCAAAAGTCTATGTAAGACTAATATCTGTTCGTTAAAAGTTTTACTCTTTGCTATTAATTTGTTCTACAAAGATAAAATTAGTAGATAAAGAGTCTACATAGAAAAGAGAATTTGTAAAATCAATAAAGGCAACTGCTGGCTATGGAGTTAGAAGGGTTGACTTCAGAGGGTGTTGCATGTGTATCCTCGAGGTTTCTTTTACTTGCTTTATAAAAATATTTTTACTACATAAATTCTATTACAATGAAAACAAAAAATAAATTGGAATGTTCAATGTTAAAAGTTGATTACGAATCAATACTACTAGCAGGTATTGAATGTAAATGTAACGTTTTCTTATCAATATAAAATGGTCCTAATGTATTCGATATTATATAGCTACCACTCAATATTACTAGCGTTAAAAAATAATCATCTTACACCATTGTTTCTTTCGGCAAGCAGTGGGAAAGTCACCAGCTGACTATCATTTTCTGCTCCCTGTTGATTTCTTTATTACAAAGACCGAAGTTAAGACCCGTTGGCTTCCGCGCAACGTTCTTAGAATATTAATGCTAAATCTGCTCTGACTTCACTTGTAGGGTCGTTAGGGGCGCGATTACCATTACGATTATACTCCTTCGGCCTTCCTTCTAGATTTTCTCTCTTGTACGCCTTATATAATGCGGGTTAGCAACGACGTTTTTCTTTTGTGATTCTGATGATTCCAAAAGGTTTAACCAAGGGTAGAAAACAAAATTATTTATACGAATAAAATTTGACTTTCTTTTGTATCATAATTTGTTTCTTTTTCGTTCGCACAAAGAAGTATGGTAAAGTTAAAACTGAACATTAAAGTAACTACAAAGAAATCAATGATCTTTCCTGTTAAATTTATTAAGCGTTAACATTTTTTGAATTGGAATAGGGTTAACCAAATCTGTCCTTTCGGTCCTTTCACAACAATCCTTGAAAAAGGTATCTGTTTGATGAACGCTAATCTCTTGTTAAACCGTAAAAGCGTTGTCAAAATACTAGAAAACTAGTCCCGTAAATCCTCTTAAGAAGATTTGTTTATTACTCATGATTTATTACTCTCCGCGGTATGTTTATCCTATGCTGCTGGGAATAAAGTAAATAATTCTTAACTTGAAAGAAACGAACCTTTTCACGCGGAACGATCATCATAATAGGGCAATTATGAGTTGGTATTGTCGCATTCTTTTGATATAATGGGAGGATTCAAGAGCGTACCCCGACGACGATCGTACAAAAGCTGGTTTAACCCTCGACAAGGGGAGTTTATAAAAATCGTGTCAATTAGGTAGTCAGATCTCGGATGAATTCTCGAAAGTATTTTAAAGGGAAAAATCGTATTACGACTTATTGCTCTTTTCTTCCTTTTTTCCTTTTCTTTTTTTTTTCATTTATATCACCGTCGCGTTACTTCCTCGTAATTCCTATTAGAAAACGAAAGACGATATTGATTCTTAGGGATATCTAACTTCCTCTGGCGTTAAAGTACGCTTGCATTCCATGGAAAAGCAAGAGGGTTCGATCGGTCTAGGTAATGCCCGGGGCGAGGATTAGTCCGTAGGGCATTGTAACATCGTAAATATACTCCCGTTTTTACCCCCTTAAGTTTCGAGCTGCGATGTTTCCCCCAACCGTCAACCTTATTCCTTCGTCGGCAACTTTCAACGGTCGTTTTAATCGACGTCGGTGTTTGATATTCCATTGCAAATAATTGTATATCACCGTTGTAACTTTACCTGTCGATGAATCCGAATATCATAATTACTTAAATGCGTTCTGCTCGATTCAGACCGAAGAACGAGAGAAATAAAAAAAAAAAAAAAAAAAAAACAGAAAACAAGAGAAACGAAATAATTTGTTAGGAAGAAAGTTATCCGAGGTGTTATCGGAGATCTATCGACATGCCCTTTAATTCCTTAGCTTCACGAGCCATCTCTATTATCAAACGCGATCATGAGTTATAATTTCGGCGGCCCTACTCTGTTACCTTCTATACCCCCCATTTTGCGAGAAACGGGTAGTTTTTCGACAGGATGGGGAAAAGATTAGGGAAGGCATTACGGCGAGGCACTTTAGCCAATGTCGCCGTTTCGATACTTACAATCCCTTCTCCCCCTTTCACCTCACCCATCGTGCTTTCTCTCTTTCTCTTTTCGAATCATCTACCTTGAACTATAGAAAGAGAGAGAGAGAGAGAGAGAGAGAGAGAAAGAGAGAGAGCGAGCGAGAAAGAGAGAGGAGGTTCCAAACGACGAAGGCCCCTTCTTCGAGGCAAGGACGATATCTTGAAGGAAAATCCCAGTCGCCCTTACGCTTATAGTAGTCGAAATGGAAAGGGTTCGCGAAGGGCTCCGGAAGGACTGCGGGGTTATAATGAAATATAGCCTCGTTCCGCTTCGTATAAGACTGCATTAAGATTATACTTTGGCGTGAGAGTGCGCGCGTGCGCGTGCGCAAGCACGCTCCTTGGCGACCGAAGAAGGTTGAAATAAAGGGGGTGGTATAGGGACCATGGCTGGTGGCTAAGAGCGAAAGGGGTAAGGGATTCCTCCTACGGTGTTTTAATCAAGCCGGATTTGCTGCGGCAAGCCGTGGCTCCAACTTTCATTTTAGCCAACCCCGTTCTGACAAGCCGCGCACGAACGTTTTCGTCTACTTCTCTCCTTCTCTCTTTCTCTCTGTAGATAGCTCCCTTCCGCATGCTTATCTTTCTACCTTCTTCCCTAGTATCTCTCTTGCTCTTAAGACCTATACGTTCTCACGTTCGGCAGCTTGGGATTTATATGTGTGTTTGCTCCGCATTAAAACTCCATCTCTGTTTCACGAAGACGCGTGATCCCGGCTTACTTTGACGTCTCGAACGAAAACCAAATCAAGAATCGGCACACTTTGTTAATACCAAGAATAAAAGCGATCATTTCTTCCTTCTTATTATTATGTACTCATTTTAAGAGGACCTTAACTGTTTTGTTAATTTACGAATAATCGACCATATGCATGTACTTTTAAGATATTGAAGGATCGTAATACCTTATTGAAAAATTAGTACAGAATTGTATTTGTCTCTCGTTTTCTTCTCTCTCTCTCTCTCTCTCTCTCTCATGTATATCTCGACGATTTTCGAACGTACGGTAATTTCGAGCTTGCTTAGTGCAATACTTTGTTGATCTCTTCTATTCTGTTTTCTCTCTATCGTGTTTTGCATGTTGGTATCACACGTATATTCTTCTCATGAACATGCGAAGAGTTTTAAAACGAGCTTAAAAATGAAATTAGAACGTGATACGTAGCGTTAATCGTTCTATATATTGATTTTACACTTGAAAGTTTAAAAAGTATTCTATTTAAAAGAGATAACTTACGTCGTCATATCTATTTTTCGACGTACATCTTCTGACGTTACGAGCGGCAATAAAGTTCATCCACCTTCAACGGGAGGATCAAACTTTCCGCTCGCAACATCTTTCTCTCTCTATCTCTCTTTCTCTCTCTGTCTTTTTCTTCTCTCTCATTTTAGTTTATACTAAGCGAGATCCCTTCTTTTGCTGCTTCGAAGCTAGAGTACATAATACTTCAGTTAGCACCTTCCAATATAGATTATTCGAAGAACCCTTTCCTTGAAGAAGGGAAAGGTTCCTTGAAGAGAACGTTAGGATGTCTTTTACTTTTCTTACGAGACGACTACTAAGCTTCGAGGATCTATTTCTTTAACCGATAGCGACAATCATCCTATTGTTTGTATTTCTAATGTTGAGAAAATTGGCTAATGTTATTTACTTTCCTATAATTGATCGAGATTTTAAATAATAATGTCATATAAAATCTATGTTGGATTCTGTAGTTATTTTTGTAAATGTTGGCAAAGGAAACTTTGTATTTTATTGATAATTATTATTGTAGTTTAGAGATTGCAGATTGCAGGCCGATAAGAAAGTTAGAAAAGTGTAAACTTCTATGATAGGTAACATGAATTACAAATATGTCCAATTATATTGTCCATTAATAATAGGTTTACAAAAATTTCGTAATACTTTAAAATATAAAAGGTGTACATGTATGTGTGTACCTATATTGTCTATTTTTAGGTATAATATTAGCAATTGATAATAATATAAAACAAAGCGATAAACTAATTGATTACTTTATACATACATTGTACATTTTCGTAGGTTTACGAAAATAATTAGGACGAAGAATCGAGGTACTCGATATCTGACTTGTTCAATTTCCTTTGATTTTCACATGGCTTGATTATTATCTATGAGAGGAACTGCATGAGATTACATTATTAACGAAACCTCTCTCGTAACGTATTTGAGCACGTTAGCGTACGCTTATCACCACCGATCTCCGTTTCCTCTCGGACAATGGAATTTGTAAGTGGAATTCGTTTCATCTTAGCTTTGGTACAAGCCAGAGAGTAGCGAGAAGGAAGGTAGGAAGGAAGGAAGGAAGGAACATACGGCAAACAATATGGCGTCTGCCGTAGGAAAGACCATAGCGTTGCGGAGTGGTCAGTATGCAATATGCTAAGGTTCTGCCTTCTCCACCTCCTTCCTCTCTTCTACTTCAGTCTGCCGACCCACGTTCTATCTCTCTCTCTCTCTCTCTCTCTCTCTCTTTCTTCCCTGCTTTGGCTCCTCTATAACCTCCGAATCCTTGGGTTTGGGAATTTAATTACAGTATAGTGCCTACATTGTAGCCCCAGCCGGCCCGGAAATAAACTCCCCATTGTCGCGACACAAAGCTTCTATTTGTCACGAGACCTGGCCGTTCGACACTCCTTGCGACACACACCTCCTTGTGTCGTCGGCACCTGCCCTTTCGTATCCTTCGATATCGACCTTTCCAAGCGGCCACCCCGACTTATATGCCATTAATGCGCTAAGTATTTTTACGATTATGCAACTGTTTCGGAAAATATTCCTTTCTTATTTCAGATGTATCAAGGCAACCTTCTATAATTAAAGATTTTACCGAAACGTATGTTTCACGGTCTCGTCGTGCATAGTTAAGCTCTTTCTCCTGCTCTTCATTCATCGACTTACATTATTAAAGGGATTATCTAAGCAACCGCAATCTATCTTCACTAATGGTCTCTATCCGTTTCTTCGCGAACTTTGATGTAATAAGTAACAATACCATTTTATTATAAATGTTCGCACCAAGAAAACGAACTGATTTTCACCTTTATATTAGTCTAATGAGAAGAATAAGTTCGAGGATCATGTTTGTAAATTGAAATTATTCTCTTGCTACAAAAGATAATGATATAAAAAGATATACAAAAGAATGAACGTAATCGTGTTGAACATTACAAATGAAAGATTATGAATTTTCGTTAGATTTGTAAGGAGATTAAATTCGAGTGTCAACGATTTTCTCGTTGATTTCTAAACCGAAATTGCCGTCATCGTTGGACCGTAAATATAACTGCGCGTATAGTAACTCCTCTATTTTACGAAGCTCTCCAGCAACGGACCGTAAAGTCCTGTAATTATTCACTCGTCGTTAAATCGGCCGCCTACGCGGCAGTTATGGCTTCCCGTTGACTAACTACATCCGAGTATACTGACTACCTACGCGTTATTACGATACGTGCACATATCATCTTGAAATATCATTGGTCCAGTCGTTCGTATCCTCCTTCTCATCCTTTCTCGAACCACGAGAGTCAGTCAGATTTCTCTCGTTGCCTTTGTCGACCCTTTATCGCATACCTACTACGCTCTAATTCAATTGAAGTAGATATGAGTATAATTAGGTATAGCAATTTATTATGTACGTAATAGAGTAGACACTTTATGCAATAGTTATGAATAAAATTCTATATCTGAAATAAAGCATTCAGTGGATAACGAACAATAAACCATTTTTTATCGTTATACTGATAATGAACAATAGCGTATTTTTATTATATAGGCGGACTAGAATCAAAGGACAATGATATCGCTATCACAGTGTTGGATAAAGCGCGATCCAGCGAAAAATATGTATGTTATCTGGTAAACTTTAATTAAAAATTCAAATTATTTTACCTCCTCCTCATCATTAGCGTGTAATTTCGAGCATGCATGCGCTCGAAACGAAATGCCCGTTAGCAGCGTACCATGCTAGAGAGACGGAACGTGGCGGAGAAAGAGAAAGGGAAAGAGAGAGAGAGAGAGAGAGAGAGAGAGAGAAAGAGTACGAGAGAAAAAAGAAGCGATCGAGGGATGTGAAAGTTTCCGATGAAATCGCGAGCGCTCTCGAAACTTGCTTCTGGAAACCACCGAGTACGCGGATAAACGAGATTCGACGGAAAGCGTTTCGTTATAGGTGAATAGTGGTAGATCGACGAGAATATAGAGAAAGAGAGAGGAAGAGAGAAAGAGAAAGAGAAAGAGAGAGAAAGAGAGAGAGAGAGAGCACGCGCACACATACACACCTCAACATGCGAGTAAAGCTGGGCAGGAACCTTAATTGCCCACGAGTTAATTAAACTGTAATTCAATCGCGCGAATTTGCCGATGTTTTATCGTGGCGCGACGCACCGTTAAGTTTGCGCTTTGCGATGCGCTCGTTTTCAGAAAGTAGCGAATTGATGGGTTCGCAGCAGACACGCGATGAATATGCAGAAATACATGTGTGTACCGTATGTATGCGTATATGTATATACGAATGAAAATACATTTGCTTTTGAAGTTATTCGGAGAGTTTTTCGCTCGATACGATATAACCCCAACTTGTAATTCAATCTCTTTTACGAGTCGAGTTTAATGAAAAATTTGAGCTCCATCGTACTTATCATGCGAAAAGTTACTGTTGTCGTGCCATTAGAGAAAAATATTTATCGTATAGCGAGAAGCATCGACAACGCATGTGGAAATATCTATCGTTTTTTTTTCAGTTTCTGTTCAACGAAAAAATCAATATTAAGGTATGGTCGGATTGCTGATGCTAATAGAAGATCTATAAAAACTTCATTGATATATTTTATCAATCATTTAACGTATTATTTTGTTATACTAAAGGCGGGTCAACCCGTTTTCTTGATGCAAACACAAGAGATTATATATACAGTTTGGTAGAACGGATTTCTTAGAGCAACGTAAAGGTAAGGGTAGCGATGGCTGCTTATTGTAATTATCCCTTGGAAGTACGCGAAGCCTACTCTCGGTCAACCCCCTCCTTTTGCACACGCTCCCGGGCTCGATTGTTCTTGCTCGTATGGCCCCGTTTGCCACGTCTATGAAATTAAGCGTACCACCCTTCTTGTCGAAACGCGCCTGTTCTGTCAAGATCTCCGCTTCTCTCCTCTTCACATCGCCCTTCGCAGCCCGCCCCGTCTTATCCAGCCCGCGTCCTTAATTTCTCCAAGATAATTGCTGCCTCGTCTTCGTAACCGTCGCGATAATCGACGCCACGGAAGGACGATTGATGACTTCGCAGTCGTGTAAGAAAACGTAATACGTAATTACATTCTTTCGAAAGTCCTGTCTCATCCTCGGCAATTACACTCTCGAAAGAAGAGAAGAGAAGAGAAGAGAAGAGAAGAGAAGAGAAGAGAAGAGAAGAGAAGAGAAGAGAAGAGAAGAGAAACCCTACAAGAATCTCTTCTTCTTTAAGTTTGTATCATTACCATTTGAATTTGTGTAATACGTTATGAACATCGTGTATTTTATTTTGGTATTGTTTTCCTTTTGTTTTGCTATTTTTTATTAGTCACCATGCCACGTTCTCGTAAGTAATTATTCATCTTCTATGTCAATCCCGGATTACACGTGTTTTCTACCAAATTCGTTCGTCGAATTCGAATCACGTAGGCGGTCATGCACTTTCGACGGGATGTTTGACTTGCCGGTGGATACATATTTCAATCGTCGTGACCGAAAGAGCTAGCGACCGGGAAGCGAGGTGGTTGTTTGCCAGTGACCAAAATTTAATATTCATCCAATCAGGGGGTAAACCCACTGCGCCAGAGGGTGCCACCTCTATCTCTACCCTCTCTAGATTTCCTCTCGTGCTTCCTTTCTCGTGCTTCCTTTCCCTCTCTCTTTCTCTCTCTCTCTCTCTCTTTCTTTTTCTCTCTCTCTTTCTTTCTTTTTCTTTCTATTACTTTCTTTCTCCTGCCTTTCCGCAAACCGTGTATTTGCCTTTCCGTAAGACTGCGTAGAAAAATTGTTCGCTGAAATGGAAACAACTGTGGAATCGTACCTACTTTCTTTTCGACTTTTCGAATGAAATTTCTAAAGAGATAGACTTTTTACTCTCGTTGTTCTTCAAAATTCATTCATTTCGTTGGTCAAGATTAGAAAGAATGCGTGGACTTCACGACGAAGGGTATCTCTTCTATTGGTCAGCATATATAGAGTGTAATTTAATTTGCATTATGTCGGTGGCGAGGTATACCCTTGTTTCGTAAGTATTGCGGAGCAAACTCGGTAACAAACCCGTGAATTCGTTCGATCAAACTTAATTAGCACCGAATTCCAGACATAATTAAATCCGACCGCCGTGCAATTTCATGTAGGTAGGCAGTCAGGCAGTCAGATCGTGAAAGGGAAGGAGAAGGGTGCTATGCTATTAAAGAAGGAAAAGGGAAAAAGAGAAAGCCGAAACTCTGTTGGTTCGAGGAGAAAGAGAGAGTTTCTGGAAGATCGAATGCTTAAATGGTCTCAAAAATTTCGTGTTCCATTTTTATACGAAAATTAACGGTGATGTTATATGCTTTCTCCTGTGCTTACGTTTTAACGTCTTTCGTAAGAAGATTTTGTGTGTTTCCTGCAAAGAGGATGATAAACGTAGCCAATAACGCCGCAACATTCTAGCAGACCAGTAGAGGAGGAAAAGGGGGAGGATAAGCGAGGAATTCCTTGAATGCTTTCAGAGTTTAGAAGGTTGCCCCTCTGTTCTTAGCTGCACCCTTTCTCTCCCCAGGCGCTACATCGGTCCATATTCAGTCCACCCCTACGCATTAATTATAAGAAAACATTGTCCCATGGCTATCTATACTAGTAACGGTATGCTAGATTTAATTTTGTGCGTTTATCTCCCTCGCGTATCTGATTAGATATATTTTGAAATAGCAAAAACGATTAATGATACCTGTTAACTAAATTCTTCATATAGAATATGTCTCATAGTATAATATTATCGTAATCTTGAGAACATCTTGCGGCATGATTCTAATGACAAGTGGCATTAATCACTGGAGTATTCGGTTGCAATTATTACGATGATGTTGTACAGCTTAGAGAAGACGTTCGAGGTTAATAAGAAACTTTCTTGAATGCAAGAAGAGAATATTTCATGAGACTTCCTATTTTTTAAAGATAAAAAAGAAATAATTTAATATAATAAAAATAATCAATCCTACAAAAACACATTTGGGCATTTTGTTATCGTAAATCGTCAAGAAAAATAGAAAATATTGGACATCTTGCAGGAACATGGAAACTAAGTTTTGCGAAAAGAAAAGTTTGAAATTGGTAGAGGCGTTTCTTTTTTTTTCGTATCGTACAACGCGTTTCAGTGGGAGAGAAGATATTGACGTGGTCGAGTCATAATCTCCGTTTCTCCCTTCTAGAATTTCTACCACGTCCTTCCGTGGACTTTCCGTTTTCGAGTGTGATCAATGAACGGCGCAGATGCTGCTTCGGATGCTGTTTCAGAGTATTGCACACCTAATCGGCTACCCTGTCACTTTGACCGCATCCTAGGGACTAGAGCGGAGATCCCACGAGAGGATAGCCCATAAATCGAAAGTTGGATCCTCTCTCTCTCTCTCTCTCCTTCTCTCTCCCCCCTATCTCTCTCTCTTTCTCTCTCTCTCTCTCTTTGTCTCTTTCTCTCTCTCTCTCTCTCTCTCTCTCTCTTTGTCTCTTTCTCTCTCTCTCTCTCTCTCTCTTTGTCTTTCTCAAGGGCCAAACCTCCAAGCAATTCTTATCGATATATTCCTATGTGGCATAAGATCGGTACATTATTTGCCTCTGGCGAATCATCCTATGTTACTGGATGTAACATAGTTTATATAATATCTGAGTTCTATGACAATACTTAGATACGAACATTTTACAATCTTGTTTAAATTGCAACATTACGATAAAATTGTTATCATTTCTGTATTATATTTGTTAAACTATATAAATATTAGATAAGAAACTAAAAGGATAAATTAAAAAGATAAACAGAAAAGCTTTCCATCTCTTCTCTATATTCGTTGAAAAAGAGCCATAAGGTCAGGTGACGCAGTGCCTATAGTAAAGGGTGGCATGGGCTGACTATGGCAGAATCCACCTCCTGTCAAGTTTAAACCCGCTACGTGACTAAGTTGCAAGCGGCCTGCTAAGATGTCCTGCTAATTTATATGTTCGCGTTAACTTGCGGCACCCTCTCCTGTACACCAGCTCTCTCTACCTCTCTCACCCGCATCCCAGTCCCCCTTACATCCCGCAAAGAGAAGTCGAGAACGTGGGAGGTCGGGGTAACGGAGCTTGTCCGGAGGAAGCTTCTGCAAGGGAGGGCACGGAACGCATAAGTAATCGTTGTTATCATGCCCGGCAGATGCGCCGAAGATCTCTTACCTCTCGTGGTTCTCACTCTTTAACGTTGTACTCGCCATTTTTTCTCTCATTATATTTTAAATTATTTTAGAACTATTTTCGGACAATTCTTCCGCGATATTTGCTATGAATTGAAATACGATGTCAGAAAGCTTTTGTACAATTATTTTCAACATATTCAGAGAAATTAAAGCGATCATAATAAGAAGAGAGTAAGGTATCGAAGGAAGAGTTTGCGATCGAATTGTTAAGATCTATAGAAGTCGCTTCGTTTGTGCGAGGGTCTTGTCAATGTTAAGACGCGACCCTTTTGCGTATCAAGAGGAGAGATCATCAAAGGAGCGGCATGCTTACCTGACGAAGTCAGGTTTAAGGATCCTGATGGCAGTCCTTAGCGAACTTTATGGTCGAACGTCGAGGAGGTCGAACCGCAGAAGCTTCCAGATTCGAGCCCTACGGGATCCTGATGAATCGTTTGGTATCTAGACCTCCTTTGAAGCGTTCTCCAGGCGACCATCTTTCATTAGGCTTAATCGGACAGACCCCTCGATCTATTTTTCCTCCTTGGTGTATCCTTCATGAGTCCTTGAATGGCAACTATTAATTTTCGATTATCGATTAAACTAGTTTAATATTTCTCCTCTTAACGTTCTGATTTATTTACTTTAGCAAAGCGATAGTCGTATTTTGAGAGGGCAAACGAAATATCGATCGTCGCAGGATAGGAAGCACGTGGTGAAGCATGGCGTTCCAATTAGAAGCCCCTATGCTCCATACGTCCCTGGCGACTGCTTATACCAACTGCAGGAGGTGCCCACATGCTGAAGACGTATTCGCGCGTGAATATTTGCCTAAGTGATTGCTCGCCCTGAGACGGCCGCTGGCGGATCCGTCATCCACACAACCGGTCGACCATCTCCTTCTCCTTCTCTTTAGATCCTTCGTTGCACGTAGTACACAGACAACTTCTTACTTTGAGTTCTTGCAAGCTGGTGGACGCCTTTGGGAAACTTAGAACAACCTTTTCCAGAAGCGTATACGAAAGACGGCATCGTTTTCTCTCTCTCTCCTTCTCTTTCTCTCTCTCTCTCTTTCTCTCTCTCCTTCTCTCTCTTTCTCTCTCCCTCTTTTTCTCTCCCTCTCTTTCTCTCTCTCTTTCTCTCTCTCCTTCTCTCTCTTTTTCTCTCTCCTTCTCTCTCTTTCTTTCTCTCCTTCTCTCTCTTTCTCTCTCTCCTTCTCTCTCTTTCTCTCTCTCTCTTTCTCTCTCTCTCTCTCTTTCTTGCTTCTTGTTTCTTTTTCCTTTATCCTTTTCTCCTTCGTGCTCACGTAACAACCCCCTGTCCCGACTCTTCCATCCGCTTCTGGAATGTCGTCAAACGTTTCCAGACACTCCCCCGAGTCCTTCCTCCTCCTTTCTGCTTCTTCTATGTGAGACGAGAATTACGTCACAGTTTATGCAGCTCGACGAAAACCACCAGGAAGTCAACATGGCGACATCAGAAACTCTTCTCTCGGGACTTCTAGGATTAGTCCTTTTGAGACGAGATAACACCAAAAAAGAAGGTACGAACAATTGAGAGAATATTAAAAATTTCTTTCACAGTTTGATAAAACACTAAGGATTATTCTCTTTGAGCCAGATTATGTTTTCTCTTTCAACATTTTCCAATAGTAGCTTTCTCTATAGAGAAAACTAGAAGATGTGTGTATGTGTGTGTGTGTGTGAGTGAGAGAGAGAGAGAGAGAGAGAGAGAGAAAGAGAGAGAAAAAGAGAGAGAAGGATATAACAAGTTTCCCCTTATCGAAAGACTCAGTGTTGATCAGTTGCACTCACCCTTTTGTTTTATCCTTCCACCTGCGAGGCTAGATTTCTTCGAGGCGAAAGCCATAGATCCAGTCTTTCGATGGAAAGTCCGGGGTAGAATTGTACGATTCGTAGACCCTTATCAAAACGAAGTCCCGCGGAAGCTCCAGTAGGTCCGGAGACTCTGAAGGTTGCAGTCGATTCTCCGTATTTCGCTGCTATTCTCTCTCTCTTACTCTGTTTCTTTTTCTTTTAATATAAATCATGTAAGCCACGGGGTGGCTCACCCTTATGTACGAATCGAGTTGGGCCCCGTATCCAGATCGTAGGGTAGCCTTTTCGTCCAAGCAAGCAAGGTCCACGCTTGAAATAAGAAGGGGCGCACCATTCTCGACGAAGGCAAGATCAGTACATTACAGATAAAGCGAACAACTCGCCCGTCCGGGACTTTTTTAAGCCATAAATTTTGTCTTCCAAGACTGAGTGAACAAGGGAGAAAGAGAAGTGTTTGCCAAACTGGTTCCTTCCTTCCTTCCTAACTCAATTGCTACGACATGGTGATCTATGGTGGTCGGGGAGAGCCACGAAATCACGAATCCGTGTCCTCGTGGCCCCGATTTCTACCACTCGAAAAGATCCATCTCTTTACCGACTCAGCGACTTTTGGAAAATTTTTTGATTTTCGAACATTGATGTTCCAATAACTTCCCAATTTATATCACTAACGTAAAGAAAGTTTCTTTAGTGAAAATAAGAATTTTTCGAGGCCACGTGATATTTTATTTTGCAATTAAAAAGTTCATTTCGTGCACCAGGTTATAACGAGAATCCCAAGATTGTATCGATCCAGTTTGCCCTGGATATTAAACCTCTAATACACATTTAATTAATATTTTTTCCTAAATTACGACTACCTAGCCCAGTGCCGTTTATCCAAATCCTGTGGATTAAAAGGTATATAGAGGTGGCTGCGTTGTAAGAAGCAGGATTAGATCCTTATTGTACGAATAACTTTATGTTACGATTCTATGTTCATTGAATATCTTGAAAAATGTGCAAGATATTTTATTTAATTTTTCGTTCATTTAAATCAAAGATATTAATCGTTTTACAGGAAAATCCTTGTCGACGAAAAATCTGTCACGTTACGAAAAAGAAGTAGAAAAGCTAGAAAAGAAGAAAAGGATAGAGAAAAAGAGAGAGACAGAGATATCAGGCGATCCTCGAACGAAAAGATCTAATGACTGGGAATCCTCTTTATGGTTTACAAGAAGTTTGACCCCTCGTGTTTCGTCGTGAAGGGAAGAAGAAAGGACTAAAGGACTACCTCCGCTTCGACACTGGTGTCCTTGCTTCTGTTCTCTCGAAGGGTGAGACTCCCTCCCTTTTTTAAGCCATAAATTGTTCATGGCAGGACCTCCACGCTAAGGTGGCCCGAGACAAGAGAAAAACCTTCTCGGAATCGCGTAATGTATTTAACTCAAGTACTCCATCCAGATTAATAGCAGAAATATTGTTCTAGATGGAAGCTGGCGTTTCTCGGTTCACTAAATCGTGACAAACCTTTCAAATAATATCGAATTAAAAGAAATGTATAGCTAGTTGTCGAGGAAGAGAGCACAAAGTATTTCTTCACGGTTATTAGATTTTATTCCTTGATTGTTTAGACGATGTAAAGAATTAAAGAAAGAATGAGAGCAAAGTAAGTAAGTACTAGTTTTTGATCTTTCGTTGTGATACTTTGTATAGGTATACGTAGATACACGTATCTTCCATTTCCATCAGACATAATTGCATGTCTGAAAACGGATCCGTAGCTAGGCAGAGGGTGGTCGGGCAGGCAGGTAACAGGTAGGCATCATACAGTCGAGCAGGATGTATAACGTAACTTGATAGTTAATTATCTGTCGACGTTGCGCAGGAGCATAGAAAGGTTAGAGAACATACAAGTGTTTCTTCGTATTAGCTTAATATTTTCTCAGAGTCCTTTTCCTAGTTTCCATGATGCATTGCATTTCGTCCTCGAACTTTTGCTTAGCGAACTTCTCCGTCTGTTGGAATCATTCAATAGAGTACATATACTTATAGGAGATCTTTAGCGACTTAGTTTTAGCTCATGTTTCCCATAAAGTATCTTCTCGTAAATAAGTATCATTAATTCGTCTATTGCTAATTTCTTGAAAGATAGTAACGATTTTAATTATTACGAACACATAATACTTTTTGGTTATACATTTTTGAATGATCACATTTCGTCGAATGAAAAAATGTATGAAGGAAATAGCCCGAAGTCTTAAGGTCTTCGGAATGTCGTTCTCGTTCTCAAAGGAATTCGAAAAGTCGGAAGTTTGTGGAACGTTCGCGAGAAACTTTTTTTTTCTTTCCTCCTAGTGATCTTTTTCTCTCTTCGTTTTAGGCGCTTTATCGTACCCACGTCCGATATTCCGTCGATGGAATCTACCACCCTGAGGAACGCTGAGTGTGAAAAGTTAAAATCGCATCAGAGAGCCATTATTGTACCGTCGGTGACACTCGCCACCCCACAAAAGTTAAACAATTTGTGAGGCCTTACGTCGGCGATGTCATGCTTTCTCTCTCCTTCTCCCTTTTCTCTCCCATTTCTCTCTCTCTCTCTCTCTCTTTCACTCTTTCTCTCTCTCTCTCTGTCTTTCTCTCTTGTCGTTCTTTCTTGTCAGACCGTGCTGAATCTGCGCGAGCACACGTGTCGCCACCGGCGGCCCTGTCCTAAAACTTTCGCCCAAGAGCGAAGAGCTATTTGTCCTTCTCCTTGACATAAGCTTTGAAGAAGATCGAGATGCTGCCAGTCAGCTTGTTAATGATCGAGGTATCAACGAGCGAGTATAGCACAAATTAAATATTCATTATCGATAACTTGCAAACACTGGATTGAAAGTCAAGAAATTTGTGTACAACAGCCTGAGATTTTCTTCAGTTTAATCGACGAAGTATCTTCGTTGTCTATTATGAAAGAGAGAGAGAGAGAGAGAGAGAGAGAGAGAGCGAGAGAGAGAGAGAGAGAGAGAGAAAGAGCGAGAAAATTCAGGCAAAGCAGGAACTATATGGAGAAAGCTTCCCTCTATCGGGAATTACTTAAACCGGCTTTACGACTACCGGAAACTACCTCACCCGTTGAGGGGATTCCGATGCATTACCGTATTAGTCGCCGCGCTTAGAAAGGGTTCGTGGAAATGCAAAGTAGATTATAGACAGGGCCCATTTTAATCCTTTTCAACCTACATCCCTTTTCCACCTTTTTTGCTTGCATTTCGTAAAATCTATTATACTGCGTATGCGAGTTCGTTATATGTGTTCTATATATTTTCGACTTTTCTTTTTGTTTCTTCTTCTTTTTTTTTTATATTTCAACCTTAGGTGAGAGGGCTTTATATTATATCTCATTTCTTCGTACAATCGTTTAATAATTTCTTTGAGTCGATTCAGCACAGCCTCGTTGGCCCTTGGTTTTCCTCGTTGTAAGCGCTCACGTCGATATCACCAGATTTCGGTTGGTTTCGTCGCACGTCGTTCGCGGAAATCGTAAAAGTTTCACGGGACACGATGAATTATTCTTGCCAAGAAGACGCAAAATTGCGGAAAACTTTCCTACAACGCGCGAGGTTAAACGTGTTCCTCTGCTTTTATGTATATATGTGAGCACGCGCATGTCTATGTATATAAGGTGAGTGTGGGGGTTGCCGTAGGACGAAGGGGTAACGCATATTCGATCGCAAAATGAATGCGGGAAGGCTCGGGATCATCGAGAGGGTTGAAGGGAATTTTAGAAGTGGAAGGAGGAGAGAAAAAAAGAAGAAGTAGAAAGTGAAGGGTTAAAGAGCTAAGCAAGTCGTTTTGCGGTATTGGAATAAAAACAAATTTTAAAATATAGTTTTATTTTTACGGTTTTATGTGCTTTTTAAAATTATTGTTTTTAATATAAATTACATTCTACCAGCTATATATATATATATATATATATATATATATATATATGTATTTACATAGTAGATAATATTCATGGAATATATAGATAATAAAGACGAAGTGATTCAATTATGTTAATTTGTTTTCATTTCCCTTAGAAAGTAATATAAAGCATAACTGAAATGAAATTGAAAATCATAACTGAATGTTTATTTTTAAATTATATATATTGATTTCTGTACTTAACATGCTCTTCAATCGATTTTTCGTTAACCTGTGAAAAGATCGGTGAACGAAGATCTAGATGATTCATGAAGCGGAGAAGGATCGTTCAGCTGATCCTTTAAAATTCACCCTTGGACATTGCGAGCAACGTCGTAACGAAAGGAGGTATAAGAAACTCGCCTTCCTTCGACATTTCTCTCGACGCATAATAATTCGGTTCCGTTCGGATCGGCCGTTCGGTATCGACATCAAGTTCAATATCACTTAGTTTTATGGTGGCAATTATCATTTTACGATCGGCCCTGTATTCTTAGGGCTTTATTACCGACCCTCGGCATTCGCCGCGAAGCGTTAACACTCGTAAGAGCCATAATAACTACTGAAAGAAATACCCCTTTCCTTGAGGGTAAGCTTAGGTGGAGCTGGTGAAGAGAATGAAAGAACGCAAAACGATAAATGCAGTTTTGTAGTTCAACGGAGATTGTTCACTCGAAAGAACATCTTCCTTTTAACGACGTATTTGCCTTCTCATTTCATTTTTCATTGTTACTTCTATTGTCCATCTATTATGTAGACGTTCATCGATGAGGCTTCGATATTATCGTAGACATGTTTAAAATTTTATATTTTCCTGAATTATTTTCAGAGTATTTTCGGTATTTCCTTGCAAAATGAGTTTGGCTTGTTGAAGCGTTAAGGAATTTGACGTTAGATTTTGAAAAGGAGAAGAAAAAGGTAAAGGGACTCTCCACGGCAATGGATTTCACTCAAATTTCTTTTTCTTCGCACGCTCGGGATTCAATGTGTAATGGAAAATTTAGGACTGCCTAGGACGATAAATTTGCGGCTGTCCACTCGAATATTTTCCGTGTTTTAGGTGCCCGGGGAGCCGGGGACTATCTTGACCGTCGCGTTCCCGATGGAGACGTCCCATTGCCCTTGCATATTCACAAATCATTCGCAGATAGGGCTACAGCGAATCCCTTCCCTATGGAATACCGTCTCGTTTGCTCCTTGCCTTTTTCCTCCTCGTCGTTGCTTCGAAACGTGCTTACGTTTTGTTGGTCCGTACGATTTCATATATATATATATATATATATATATATATATATATATACATATATATATATATATACATATATATATACATATACATATATATATACATATATATATACATATATATATACATATATATATACATATATATGTACATAGATATACATATATATATATATATATATATATATATATATATATATATATATATATATGCGCGCAAAGTTGAAATCGTACATTCGATGTCTCTCCTATCTTCTCCTATTTGGTAAACATATCTCGTAAATATTGATTTAGGTGAAGGACATAGAGATTCTTTTTTTCCAGAAATTCTCTCTATCTCTATCTCTATCTCTATATATATGCATACATACATACACTCTTCCTCTCTCTCTCTATATATATATATACACATATATATATATATATATGTAGTGTGTGTATACATATATGTGTGTGTAAATAATTTGTATATATATATATAGTATACATACACACACATCATGTTAATAGCGTCAGATCGCCGATTGAATCTTTGATTGCGACTGTTTGAACTTCTATTGTACGAAATGACGTTAGCTGTCATGCAAACTAGAGCTAACTGTTCGTACGTAGATATGCCAGGGAACAGTCAATACGTTACACACTGTGACATCGTGGACGTTGGCATGAACCCAACAGAAACGACGGTCCGTTCCCATGTGGCAGACCAATAATAGAAGTTTGCAGAACCTGTCAAACTTTTCAAAGAGATACCAGTCAAATTTCTGCCATGCGATACGACAAATACGGAATAAATTAAAATAAATTCGAATAGAAGTAATGTAAAAGTAAAAGCCGTCCTTTCTCTTTAATCATTTACTCATATACGTAGTACGTATATATATAAATACACATATACGTGCAGCAACACCGAAAAAAAGTTCCTGTTGAGAGACGATATAAACAATCGAGCTATGTTTTTTGTTTTCTTTCGCTGTTTGTTTAGAACTCTTTTGACGAATCGACGAACGGCGAGCAAAAAATTGCCAGGGAGGATAACTTGCCACTTAAAAGCTCTGAGATGAGCTGTCTTATCGATATCACGACTTTTCCCTTCTCGTCGTTGTCTGTTCGTTGTAAAAAAGTCGACGACCATTTCCATTTCCTTTGTTTTTGATATTTCTTAATGTACCATGGTCAATGGAAAGAGTCAAAGGAAAGCAGTAGTCGCTTCTTTTTTTTTTATTTCTTTCCTCTTTCTTCTCCTTTTCCTCTTTGGTATTCTCAAAGAGATACCTTGTGACGGAGACACAGAGTTTTGGCTCGTTTCAATATTATAACTTAATTCAATATCGTGATAATCGAGTTAATTAGTTGTCTACGAATTCAGTTCATACGAGGACCGGAGTTAAATTCATTGGAACAACGTTGACTAGCTGAGCATATAAAATATATAGCCAAGTTTATAATTAATAACAAGTCGGATATCGAATAACTTCAGATTTTCTTTGGAGCTAATAATATAAGAAATTGATTGTGGAAATATTTTGACCTGCGGAAATATTTTTTATATGACAGTATATGAACAATTGTCAACAAAGAAATTTTTTTATTAATGTATCTTATTGGTGAATGGATTCGTAATCATAATTATCGAGGAAAGGTATTTCCGTTGAAAATCCCGTTATTCTCGTCGAAGTTTTTCTTCTTTCCCTGATCTGTCCCGGTCGGCTAATTCCCAACTTACACCCTTCCATCTATCAGCCCTCTCTCACATCTCGTGAAATGTAATTAAAATTGCAAATCCGAGTTAACCAGTATACTCGGTACAGTATATTCTGTCTCTTTCCCTTCTTCAAAAGGCTTTTCATGGAGTACGCATTTGGGATACAAACAAATTTGTTTATTTTTATTTGGCATTCATAGCGCTCGGGAAGAGGAGATTGCCGGCCACCGACGACATTAGTAAGAGAGGAAAACTGAGATGAAAGAAAAAAGCACAGAAAATGACGAAGGAGACAGAAGAGGATTCAGAGACTGAGAAAAAGACAGGAGGAAAGAGAATGCGTGCTAGAGAAAGAGAAAGAGAGAGAGAGAGAGTGAGAGAGGGGGGAGAACTTGGAAAAAGTTGCTTTCGCCCGTCACGAGGCGGTTCATTAGGTATTGTAATCCGCGCCGGTTCCGCCTCTAATGAAGATAATGGTATTAAAGCATTTGGCAGGTACCAAACGGAGTGCACAAAGCCGATCGTTAATTCGATTAGGGCAATATCGAAAGAAAAGAAAAAAGAAAGGAAAGAAAAAGTCTTAGCGAGGTTCAGCTAGTAAATTCAGTATTTGTCTATTAATGACACTCAATGTTTTAGGGTATTTTCTTTCGAATTCCTTTTTCTTTACGAACGAATTTAATGGCAATGACTAACTATTTATAAAGTTATAAAGAATAAGAAAAGTCTTATTGAGTACCGGTAGTCGGTCAAAGGACTTATGATAGAAACTTTTCTTCATGAGACTTACTATCAGTTCTTTTTGTTACCTTATTGAGAAATCGTTAAGAAAAGTCCTCTCGTAGACTGATCGTATGGTAAAGGTTCATTCATTATTGTAGCTCACACAAGGGACAGTTATTAGCAATACAAAACACTCTAGAGATTTCGTCAGTCGAGACTAAATGGTTTTTTAATTATTCCGCATTTTGTTTTCGGAACGATCACTACCGTGCAATCAGCTATATTCATGTATGCTAAACTATACAATCAGGATTGCGTCGGTGAAAGTTAATGCAGATTGTCAAGAGAAGCTACTATTGGTGATTTCGCAGTAGTCGTCTTTGTTTAAACAACAGTAGAGTTCCTTCGAACGTTCGATTGATATTTCCATACTTAGGTTGGACGTACTTTTCAAAGGATTTTCATTGAACAATGCATATGATTCGTTGACTTTCCCGGTCAGGAGAAAAGGCATTGTCGTGTTATTATATATTCGAGCACTTACTACTATTCTAAATAAACGTAGTCTTTCATGATGGACAGTGGAAGGCGTTTCGAAGCTAGTCTGTTTAAACGACAAAGCGTTAATGGAAAGCTCGATATTACGAGGGTGGTTACCTTAGGCACCAGATGCGAGCTGAACGAAGAGGCAGACCTCTATGTATCTTAGAAAGTAAACAAGTTGGCGGTCACCCAGTAAATATAAGATTTAATAAAATATACGGCATTGTTCGACCGTTACGTTGTGTACTATTCCTTTATCAACTATTCCTTCGTCATCAAGCGACCTTAATTCTCCTTGAACTCTTAGCAATTATAGTGGCTTCAATATCGTTTGTTGTTTTTCAAATTACCTCAAATGTTACGATCATTGTTATTCCTTCAAATTTATCAATTCAATATTGATATTGATCTATTATTTTAATATTTATTCATTTTTTCTATTCACCTTTATACTATCTAAAGTTGTAATGATTCTTTTTCTCCTCGACTTTTGAGTTTCCTGCTACTCATCTAAAGACTTTTAGTACGTATCGCCTGAGGTCTGGCGACTTTTACCATCTGCAACATTTCGAGGCTGGATGTAAAATGTGAAATAAGATAGAGAGAGAGAAAGAGAGAAAGAGAAAGAGAGAGAGAGAGACAGAGAGACAGAGAGAGTGAGAGAGAGAGAGAGAGAAAGAGAGAGACAGAAAATACCCCTCGCTAACGTTTTAACGTTCCCGATGTGGTCGAAGGGTAACTGAACACGAGTGGAAAGGCGCTTGGTCGAAGGGTGAACGAGACGAGAGGTGGTCGAGAAAAGACCAAGGTGCTTCCTCGTAGGTGGTGGTGTAGCCCGAGGGACCTCAAAAGGTGGAAGGGAAGAAGGGGTGGTGGAATGGTTGGCCCAGAGCGAAATGAAGCATTCCTTTACGAGGGCTCTTACTGCTCGTAAAGTCGACTTTATGATGATAATTACAGGAGAGCGTAGTAAATCTGGTTGCCGGACGGCCTTTCTCGACGACTGCAAGGCTGCTTTCTCTTACGGTTGCCCACTGCGTCCTTCCGGGATACGCATACGCGTAAACGGCTGCGTTCTTCGACTCTCGTAACGTGCTACCGTGCGGAGAGCTGGAAATAACGCTTCCGTGTTAACCAGACCTGCTTCGGGCATCTGTATATAGACCTTGGTATTACCAACCTGGGATTCCTGGGTCAGAACATGTACGCTGCTCAAAGCTCTTATTAGAATCACCATTGAGATTCCGTGGATTCGATATACCCTTTCGTCTGGAATTCTCATGTGTGTGTCTGTGTGTGTGTGTGTGTGTGTATACTATGCTTTCTTCTTCTTCTTTGCTTGCTTTATTAATACGACTATGATTATTAGAAACATAGTATTTTTATCATTGACGTTTTAAAAATTTCGCTGACTTCTTAGGTCTATCTTAAGAAGCAGTTAACAGTTGGTGCAATCAAGCAGATCATGAAGTTGTTAGAAGAATCCGACTGCGGGGATCGGTAAAGTCGCATGAGGATGCCCTTAAGTGCCCTAAGGAGACTGCTTTTCGTTCCAACCCCACTGATCTGGCACCCTTACGTTCACGACCTGGTGTATGAGCAGCGAACGAGGGTGACTACTCGGGGATAAAGTCGTTCGGACATAAGCATCGGCGTTTCTTAAGACTACCCTTCGCTCGTGGACATAGCCGTGCCGATCGGTATAGAGTAAGATTTACGTACCTATCTTGACAGACTACTAAACATCGATTCGAGAAAGCAAATTTATAGCGATTGGGAATGCGTATCATCGAGTTCTTCCACAATGTTTCAGGTTCTAATTATATCTATCTACGCTTTCTATCATCTTCGAGTAACAAAGTTTTATTGCCAATTCGATTGGACAGTTAATTTTTAATTGCTTCGTCATTGATGTGACCGTTGTGCACGATAATAAAGAAACGATGACGATGCGTAAACTTATTTAAAGAGTAGTAAACACTATTTACTTTACGTTTTGATACGATACCGACAATTTTGTTCTCATCTTAACGATCATTACAGACACAGTTGAGTTATATGGAATGTTACAGGAAACGTCGTGCGAGTCGTTAAAGAGACACGCGTGAATTTCAGTACTCATTATCCTTTCTGAATACGAGGACGGTTCTCTATTCGAGTCTATCATATTTGAGTTAAACTTTCGTGACAAACATCGTTAACGAAATTTAATATACTATTTTCCTCGTAATTCAAACTAATTGTAAGTTGGCATTTAATTCTGTTGAAGTATTTTTATACCAACTATAGACATGTCATAAAAAAGATGTTTTATAATACCATAGCAATAAATCATTGATCTTCTGCAAAATGTAATTTCTCATTCTCAAAGTATCTGATTTTAATAAGCCGAATAATTTAAAAGTTAAAATTTGTAGATATCAATGCAGACTATTTTACGTGTTCGCATAGAGCCGTTCCTCCGTTTCCAGCAATCCCACTTTCCCACTTCGTTTCCATATCGAATTACATACGAAGAAAAGTTTTGGGTCTGACTTAGAGGGACGAGGCACAAGTTTGATGTGGATACGGATATGGAATCCAATATCTCCTCCTACCTCGTTTCCTCCACTTTTTCACAACGTTCGTCTCAACGAGAACGTCCTTCCGATGCTTTTTTCAGGTGACAGAGCTTTCGACCTTAGCTTTAATCTCGTGATTGTCCGATGTTCAAAGCGACAGGACGAATTTTACATCTGTATTTTTGTATCCCATGAGAGTTATCGTATTTTTAACAATTTTTTGCAAGCGGCAATCAATCAAATTTCTCTGTACGTTAAGTTTTCCAATTTAATTCCATTTAGGGTGATAGCGAGGGCTCTTTCAATCGGTGGTAGGTCGTCAAAGTTTAGCTAGGATCGGCTCTCTACGCGCAGAGTGTCCGAGTAACCGGCCGAGAGTTAATTTGTCAATATTACTAATCATGCGCACCGTAATCAAATAAATCGACCAAGTTCTGCGACGGTCCGTGCAGAATCAATTTGCTCCTCCTGACCTTCCAGTCGCTCGGTTTGCGCGAGAAATTGGCTGTCCCGAATATGCCGTCCAACACCGCTCCAGTCATCTGGAAACACGATACAAACTCTCCATAAATATAGTAACTTTCGAGGAAGTTATTGTGCTGTTCGTAACGACCACAACGAACATTCGATTTTTTTCGTGCGTACTAGGATCAATGTAAGCATTTTCCATTAAAAACATGAAAATAAAAATAAAATTTATTCTGATTATGTATATTATCATTTTTGTTGAGGAGTCGAATCAGAACTCACGAATTAGAATCTGTTTAGATGCGAAATATATATATATATATATATATATATATATATATATATATATATATATATATGAGATAAGATTTTAAATAAGAAAGAAAGGAAGATAGACACAAGTAAACCAAAAAGATGATGGTATATTTGTAATTCCGATTAGACAAGCGTCAGAATACTCAGCCGGTAGAAGACTGAACTTACTTTCTCGAAACTTAGGCGCAGAGTGTGGCATTTTTGATTTGCCACGTTTCGATAGTCTCGACGGGGTGGTAAAGGGACTCCTATCCTTGTTCGCGAGAAAAATGTATCTGAAGCTAGTAACATACTGATGTAAGTTTTGTATATGACATCGAGATGCGATTTATTTTTGTTAAATTCATATTTTATTATTAAAATAGAAATATGTACTTAAAAATATAATTTAATTTACGTTATTAAAAGCAACAGACTGTCAATAATAATTACTGTTTCATGATTTAAAATTTCTATTTTTGATAGTTTAAACGTTTATTGATGAAAAGGATCAGTATAATGATAATTAAATTCTGATATTTTATATGTTTTTGATGTTATATAAGCATTTTTTATTGTAATGTGTTGCGTTTTTCTTTTTAGAATAGATGAGAATTCTTTATGGAACGTTATTTTAAAGCACGTAAATCTTATCTATCTATCTCTGTTTCTCTCTCTCTCTCTCTCACTCTCTCTCTCTCACTCTCTCTCTCTCTCTCTCTTTCTTTCTCTCTCTCTCCCTCTATATATATATATATATATATATATATATATATATGTATATATTTACTTTTTCAGTTTCTCTTTGCAATGTGTATGTACGTACTATGTAACTTCCTTTCTCTTTCTCCCTTTCTCATGAATAGTATTGCGATAAATTCGATTAAAACTTCTGTGGTTCTCTGTGGTTACCATACGTAGGTGGAACGAAGAGAGGAGGAAAGTAACAGGAAAAGGACAAGGAACAAGAAATGGAGGAAAATCCGGTAAACAGTTGTCATTGGAATCGATAATCATGACTTGGCTCGAAATATCGCTACGAATTTAGTCTTTCTTAATCTGAAAAATTCGATTAAGTCCATTTCTTGATTCCAAAGTAGTTTCCATATAATTTATGTTAATCCTAATTTAGATAAGGTCGTAAATGAACGACTTCCTTTTGTTAACCTTTTTTCCAAGTACTTTGCTTAATTATATTTCGTGCAGGTGGTAAACTTTTTTGTACTATTCTTAATTACTTCCCTAATCCTCGTCCGGGACAGACTCGATGAGGAAGCAGCCTCCAGTAACCTGGAGGTTCATAACTCATCTTCAGTGGCAACTGAAAAAAAGTGTAGGGCTTTTCTAGGCGGAGTAAGTGGGAGGAAAAGGAGGAGTAGAAGGTAAGAGAGAAAGAGAGAAAGAGGGGGGAGGGTTTGCTGTTAGAGGAGCAAGCCGCTTGCTCCTGTGGCACATACTTGAGAAAGTTTTGGAGCTATGGCAGGATAGCGGACGTAGCAGGGAGTGCGAAACAGTTTGAAGTGCTTGCTAAATGTTGCGGAAAATAATGACTGATGGTCGTTGCACCCCATGCGGCCTGGCTCCTGCCTCTTGCTTCTACTACCGTGGCTCTTGGATACAATCGACACCCCCTTCTTTCGATCGCGAACACCACATTATGTTTTCTATTTATTTGTATTTACTACAGTGCACAACATTGTCTTTGAATGCGATTCTATTTTTTTTTTTAATCTTACAGTTCAGCGTAGAGTACAACGTTAGAGCAGCAGATAAATTTTCTAAATCAAAAAGACATTGAATCACTTTGACATCTAGCGTTGTTCTCAGGTTCTCTTGGCCATCTGAAATCACTTATGAAATAGTCGGCTGCCAGACGAAGGTGTTGGGGTTATTGTTATGGCAGCGAATGCGCATCGCCAGAACGGAGTTCAAAACGGAGGCGTATTGTGAGAGAGTTGGGGGTATTGTCGACCCTTCCAATATATCATCGTGCCAAGACACCAACTTCAGCCAATAATCCCTAAACATACTTAGACCGGCCGAATGCCACCGACGAGAGCATCGTAATCTTTTGAGCTAACTCTCTCTGGAAGAAATAAGATAAAAGTATCTTGCTTATTTCTCAAAATAATCGAGAACAAATCAAAATTTAGAATTTTTTCTTTGAATTGTGTACGTAGATCTACCGGATTAGGGGGAAGAGAGTTGAGACTTCGAAAATACATATATTATTCAAGTTTTTGAAGATTTCTGCAACTTAAGACGAAGCATGGTCGTCATAATATTGAAGAGTATGAATGGCTGTGGAGAAAGGAAAATAGAATCGTTACACGGTCCGTGTTTTCTTGAGTTTTGGTGGCTATCCAAAATTTCTCGACAGAATATACTATAAGGAAAGTATGACGACGACTGGTCATATAGTCAGGCAAATCGTACGTCAAAAAGCATTCGGAGAAACGAATCCGATTTCTTTATCCGTAAGTTTTAAGTTGGTGCATTTCGATATCGACGGCGATGGCGATAAAGATAACATAACGCTGGTGGTGGACGTGGTGGTAGTGGTGTGATAATAGCTTACAACTTCCAGTTTTCGCGGACACTCTGCACACGTGCATGTACATATGTACTTCTCTACATGAGCTTCCACGAGCCGCACACGAAGAAGTACGCGCTTCTGCCGGAACATTTCTCGAGTAGGTAACTACTTGTTGTTTACGAGAAAGTAACTTTCCTGCGAACGAATCGTCTTGCGCGAGAACTTTCTAGAATGTGTGCTCTTCGAAGTTAATGCTCCGGTAACGCTGATGTCTGGAACGACATATTCACGGACTCTTTATCCTTCCATATATCGTCTAATAATTTTTTGAAATATACAGAATACAAGATCGAAAAATAACTTTTTTTAAAATATTGAAAGTTACGGAAAAAAAAGTCAGCGTTATATAGAAGCATATATGATCATCTGATAGAAATTTTCTTACGATCTTGTTGCAACTATCTTACAATCATGTAAAACATTGAGATCAGAATTCCAACGGTATACAGAGCCTGTAAAGGCAATACGCGCAAACCGAGTCATCGCCATTATATATAAGTTTACCGACTCATAAACTTTGTTCGAGGTCGTTAAAACATGTTTAAATTCTCTGCTCAAGAGTTACCACCAACTTCGTAATCACTTAAGGAAGCTTCAGTCGGTCGATTTACCGACACACATTTCTCGATCTCCTTTTTAATGATCTCATTCTGACCGATCTTAAAATCCTTTTCGTATCCAATAGAACTGATATCAAGGCACCTTTCTTTAACTACCCTCTCATAGTGGTACCAAGAGTTGTTATCGAATAAAAAGAGAGAGAGAGAGAGAGGGAGGGAGGAAGAGAGAGAGAGAGTGAAAGAAAGAGAGAGAGAGAGAGAGGAGAGAGAGGGAAGAAAAGATGTTAAGGGCATCAGTGAAGCGTCCAGTTTCTGTAGGTGCTAAGAATTAGATCGTTTTAAGAGGGTGGCATAGGTGAACGCGTAGGTGGCATGAATGGAGGTGGAAGTGGTAGATTGAGGTCAGTACGTTTTTCGCCTGCGCGTTACCGTGCGCATTACGGCCCTGTACAAGGTGGGTCGAGAGGACGGTGGGCGTCGGCGTCCTCAGTGCGCCGGCCGGGTTTCGAACCTCGAATCCACGATTGGGCTTCCAGCGTGATACCAGGAACGCCCAAGACCCGCCAAAACCCTCCGGATGGTATATGCGTGGGCGTCAGATACGCCTCCATACCTCTCTCCTCGTCTTCTTCTTATTTCTCCTCGTCATCCTTGTCATCCTCCTTTTCTTCTTTTTTTCACTCTCTCCCCTACTTCAACTTTTCCTTTTTTCTCGTTGCTAAGCCACGCAGGATGCGACTAGTTTCTTCCATGATATACACCTGCGTATCGTGTGATGGGATTTTACTGAAAAGGTAGTTTCTTTTCTCATCACGTGGTTTGGGAACTTTCCATTTTTTTGAGGGGAAAGTATTTAAATACTTTATTTTTGTCGCTGTGATTGTCGTATGCGGATTATTAGGACGAAGTCATTGTTAAATTTTAAAAAGAAATGTAGGCTTTTCCATTCTCTTAAAGTATTTAGCGATTTCAAGATCGATTCTCTGAATGAAATTCTGAGATTTCATATGGGGATGTTAAGATCAGTATCGTAAAGACCGCTCAATTTGTTTGCCAATCACTTACAGCAGCTCGTATACGTTCATCCATCCAACTTCGGTCCCTTGTATCCGACGTTGAAACGTATGAACAGATTCGGTCTTTATGTGTATTTAGCTTGGAACTCATAAAATCGAATAGGTCGAAGTTCGTCCGATAAAATGAGTATTTTCCCGATCGTAGATACTTACGTATCTACTGAGATAATTCCAACTTGGATCGATTACGTCGAACGAAATTTTTGTCTAATTCATCCGTACATTTCGAAAAGCAAAAGACCAATTCTTTGAATCATATGTAATAATTAACTGATATACTCGGTGAATTATTTTAAGTAATCAGTTGGAATGAATACAGTATTATCTAATATTGCGTATCGATGTTATTTACAGACATTTCCGATCACTTTGATGTACAAACGAAAGGACGAGGAGGATAAAGGAGGTAGTGATGGAAATAGAAGAGGAGAAGGGGGTCGGTAAAAGGTCGTCTCTCGACGGACGCAAAAGCCGTTAATGTCGAACGATAGAGAAAACGAGAGAGAGAGAGAGAGAGAGAGAGAGAGAGAGAGAGAGAGAGAGAGAGAAAGAGACTGACTCGAGGAAGGTTCTCCCTTCGGTAAACCGAGTTACGCGACTCGGAGAACCCTTTGCTTCTTTCCGGATCTAATTAGGAGCCCTTTGGAGCGCTGTAATGTGCCTTTAATCCAGTGGAGGCATCGACCGTAGACCAGCTCGCTCCTTCTCTGTTACGGTTGTTGGTACCTCCGACGACCGACTCTGTTGGTCCTCGAGGATCGCAAAGTCCTCGAGGGCGGAATCGGTATCGACTAACGATCCCCAGAGGTGTACGATATAACGGATTAATCGTCGTCAGGTTGGATGCCTTGGTAGATGGCTTGATCAACGAGCCGTAAGAACATGTGACATGTGATAAATATCGAGAAAGTTTAACGTTGAATCTCGTTTTCTCGATTAAATGGCAGCTTTCGTAAATGGTTAAATGTGCTTGACGATATTTGGGATTAGTATGTTTTACTGGAGAAAAGTTAATAAAAATAACGTATTACTTATTTTTATTTTTGTCATTTTTCTTCAATAAATCATTGATATGGAAAGAGTTGGTTTTAATATAGTAAGATCCTGTTTGTGAAAGATGGTTTTAAGGAAACTCCAATGATCCTCTCGCCATAGTTTCTGACGCCCGTCTCGATTTAAGGACAATTTAACAGCTCGGACGCATAGTTTTATTGACTTATTTGTTTGCGTGGTTTTTAAACGACTTGTTTTCGTTGAATCCAATAGTCGTATACGCGGAGACACTCCTTTACTCACTAGAGATATTCTCTCAATTTCTCCATTCGGATTTCTCTCGGATTTCAAGAAATTCCGAGTCATTTATCGTTCGAAGAAAGAGAAATAACGATCGTTTTGAAGATATGTGAATCGGATGAAATTATAAAAATTGTAGATTGTTCGTTTATTTTCGATCATTGAGTTTGGAAAAGCAAAACTATATATAATTTAATAAGATAATTTTTCAACAACGTTTGATTAAAAGTTGTAGTAAGAGAGTCACCAATCGTTTAATAAAATCCATATCGTCCGAATGAGCGAGAAAGAAAGAAGAGACAGAAACTATACCCCCTCGAGACGTATAACAGGCTTAGAGGGGAACCGAGTAACTCCGTTTAACCCTCTCGCACGTTGGAGAAATGTGCACCACACGAGTTAAAAGACGACCGAGCTTGAGTGCCTTGCCGTGTTGGTGCCGTAGGGGATGTGGTCACCCTCTCGGACCTTTCGTTCGACGACAATTAGCCTCCCACTCGGGAATTACTATCTCCTTTCGTCTCTGAAAACGTCTCTGATGATGTTTTCTAGGGGTTGGATGAAAGAAGTAAGAGATCGAATGGTCAATCCTGTCGCGTTTTTACTTAGAAAGCTTCGAAGTTCGATGTAAAAAAATCATTTCGTTGACTTTGAACTAGCAATAAGTTCGATTGTGATACCAGCAAGAGCACCCTTTAAACGTGTACGATCTCTGTCGATGAGATTTCCAAGAAGAAAAGTTTCAAAGAAGAGGAAAAGCGAATATCGATACAATCTGGAAGAAGAATACTTTGATCCTGCATCGAAATGTAGGATGAGATACGATGAGCTCGTAAACCACTGGGGCTGTCGTACTCGTGGAAGACGAAACGCGTAAAATGTTTTATAGCGCGGCGGGGGTCAACAGAGTGGAAAAAGTACAACCGTAGGAGACACGCGGCGCTGGTACTTCCAAAATTTCATTCGGAATTTCAAGAAAAATAGTTCTCACTGATGGCTCTACGGAAGTCTTGCGATGATGATAGTGAAAGGGAAGGGTCTGTTTTAGGAGACTATCAGACTAGATGCGGATTGAATGATAAGTCGAAATAACTCAGAGAAATTTTGCTTGTAAAAGGATGAAAAAATTGGCGCAGCGTATAGTAAAGGTTCTTCAACAAGGATTATACCTTTCAAAACTTACTTTTACCTTTTTTCACCGAGAATCTGTGTATTTCATCGAAAAAGCTTCATGGTTAGATTAGTCATTTCGCGAAATCGTTCGACGAAAGTTAACTTTCGAATCGTCTGGAAGTTGAGCAAAGTTGGTAAAACGTTGGCATGTATTTTGGAAACTCAACGTACACCGGAAGTGCAGGAGTAAGAGGAGGAAAGATTGGGATCGCGGTACTTCAGAAATTGGTGTTTCGCAAATGAGAGATGAAAAGGGAATAGCAGTAGGAAAGAAATATTCAGAATTTAGCGCGCTTATTTCACGGTCGCCAACGGCACGCGGATGAAAGTGTTTCGAACAAAGTTTTAACCGTGTCTAATGGCGAAACTTGGTGAACTCGTCCGAAGTTCGACCGTCGGTAAGTTCGGTCGCGGACGGAGCAACGAGAGAACATAAGGGGTGACAATGATGTGGAGGAGTGAGACGTAAGGACTTCATCGTAAAAAATATTTTAACGGTAGACCACATCGAAAGTTCTCTTTTCGCCTGGCCGACTATCAGTCTTTCTTAGTTATTTGGCACAATCCTCTTTCACTCGGCTACTTTTCTTTCTCTTGCGAACCTTGACCTAGACGCGTCTTGATTTTGACCTTGCTTTGTTAAACGACCTTGACGACTGCCCACTGAGACTAGTGTGCGGATCGATAATAAAGTTTTCTCTTTTCCAAGACTAGAAGTCTCTTTAACAATTGAATCCAAGATCGTGAGTACTCTTACTTCAAGAACTTCAGGGAAAACTGAATGGTAGCTTAATCATTCGGTTTCTTTGATACAAAGAATCAATGATTCGTAGTAGTCTTAACAGTGGCATGTTCATTAGGAAAGTCCAGGTTTACGTTGGCATGGAGATGTTGCTTGCGGCTTTAGTCTAGAAAGAGAACGGTATGGAAGACCGTCGACATTAGAGAAAGCCGCGGTAGGCGATGGTGGGAAGAGTTCCATGCACCTTTGGCACTTCCTCTTCGTCGAGATTTCGTATATTCCTAGGTGGTAGTAGTGATGCAGCGTACAACAGTACCTCCGTTGAACTTGCTGTTTAGCCCGGTTCCGCGTCGGTGCCAGGCAGAAGAGAAGGGAGAAGAGAAGAGTATAGAAACAGACCGATGCTGGTAGTGGTGGTGGTAGTGGTGGTAGCGGTACATAGCAATGGTTAGTGCCTTGGCCAAGTAAGTTTCGCGTTATAGTCAATGGAATAAAATGGTTTCTACCGGTTGGTGGGAGCCAAGCTGTTCGCTCACGTTGCTCCAGAGCAACGTTAGCCTCGGGCGTTTCTACCGCGAGTAGTCCGTGCAAAGCCCCAGGAACAACTCTGTTGGAGTGTACGGAGAGAAGCAGAGAAGGGTTGGCAGCGTCCTAGAAACACAGGAACATCATTGGGAGAACAGCCCCGTCCCAAGGCACAGCTCTCTATATTTCAGTGGTACGAATGAGCGAACAATTAACTTAGTCCTCCGTTTTGTCTTTTGTTCTTATCGCGAAGTCTCCAAAAGATGTAAACATAGAGGACTAAGGATCTTATCGTTTAGAACTTTTTCTTTCACTTTTGTTTATTCATTGAGAAAGAGCTAATTTTATGAAATTATAGTTTTAAAAGTCCTTTTAATCAGTTAGGAAAGAACAATGACGATAATTCTCTACTTATCCATGAGCACGTACGACATCGAAGAAGGTTGAAAAATATGAAAGACTCGCATGCACAGGGATAGAGTTTTGAACGGCTTGTGGCCATACGCAGATATAGGTAGTATCCGTGTAGATCGGTCACGTACGTGTTGTATCTCAGAGAGGGCGTAGGTCCCCATGCTGGCCATATATCAGTGACGAACAGACAGATGGAAGGAACATCATGCTTTACTCTCTCTCTTTCTCTCTCTCTCTCTCTCTCTCCCTCTCTCTCTTACCTTCCTTCATCCTTCTCCCACTTCTCTCTCTTCTTCTATTTTTCTCTATTCTCTTTCATCGTACGTTCGTCTTCCTTTTACTCTCGAGGTTCCACCGAGCTGCCTGTCGTACAACTGCCGTCTGTTCGTAGTCAGCTTAGAGGGGCAGAAAGAGGAAAGCTGGGGAGAGAGAAAGAGAGAGTAAGAGAGAGTGAGTAAGAGGGCATGAGAGAGAGAGGGAAGAAGGATGGATAGGAGAGAGGGAGGGAAGAAGAATGGACAGGAGAGAGAAAGAGAGAGTAAGAGAGAGTGAGTGAGAGGGCAGGAGAGAGAGAGAGGGAAGAAGGATGGACAGGAGAGAGAGAGAGAGAGAGAGAGAGAGAGAAATAAAGAGAAGGGGAGTTCACTCGCTGGAAGTGTCGCTAACTATTTTACGTAACTTCGCCGACAGTTTGGCTCGCGTTGACCACGTACGTCCGGGTTCACGCTCTCACGGGACTGACCAAGCGCGAGGAGGGAAACGGTAGGGGGTGGTTTGCTAAGGGTGGAAGAGCCTCGAGATGGAAAGGAAGAAGCGAGCGAATCGAACGTTGTTGGGGTAGTTTCACCACGATGTCCCAAGATATGCATACGTGACGGATACACGGACTGAAAACGTGATCATTGAACTCTCGAAATATCCTTCTCTTTTCTCGAGAGTTATTGAGCTCTCTCAACCCCTAGACATCGATGAGCTAGGATTTCATATTTTTCTTTACGTTCATTTTCGTTCAACGTGATGGAACAATCCTTATATTTTCTTTTGATTAAGTATCTTTAAATCATCGTTTGAGAATGGCAGAAGTTCCGAAAAACGATAATGTTCTTATAAGATATCGAAATTGCACCTTCGAGAACAATCGAGGAGGATTGTCGTGAGAAGGTATACTTTTCGAGCAGTAGTAATTCGTGGCTAATAAAAATGGTTCTATCGACGTATGGCGGTCATAACGAAACGTTAATGACCATCGATTACATCCTCGCAATTACCGCGATAAATCGTGTGTACAATGCGTCCCTCTTCTCGGACATCGTTACGACTTTTCTTATCGTCTCGCTTTTTCTCATTCGCGATCGAAAATAGCCATTCGTAGCTGAACAAGTATTTGCTCGAGAGAATGTTCTATATCTACATGCATTCTCCTAGCAAAAAAACGAGAACTATTTTTATTTTAGAAGGAAATAAATTTTTCATTTCGCAGGAAAAAGTATTATACGATCGATATCTTATTCGGATTACTGTTTGTTAGATTAAATTCTTGATGTTTTACACGTTTGTACGGAATTAAAAGAATTCGACGATATCTTGTTTGGACGATGAAAAGGAGCTTTTCTTTCATTTTGATGAATATCGGGAAACAAAGGAAAAAGAGAAAGAGAGAAAATGAAATAGAAAGAGAGAGAGAGGGAGAGAGAGAGAAAGTGAAAGACAAAAAGAGAGAGCGAAAGAGAGAGAGAGAGAGAGAGAGAGAGAGAGAGAGAAAGTGAAAGACAAAGAGAGAGAGAGAGAGAGAGAGTGATAGGCAACGTTCGTTTTCAATGAAGACAAAGTTGTCAGTATTCTCAAAGATATCTCGAAGACTGAAGCGACAATCCTTTCGATCGGACAGTCTTCAAGCCAGACTCTTTGTTTTTGTTCTCGTCAGTCGCTCTCGCACCCTTACATCATTCCCATTTTCACCCCTTAATTCACACCCCCTTGTCTTTTCTTTCTCTATCTTTTTAGTTGAAATGCAAAAAAGATGAAAAGAGAAAGAGAGAGAAAGAGAGAAAGAGAGAGAGAGAGAGAGAGAGAGAGAGAAAGAGAGAGTGAGCGAGAGAATAAGAGATGGAAGAACGACGCGACTGCAAAAGGTTGCAAGGAATCAATTATGGAACTTTTCAAATTTGTCAGTAATATTGAGATTTCTTTTATATCTGGGGAGCTCATAATTGAAATCTATCGGAAAACGAAAAGGACTCTGCGCGGGGGTTAGATTTAGTGGAGGAGGACTAAACTTTTTGTTTTTTGCTTCACTATTGTTTCCTATTGCCCGTTCGTCCGGGTTTCTATTCCTTTAGTTCAACTATTCCTATTCTTTTCACAATTTCTCTCTCTCTCTCTCTCTTTTTTTTTCCTTTCTTTCGCCTTTATCTCATACTCCCTCTTCTTATAATTCTAGAACATAGAAGAAAAAGTAGAAAGTTTAACACCTCTTTTCCGTATCATAGATTCCGTTCAATTGCGCGCATTTAGAGCTTCCGACTGCCACGGATATATTCCGCGAATTGGAAGAAAATTGTCGTCTTAAAAGCAGTCGCTCCATTAAATCCTATCGCTTTGTTTGAACGCATACCATGTGTCAAAAGCAAATAAAGACTTCGTCGAACAAATCGGTGGCATATGAAACATTCTACGATCTTATTCGTAATTATCATAACATAAAAACATTTGTATTTTTTTTCTAATGTTTTGTATTTTAATCTCTATATTATGTTTTTTTGATTTGTGTTAATTCTTTCTGATCTTCACTGACTTTCATATTAACGTCGAGTGGTTGAAAACTCATCGTCCTAACTTATGAGTATATAAAAATTTGTTGAATTTTAACATAGATTTAGAGTATAATTTAGAAGGTGCAATCATCACAATTCTTCGAGATGTCGAGCAGCTTTGGCGATAAAAGTTTCCAGTACTTACGATTCACGATGGGCTCGCGTGAAACGATTACCTTGGAATACGAAATTAGTTAACTCAAACATTTGAATTTCTTAGCTTATATACCCTTCTTATGATGAATGCAGAGGTAGTTGCTTCATAACATGTAGGAGTGAAATTTCAACGGCAAGCGTTTACTTTCAAACAAAATTGAAACTGATTTTTTTTTCGTGTAGTAGCTACTGTCGATCGCGTCAACAATGATCATGATGAGAATTTTTATTCTCACGACGGAAAGTTTTGGTTCGGGTCCCTCGCAAGCCGTCGACAAGGAAGGTGTACGAAGAGGATGCGCTTAATTGGCCGATTGTCCGAACCACTGAATCGTGGTAACCGTGTTAACTGCGGAACTGATACTCACTCGGCGTAGCGTATTAATTTTCATTAAAATAAAATTCAAATAAAATTTCCATCAGTTTGGTCGAGGAGCAGAGTTTGAAGTCGTGCGAAGAATGTTTAATAATCTGACAAGATTAATATCTCGTCGAAGTACCATTTTTCTCTCTTTTTCTCTGTTTTTAATTTTCTGATATTTTTAACTACGTACGATCAATTCTTTTTTCTCCCAGATTGTACCGTCCAGCAATCGCTATGTAATCATAATGAATCGTCCTTTTTCGTTCTCCTTTTTAAATTTAATGAGAACATCGATTTTTTTTATCAAAATGCCATGCCTTCTTTGCAAAAGACAGCCTTTCGTTTCTCTCTATTTCTTTCTTTTTTTTTTTAGAGCCAATCGTTAGATCGACGAATTCGTCAGATTCGCTTAATTGTTAAACTGAAATAATTAGGTAATCAACGCGACAGAAATAACATAAAAAGATTTGCAACAATACTCATCGCTTTCGTTGGCTTCGCACCCTCGTAACTTTTGTGTCGTGGCTTCACGCACCGCTTGACATGTTCTGCTCCGTTTTCTATCCTTCCTCGTTTCGAAAGTTGTTTGAATTAATGCTCTGCGTTTTCGAAGCGTTCACAGTGTCGAGGTGATGGAATATTTCAAGAGAAAATGGCCACAAAAGAAAGAGAGAGAGAGAGAGAGAGAAAGAGAGAGAGAGAGAGAGAGAGATAGGGTGCAAAAATGATCGTGACACATGGAAAGCAGTGTGTGCGCGAGCAACCGTCTGGATTGTTCAAGGAAACAATAATAAAAGTTGCATTAATTAAGAGGGTAGTTGCAAACGGGGATTGCTTGTTAGATGGGAGTCTCCCTTGCCTCTCTCGTCGCTTAATATCCGTTCATCACTCTTGCCACTTCTGTTTTGATTAATAAAAAATGCGAAAGTACGAGTGAAATCAAGTGTACTGTGAGAAGCAATAATAATGCTTGCTACTCCTTTCATCTTTTTAAAATTTTCTTTCCTATTTATTTTATTCCTTCATTTTTACACCATAATAATTAGAATGTGTGTGTATTATTCTGAACTTAGGTATGACAAAATTTCATGAAACTTTATAAATCTGATAAAAACATTTCATCACCTAAGCGTCGATTATTAGCTGAATAACATAGGTGTTTATTTGTTTATTTAATTTTATAATAACTTAAAAGTTTTACGAATTAAGAACATGTTTCTTAATTCACATAAATTGACGCAATAACATAATGATTTTTCTCTAAAAAAAAATTGATAAAGGAATCATTGTTCTTACCGTATGTTGACTTTAGCACACGTTTGAGAAAATTCCGTTTTAATATTCGAATGATCGTTACTTCTTCCTCACTTTCTCCCGAAATTCGCGCCTCGTTGCTCCGGCAATTGTTTCAGCTGCCGTTTCTTCATGGACTTTACGAAAAATACTTTTTCCAGTTGAGAGAAAAACGCGATCGTTCGAACCTCTCGAAAGTGTTTTTTTCTTTTCTTCTTTTAAAGAAAAATTCATCGTAAAGTTTAGAAGAAAAACAATTTAAAGGGCGGTATATTTCAATCCGTAGCCCTTCTAGGTGGCTCATTGTCATTATGCCTTCGAAACAGTATTATCCTATTTCTCCGCCCTTTGACCACCCTTCGCGCTCTCCACCCGATTATCTCATCAATTTTCATTACGCATCGTACCGCATCGGCGCTGATTAAGGCCACGCTACGTTCACGTATTTTCTTGCCGCTCCGTGAGCGTGTAAGTATGCGTATGTCTATGTGTATGTATCCCGTTTACATCCGATGGTGATTATACACAGTAATGTATATAGTACAGTACAGTAATTAAGAACCACATTTCGAGGGCCTTGCTATTATTCGTATTCGTCGAATAATTGATCGATCTCTTTTTGAAGTTGGAACCGATGTAATCGACGATGACTGAGTGGCGAATAGTATTTGGGACAAGGCAATATCTACGCGAAAATTGACGTGGAATATTTTCAATGTCGTTTCACGATCGCTTAGAATTTTGAAAAAGTATGAAAATTCAAATATAAATTCGAAAAGAAAATCTCCTTGATATATAGAATCAAATATATAATGAACGATTAAAGAAATTGTCTCGAGATTGATATCCAAGAAAGAAAATGGATCCTTAGATCCCCTTAATTGTGAGAGTTAAATAATTCACTGTCAATCTTTTCACCCTTCTCTTCACTCGAAAGATCGCCGGAGAGAAGTAAAATGCCATGCAAGGTGCCACGCTGTCTTTTAATTATTCTACCCCGAGTGGCAAATAATATAATTCATTTCACTGTTTGGACCGAGTCGTTGAAGGGTGCCGAATTACGATTTTCCTTTTCTCTCCATTCCTAGAGGCTGAGCCCACAATCTTGTACCTTCTTTTCTATATACCCATATTTACTTTTTCGCTTGGACGTGAATATCAAATTGTGAGAAATATGCTCGCATTTAAATGAATCTTTTATCCTTTAACGATCATTATTATCATTAACATTATCTATCGTTAATGATTTAACGATCTTACGAAAAACTTTACGATACAGGAATTCGATCAGTCGATTATTTCCATTGATAAAAATGAACATTAAAAAAGTTTCAAAATGTTTCAATGGGAAACGTGGACTTAACAAACGTTAACTCGGATCGCAGTTTTAGTGAAAAGGACTTAACCGAAAACCGCAGGGCATTCATTTCGTGGGAGTGCAACGAGCAATCGAGAATGGAAGTAACGTTAACGGTGGAAAGTGGAAGGAGAAGGAGAAGGGAGAGAAAGAGAGTGAGAGAGAAAGAGAATGAGTGGGAGCATGCTTGTACCGTACTCTCTGCACGGTGTAATCCATAGAAATTCGTACCGCAATTACGTGCCGTGGCTGCGTTCACGCGGATCCTGGCTAATCCCGTGAATGCGGCCACCGAACCGTGACAGGACGACTCTGGGTGCTCGCTCAGGACGACAATGGACGAAAACGCGCCCTGGAACAAAGATCTCGACTGCCAATTAATGTCCGACGACGACGACGACGACGAGTTTCTCTAGAGAGTTGTCCTGATTCTTTACGAAATGTAACTCCTTTATTTAATTCCTTAATTTAAGTTAATAAATTATTATTTGGATTTATGTAAATGATAATGTTGACAGATAATTCATTGTGATTAATTATTTTTTATTTTATATATTTTTCATGAATATTCAGAGATCTTATCGACGAAATATTTAATCAATATGATTGAGAATTCGTAAGATAATTCTAAGGTAGTAAGAGTTAAAGATCAAAAGGAAGGAAGGAATGAAGATGAATAAAAGCTCGCATCTGCGACTCTCATGGATTTATGTCACGTTCTCGCGCCTTGTAATATTGGCCCCTTCGGTGTCGCGAATATGCTGAGTCCATTTATAGTCGGAACAGTCGGTTGTGTTTGCTTCGACGGGGCTAGAGGAGGGGTTGTGCAAGGGGATGAAGGAGGCAACACGCAAAAGCTCGACAATGGACTGACGCGATGCACACTCCGTGTAAGGTGAATTTTAGAGACGAGAGTCTAGATATCTAATTAACAGCGAGACGACAATAGGCGAGCCATTCGTCGTGTTTGAATCGTATCTATGCTTCGTTTTCTCTATATATCTACAAGTCTCTAGGTCGCATACGTTTCTTGCTTCGTGAGCTACTAGAAATACAACCTGTGAGAAAGCAAATAAATGTGGCGGGCTGGAGACAGTGACATTACATTCGTGATAGTGACAGATTCTATTTTATCATGACCGAGAATACGCAACATCTTTTTCTTCTTTATTTGATTTATTTGATGCGATGTGATTAGTTTGAAAAAATTTTTTTTTAAATCAACGAAAATCCTGTTTAAATCGCATAATTAAAAGTTTTTCGTAATTTCATTTATTGTATGTTATACATTGTTCCTATAGATTAACGTTTAAATTCACAGCTCGTTGATCTTGACAAAAGTTAACGAATCGAACATTGCAATTACTTAGCCATTTCATTGTATGTAAGAGATAGAATAAGCATCACAATCTTCATGTTAACGATCTGCTAGATGGTGACCAGTTAAGCACTTGCAATGAGCTTTTCATAGATATATATCCGCGAGGCCGATGTATTAAAAGTTTCTTCTGGAAAACGAGGGTGGTTGTTCTACAAACTTGCTAAGTTATTTGGGTCACCTTTTCTATCTTCTACATTACCTATCTAGTTTTTTCTGATTCGTTACACTTTTATTCGCCAAATCTTGGAATTATTTTATTTAGATAACAACACATAGATTTTTTTTTAATTACACGTGATAGATTTGAATGATCTTATAGATAGAAAGAGAAAAGAAATAAAAACTTAATAACGCTCGATTGCTTTTTTTTTTAAAGGGCGACAAGATATAGAACGAATGTTCTCTTTCCTTTTTTAACGCAGATTCCACTTTAGGAATAAACGTGCGTATTCCGAGGAATAAATTTTCTGACAAAGCACGGCGGCTTCGACAATTAGAATCACTAAGGACCGACCGGTGTGACGAGGAATAGACGGAAGCTGAAGAGCGAGCAGCACTGGCTGGAAAAAAAGTTTAATTATAAATACCGAGAAAGGACGTGGAGACGTGGTGCTCGAGAAAAGGACGTCGACGACATCGACTACGACGACGACGACGACGACGACGACGACGACGTTGGCCAAATGGTCACGGCTTAGCGCTGGGGAAAACTCTTTCAGCCAAACGAAGGGAATCCGTCCAGAGATTATCCCTCGGCTTCAAAAAGTTGTTAATTACTTGGATTTCCTCCCTCCCTCCCTCTTTCTCTTTCCTCTATCTCTTTTTCTCTTATTCTCTCCTCACCACACCGTCCCTTTTTCACGTAGCGTGTTCTTGTAGACAGAGCCGCTATTTCTGCTTTTATATCGGAATATTTTTTAATCCCTTCCTTCCTTCCTTCCTTCCTTTCACTTCGGCTGTATAGCCTGTCGAAGCGGTACAATTGCAATCTCGATGTAGATCGTTAATCGGCTGTTAAGCAGCGAGAGTTTTTCTCGTAATTCGACGATCAACTAACGTCCCCATCCTTTCTTTCTTCGGAATTAAATTCGAAATCCTCTTCCTTTATTTCCCTTCGTATTAAAATTTTTTTTTTAGATTTTATTATTCTATATTCTATATATCAATGCTTCATGAAATAAGATCTTGAGTTTCACTACCACGTAGTCTCGCGTTCCAAGTCGGCAAGTGTAGAAGGCGATCACTTTGTGGTGGCTAGCTCGTGAAGACTTGACCATTAGCCGTGGTAAGCCCTTTGCCTGCCGTTGGCAAAGGAAAGGGTGCAAAGTGGGAGCGAAAGGATGACAGAGAAGTTCGAGTGGGTTCCAGGTACAAATATCGTTAACGTTGCTCATGCTGTGTGAAGGCGGCCGGTTAGTAATTTTGCAGCAGTTTGTCGAACAACAACAACAACAACAAGTAGAAGAACAAACTGCTCGAGAAGGTTCTTGCTTCCTGGTGGTTGAATAGTAGCCAATTTCAACTCAACAAGCGGTATATTTTTGTATTTTGCGATACTCGAAAATCATATATTTTTGGGGAAAAATAAAGTTTATATCTTCCTAGAGCAAATTGATCTTCTAATATTTCTTGTATTCTTTAGATAAATATCGCGGAAACGTGTTAATTCAAGGACAATGTTTTTCATCCATACGAACTTCTCGATAGTATAAATACAAGGAAGATTTTAGCCGAGTAAATAGGAGAAATAGCGGGAAGGATATGTTGCGTGAGTTTTCTATATGGATATCATAACTTGAACTCGTTAGGAAAAGAGAGCTCTCGTGACAAGGAAATATGAAATTTGTCGGAGTCTGAGGGTGTCAGGGCGTTAATCAATATTATCCGCAAATAGAAGCTTGAGCTTCTTCTTCTTTTTCTTCTTCTTTCTTTCATGGCACCTTGTTTCGATGGTAAGTAAAGATAATAATTGAACTTTTTGTTGGAGTTCGTTGGATTTTTATTATTTTTCTTTGGCCAATATTTGGACTGTACTATGTATGTTCTGAATTTTCAAAAGAAAGCTTTATGTGTTATAATTTGTAGAAATGTTAGCAAGATTAGAACATTCCCGTGAGATGGGCCATAGTAACATTTCGGTCTTTATGCATACATATATCCGTTATACCGCCTGGCCGGTCAGGGAAATCTAAACTTGTCGGTAATACAAGCAACTTCTCTGTCTCTCTTCATCTTACTCTTACCCGTGTCATTATATGCGTTACTACAAATTGAAACTTTCTGCTCGATAGTTCGCCGATTTATAGCGATAAACGCAGAATATAGACATAAACAAATTTGATAATCTTTAAAATAAGTTCATTAGAAAGTATTATGTTTAACTTTTATTTTTTTTTTATTGATAATAAAAAAAATTTTTGTAGAAGTGTTATTTTCTCACAAAGAAAATTTTCATGTTTGTAATACAAGTAACGCATTGAGGTCTTTTGAACGTTTCGACAATTTCTTGCGAAACTCGAGTGATTTCATAGTTGTCAAAATCTTCTTGAGGAGGGATTTATTTCGACGAAAATCGTATTGTCGTTTGAGAAAAAGAAGTGTTTACGTTGAGCGACTTGTCTAGCGATGGCCACATACGGGTCGTAAAAGTCGCGTGTAAAACCGATCACACGTATTTTTCCCTGCCGAGTCGAGGGATATAAGCAAACGTAAGAGCGTATATAAATCTGTGGGTCGCGGTTTCCTTTGCTCGTCGTTCATAAATTTCGGTAGGAGAGCGACAAATACACCGACTTGCGATAGTCCCCATGCTATTGACGAAAATGAAATGCACTCCAGAGAGACAAGCGATAGGTGAACGATGCTTTTCGAAAGAGAGACATAGGGAATGAAGGGTAGACGTCTTGTTCGAAGGACGAGGAAGGGGGTATGAAAGCAGTAGGAATACGAAGAGGGCGTCGATCATAAAACTGTTGACAGCTAAAGTTACGTACAACAATGCTCACGATGCGTCGCAAACGAGACGATTTGCTCCCTTCGAAAAGAGATATTCGCAAACTTGAACCGTATTCGAGAAATCCATGAAAAAGCTTTGATGTTTTCTCAAAATAGATATAATTTTCTTGTTGATACTTAATTTTTACACAAAGTTATTTAAACAAAGAAAGAAACAAAGAATCATCAAAATGATATGTTATAAATTAAATGTCATCAATAATTATTGATTATCACATTGACGTATTATCAATAATTATTGATAATGTAAAACGATAGGATATATAGACAAAAAGAAATTTGAACGTTTTTCTAAACTAGTTATAATTTTCCTGCAGATATTCAGTTTGTATTTTCCTTATTTAAGAAGAAATCATCGAAATAATATAAATAAAGGCAATTATTAATATTGTAGAAATATATAGTATGATTGAAATTTAAATAAGTTAACAACGTAATAATAACTTTAAACAGTCTTCCACTTGTTCGTCATACATTCATTCTTCCGTAATCCCATATTCGGATATATATATATATATCACATTCCGGCATATAATTGCATAACATACTTCGGATAGGAAAAGACTTTACGCGAGATTTTACTAGAAATAGCATTTCACCTCGTCGGTTCGGTGAAACGTTCGCTCGGACAAACTAGAGAGAGAGTAGCGATGCACGATGGAATTCTCACATCGAGCTAAGGTCTTTCGTTTCACCTGCAAGGTGCGGCGAACGAAGCGAGAGCAAGGTAAACTTTTGCACCGGAGTCGCGGTCAGAAACGAGCTTGGGGTGGGTGAGTTGCGGGTGGCAGATCTGCGATCCGGAATGGGATCTGTCCGTTCCAGACATTACTACCACCGCCTATTTCATCCGAAAAGCAGTACGGTTTCGTACGTCACCCGCCACGACGAGAAAACGAAACGACGGCCAGGACGACGACGACGACGACGACGACGACGACGATAGTTAACATTGTGGAGAATCAAGAATTAAGAGCTTGTGCAAATCGAGTTCGCTTCGAAAATTTCTCTCCTTATTTTTCTATTTCTTTTTTTACTTTATGATAAGTATTTCAGTATGTTTTAAATATCAGTAAATAGATTATTATTTCAACAAAAAGAAGATACATTTTTGTTTTTGGAATAATGAGTTAATTAGTAAAGTAGTTTTTCATCCCTTTTATTTAATTACAAGGTATTTTAAATGTGAAAACATATAGAAATAATTCAATAATGATTTACATATATGATATTTACATAAAAGATTTCGCAGAAATAATATTTCTTTCGAATGAATAATTTATAAAACATAATCAAATTATTTCTTATTTTTTTTTCGCTTTTTAAAATACTATTTATTCTTTTTTTCTGTCATTTGCATGATCGTAGGTGTGGCCAGTGCATTTCGAGACATTCGATTTCGAATAGGTTGTTCGGAGAAGATGTCTGCGTAACTCTGCGGGAGAACTCTGTCTCAGTGACGACGAGGCTTGCTTCGACACTTTCGATAATTACTCGAACGAGATTCTCGTCAAGGGGAGTCGAACCTTTTTAATAATCTGCATTTGGAAGTTGAATCGATCTAGATTTTCAAATATACATATATATATATATATATTTATTTATTTATATAAGGGGAGCATGAATTTGCATATAGTAGACTATTCTATGATCGGTAAAGCCATGGTTTTATCGCGAGCGAATTTCTTCGAATTCTCACCCTCTTCGTTTCTTCTTTACGCCTCGTTCATAGTCTCTTTCCTTTTCTCTTTTTTTCTCCTTTTTCATCTCTCTTACTCTCCTAGCTTTTCTCAGGCTTTCACGTAACATCACGCACGCGGAACACGTAGCAGTACGATATTAGCTTTTCATGCGAAGCGGACCCCGCACCCGATCTACATATCGGTCCTTTGTGTAAAAAGGACTGCCAAACAGAATTTAAGGTTATTTCAGGAGAATAAGAATGGGCCGAATGCAAAGTACGGAAACCACATCGCTGCTTTCGTTGCGATCTATCGAAATTCTCTTTCCTACGATCAAACGAGATATGCTTTATTTGTTTACAAATTAGTGTCATATATGAACTAAATCGCGTTGCGATTGTCGTTTCCATGGAAATATCATGATACTACTTATTTGTTATTTGTTTACAAAGGAAGAAAAGAGTACGAGATAATAGTGAATCCAACCAGGAAAAGTTTTTTGCTTTTTGAATTGTTATCACGTATGGAAAAAAAAAATGAAAAGAGAAAAGTAGACAGACTAGTTGGGTACAGGAGTGAATTTCGCGATAACCGACACCTCTATAATGTTATTAATTATAAAGTTACCGACAGACAAATGGGACAGCACGAGCGAGAATCGTCTCTGCTCGTTTCCCTTCTTTCTCTTTTTGCTATTTTTATTCCCTTCTGGAAACGCAGTTAGGTAATTGATACGAGCGTGCTCGAGTGGCGGTCCCCTCATTCTCAACTATTTTGCACACTGACGAAATCCGAAATCATGTATATACATTAAATATTCGAGTAATTCGTTACATTCAAAACTTCTCGGCGCTTTCGCCAGTGCTCTCTTTCTCTTTTTCTCTAACAGACAGTTGGAATTTATCCTAACAAATGTTTCTACTACTTTTACTCCCTCCTTTTCCTTCATAATATACGATAAACATTTTCCTCTTCGTTTCGAGAGGGCAGAAAAACGCGGTGGAAAATATTTATGCGACATGTCGAGGGTTGGCGTTCCTTCAAAGGCTTGACCTACCTATATCAAGTGATATCAAACGTTCAAATAAACGTATCATTTTAGCGCATTTTTCAATTGGTTTGTTACGAAAAGACAAAAATTTCGTAAATTTGACCGATCAGTTTTATTTTTTTGAATATTTCGAATATAAGTAAGTACGATTCGTGGTGAATTCAATCAACGAGAATCGATCGTAAACATTTCTGCCCTATATATGAAAAGAATAAGAAAAGGGATGCATGCGGAAGCTCACGTGACACACGCGGATCATACGCATCGTCGATTTTAGTACGTTATAAATCGAAGAGTCAGCCTTTCTGGCGCCTTTTTCTCTCCCTATATCTCTTTCTCTTTTTCTCCTCTTTTTCTGAACGACGTCTCATTGTTCGTCGAATTCGATCGGTGTTTAATCGATGTTCAGATCCGCATTATCAGGTCCTTATTTAGATTAACTTTACTTTGTAATATTTATGTGAAATAAGATATAAGAAGTACTTATACATGGTAAGATATACATTATATACATATGTGTGGGTGAATAGTGACAATGTGTGTAGACACGTGTAAATTCCACTTTCAAACGTTTGTTTAAAAGAGAAATACTTAAAGCGAGTGTAGGTCATGAGAAAGATTCTGATTGAATGGATGTAGTTTTATGTTTTATGTTAAAGTATTCGAATGTGACAATCCGCTTATATTCTATTACGTAATTGTGTTATATTTTTATATGATAGTTTATTTAATTTTTATGATTTTATTATTCTCTTGAGCATGTCCTACAATTTTTTCTTTAACATTTACTCGAGATAATGTATACACACGACTCAGTTTCGAAGTTAGTAGTATGATTCTTAAAAAAGTATTCACATTTTATTATTCATAATAAGTAATTGGCATAAGGTTATAATCAGATAGTAAGAGATTCAAATTATTTTCCAGAACGAAATGGAGTCTCATTTCGTACGCAGCTGATCGGTATAGTGTATCTAGCTTGCACAGCTATCGCATAACTAGAATACTAAATCGATTCTCGAATAGCTAGCCGAGTTCTGGACAGCGTAGTTTAAGTCAAAGTTTTAATCACTATCGACTTCGAGACATCTCTTGTGTCTCAGGAGATTTACGAATTTCTCGCAAAATGAGACGAGGGAAATGGAGCGTCGCCGAATTTCGAGATTAGTCCTCGAACGGTCACTGTATTATTTATTATTAATGCTTGTTTCTATTCAGGTTGAATCGTCGAAAGGATTTTGCCAATGAATTTGACGCTTCTCTATTCGATATGGCACATATGTACTTACCTACACTCGAATGTTTTTCCCATATCGTGAAATGAAAATCAAGAAGAAAGATAAAGAGGTAAAAGGTAGAGAGAATGAGGAAAAGGAGAGGAAAGGAAAGGGGAGAACGAGTATCTCGACTCGTAATCTACGAAACAAAGTTTTGCCCAAAAATACGCAGCGTGTGTGTGTTGAACGCATCCATGGTGAGAAGGGTCAGAGAGGGCAGATTAATTGATACCGCTACAGAGAAGCCGAGTGAGAAAGAGAAAGGCGAAAAGTAGGAATGGAATCCAAAGGGTAAGAGAATGAAAGAGGTATAAAAGAGAGAGAGAGAGAGAGAGAGAGAAAGAAAGAGAGAGAGAGAGAAGAGGGAGGGAGAAAGCACACATATGTACCACAAAGTGCAAGTGGAAGAGAAGGAGGAAGAGGTGGAGGTAAAGCTGTCGGGCTACTGCAGGGGAAATGCAGTTACGATATCGTGAGCAGCGGAGTTGCTTGGCCAGTGGCCACTCTTGATCCCCAATAGCAATTGAGCATTTGGTTAATATGCCTTTCCATTCAGAAAATTGGATATTTCAGATGCCTATTCGATACGGCCATTGTTTCAAACTCGATATGCTGGATTAATCGGATTTATTTCTTTTCCTGAAGCGTGTAATTCACGTTGTTGTTCGTTTTTGTCCTAAGGTTTAAGTTAAAGCAGGTATCTATATAAGCATCTGTATGAGATAAATATAAATTTTTCTTTTTGTACAAATATAAAATTATATGTAGGAGATAAAAATATTTTTCACGGAAACGTAATCTTCTATTTTGGGATAGATCGAGACTAGCTTAAATCGCCTTCCATCCTCCAACCTCGGACGTCTTTCAGGTTGCGGTCCTTCCTTGTCAGCTTGGAGCACCACTCCCTACGACGTTGGCACGAACGAAACGAGTTTAATTCGACCACCCTAAGAAACTCACGGCAGCTCGCATTCCTCAGGGAAGTTTCTGATTGTGTGTCCGGCTTCGTCGGGGGAGTTCGCACGTTCGTGGCGTAGGACAGTGTGCTCCGTTCTTACAGCAGGGCTGACCACCAGTATTTATGTCTCGGACACACTCTGGGTATCTCGAGTGTTCCGGGTAGTTTCCCGGACCCGCGTCCCGCTGGCCCGCTAATGGTTATGGTAATTACCGGCCCTAATTGCGAGCAATGGAATTACGAAATATCAAAGTTCGCCGCGACTGCGCTCGCATCTCCACTTTCCTCCTTCTCTCTCTTTCTCTCTCTCTCTCTCTCTTCCTCGCTCTGCCTCCCTCTACCTCTTTACTTACAGGACATTCGCTTGCTCTCTGACCGAAGAAGAAGGACCTTGGTTTTCGAAGAGACCGGAGAACGTTTTGTCGAGCGCCCAACTGTTGGTCAGTTGTTTCGAGACTCGGTCGATGTTTATTGCGGGAATTCATGTCGGTCGTTGGAAGGATATGCTACTATTTCCAATTACCAAGCATACATACGTTGTAACACAGGATTTCTACCTAGTGATTTCAGTATTATTTCGTGCAGTACTTTTTCATTCTTTCTTCGTTAGACACGGCTGAGCCAGGAGGGCTGGCATAGGGTAGCTGACTAATGTAAAGGCAAAAGTTGAACCGTTGGAAACGCCTTGATGTGGTTATCGCGAGCCAGGAAAAGCTACCTCTTTACCTCTCTCGGACGCCAGGCTAAATTGGCAAATATTAAAATTCTTTCGATGCAGAAGAAGCATGTACAATGGTTCGTGGAGCGTAGGAACTCTCAACGGTTCTCTCTTGTTCTTTTTCTCTCTATTTTTCTCTTTCTGCCCTTCCTTTTTCTCCTCTTCTTTCCCTCTCCCACCCTATCACTGCAAAGAGTGGCCACACCAACATTTAAAACCTCTACCAGAGTTTTTCGTTCACAGAGCCAGCACACTTTCCGCGCTCGATCTGAAAAACTCGTTTGTTTACTTTATTGTTCTCCTGGTTTGCCTTTGCTCTATGTTTGAGTGGCTCCGATCAACCGCCTTCGAGCACGAGTAAAACAAGGGTAGTTTTACGTATTGAAGGGACGACTTTGATTTAATTTATATGAACATTTTACGAGTACGAAAATTCTTCCTAGTTTCATGGATGATAGGTACCGTTCGAGGTCGCCTCCCGTAAGTAAAAAAACTCGTGTTACCCGTTGTAATTAAAATCGCTTTATAAGGAGGAGAAAGTCTTTACAGGCAACTTCGTTAATCGAGGCAGAGGTGCTGCTTCCACGTCATTCGCTCGCCTAATAAAAATTAACGGCAAGCAGGTGTAGAGGTCCGACTTGGCTAAAGGGTCTTCGAGATTGGGGCTTCTTTCAAGGGGTTGCTTACCACCGAAAGGGCAAAAGGGCGAGCGCCAAGAAAAATTATAAAAATAATCTGGCCGTGGAAAGGAGCAGTCAATTCGGCCGGAAAACTTACGTAACAAGCAGTTCTGAGGAAATTGCGGGAGAAACCATTTTCCACGAACGAGCGAGCGCGAATAAAACGAAATCAACGTTATCGAACGTGATGTCACTTTCTAGGATACAACATTATAAACTTTTTCTCATATAGTTAGACGTCGGATGTTTCATTACTCCTTAGAAGATTATTCGACTTTCGATTATTTCGAAATTTCAACCAAATTCTATTTCCTATCACGGCATTTATCGTACAAGTTAGGCATGTGCAATTTAGCGTATCGAATTTATCGTCAATTTCTTAGCAGAACATTATGCCGCGAGGAGGGTTCAATTTAAGCGAACTACAAGCGGCACATGCAGGCTTCCGAAACGAGCCGACAAGTAGCTATTTACGTGCACCACCGTACCTCCCATGAGGTGGTGGGAAGCGATCGAGGGCAGGAAAGGTAGAACACGCTACTCGCTTCCCTTCCAATTGGTAGGGGGGGTTGCCTTAAATGGTCCTTGCTTAATACGACACAAGAGGCTAATCTTAAAAAATCCTGGGTAAGATAAGCCCTTCCTGAGTTAACTTCTGAAGGTTCGGTCTTCACCCTCGACGATCTTCCAAGTAGTTAGGAGTCTCTGTGAGTGGAGCGGATTGAGACGCCGGTGTTCTTTTCATTAGCTGATAACTGGATTCCGGGATACGTTTTGCCTACGAACGACACGTTAAACTTATGAGTAACCGTCTTTTATGGTATATAGCCAGAGGGAATAGTATATATTTTCTGAGTAAGTTAACATATCTCGATAAAAAGTACGTCTTTGTGCTCTCATAAAGAATACTTTTCAAGTTTTGTGGGGTAACAAGAAAACTGATGGAAAGAATTTTTACGTTCTGTTTACAAATTTCCCTTTAATTATTGAAAGTAGATTTAACGTTCCGTCTTTCTCGTGACCCGAGAGATTGTATTTTTTTTTGTTTTCGTTATCTCCAGGGAGTAGAGATTTTTTTTCTCGTTTTTACAATCCATCCTACGCACTCTTACATTCCCTAATAGCCTGTGTTCCAAGATTGTTGGCCGGTCGGCAAGTATCGTAATATCGTTCGTTGATTTCCGTCATCTGCGAAAAGTGCTCAAAAAGATATCCGTGATAGAAGTTTTTCCGCAATTTTCCGTTGGGTTCTTTCTCGGGAAACACCCAGGAGCATTTCCTCCTTTTTTTCACTGTCACACTTTCATCCTTCCACCATGCACATCTCCCTAGCATCCGTTGTATTCTTCTTTCTCTTTCTATCTATCTCGAACGAAGTCGAGTGAGGGGGAAAAGGAGATGGCTCGTGAAAGGATGACTGTGACAGGCTGCTGGCTATAATTTCATTAGCCACTACGAGACAAATGAGCGAGCATTGCGGGACGCACCGGTTGGTTCGAAGATTTTTTTTTCGTTTCTTATCGTCTCAGCACGTTTATTAAAGACAATCATCATAATGTTGCTTTTATCATTTATATTATTCGATACATAATTCATTTTTACATTCAGCGTAGTTAACTAATATACTTTCAGCAAATAATGAGTAGATTATTAATTAGCCAGTGTACATATACCTGTCTATTTTCTCTCTTTTTAACGACTGATACCGAAACTGTCTCTTCTCTCTTCTTCGGTAATTCGAAGAGTACAGTTACTTATTCGTCCAGCTCCTTTCCACTCCTTCTCTTTTTCGTGCCTTCTGTTTGCACCAGTAATTACTGGCACACGAAATACATCGTAAGAAAAACATTAATATCAAACGACGTAGCAGTCGACAGTGCAAATAGAAGATCTTAATGGTGAGCTAACTTTGGAAAGAAGTTGCGAAATGAGAGAAGAAGGTGGAAAGGGAGTGGAATAAGGGGAAAGAAGTAGTCGATGGAAAACGTAAACGGACAGCTGAGTTTCCGTTCGCATTTCTCCTTAATAAAATATTTTTTCGCCGTTTTTGCATTACCTTTATATTTGACGTTCTATGAACGGTTCATAACAATTCAATTTTTTCGCTATATTCGCAGGATTCTTTGTCTTGCAGGAAGACGCGAGGAGAATCGTTGATTCTCCACCAACGAAGCTTTCCACTTGTACTCAGAGGATTTTGCTCTTTGACCGCGCTGCTAATTCTTTTTTTCCCATTTTAGTTCTATCCTTTTCTTTCCCTCCCATCTCTTCCTTTTTCTCTCTTACTCCTATTCCTCTGCATACATACTGCGAGCTTCTGCGAGAAGCGATTCATATTTTTCTTCTCTTTTTTTTTCGGCATATTGCGACCGAGGCTGAGTGCCCGGCCCTCGTCAAGGAAGGTTGGGGCTTTGTCCAATTAAGCGTCCGAGCCTTTCGGCCGACGGTGCCGCGTAGCTTCGCATATTTCTGTCTGGAGAGTCGAGCGAGATGAAGGAGAGAAGAGGAAATCTCGCCACGACGTGGAAAAACGGAAAAACTCTTCTTCCTGGTGATTGCTTGCTGGCGTACACCATCGCGTCTTTCCCAACCCCTCACCTTCTCGGCTTTACCACCCTACCGTCGCTTCCAGTCGCTTCGAGTCGAGTATTTCGTTGGACGTCCCAACTTATCGACAATTAGCTCAATAATTTCCCTCGGTGCGCCGTTTGACAGCTCGTCACCTCCACCTTCCTTCCACTCCTGCCATTTCTCGGTCTTTAAAAACTCTAAGCAGTTCCTCTCATCCTTCTTTTCGTTTTTTCAGCTAATGCAAGCGGAAGTTTTCAAGGAAAATGCTTAGGAAATTGTTTACGATCGTCTTTAAATATATTAAATGAAATGGAGATTTAGAAGTTTAGAGAATAGTTTTCATTTCATTTACTATATATTTACATCTGAACGAATATTTGACTTGTCAAATAAAAAGTGAACACAATGAAACATAATCGAGCAGAAAAGTTTCTTATTCTATCCCGTTTTATCTTATGTTAACCTATATGTAACACACGAATGACGAGGAACTCCGAAAGAGTGTTCTATAGTTAGCACTTGGTCAATGAGTTTAACACTGCGGAGATGTAAAAGCGTCCCAGTCTTCCTCTTACGAGCTTTTCTCAACAACGAGAAATGAGAGCTTTAACAATCCATCGACACAGGACACACTCGTCCGAATATTTACAGGTCTTCTAGTCCTTTCGTTCGATGAATTCGGACGCGAGTGAAAAGGGACAAAGGAATCGGCTGGAATAAGCGAAGGGTGAGTCTTTATTTCATCGGCCGTAGACAGTAGAGGAAAGCTTTCTTGGGGCCGTGCGCCAGCGGGGGTATTAAAACTCTTGGAAAGTTTCGCGACGCGAACCAGATGAGGTCATTATCGACTTCTCTCTTTCTCTCTCTCTCCCTTCCTCTCTCTTTCTTCTTTAGCTTTAAGATCATGAAGGTCGTTCACCGTAGCACTAAGGTTCGATTTGGGACTTTAGGTGTGTTAGCTTTAAGACAGCTAATGTGACGCGTGTCTTCCTTGCCATTCCAAGTCTCACGGACTCACCTTTGCAAGTCGAATGGAGTCAAGAGATAGAGAGAGAGAGAGAGAGAGAGAGCAAGAGAGAGAGAGCGAGAGAGAGAGAGGAAGGAGAAAGAGGAAGGAGAGAGAGAGAGAGAACGAGGAGTCGCCGCGCTAAACTTGCCTTGAGTGCCAAGTTGCTGCGAGTACTAAGCGTATTAGGTACAAGTGGTATCTGACTAGCGGAGGGAATCGGTCATTAGCACGAATAGATTCGAAGCTTATTAGCCATTACCACCATTAGGTGGATCCTTGTCTCATCGGACGACCTCTGCGTTCGTCCATTTCCACTCCTTCTCCTTCCCTTAGTCCTTGTCATCTTTGTTGAAATTTGCTCGTTTCTACGGCCCTCGAATGTGCATCCGATTTAGTGTCCTATTCTGAACATCGAGGAAAGTTAACTGAAGGTTTCCATCTACAAGATACAATGAGTGTACATGATACAAATAGTATGTACATTATTAATGTTAGTATTTTTAAACAATAAAATAATTAGTGTAAAAATATATAATGATAATAAAATAGTTTAATTTATCAATAGTTTAATCGCGAATCTCATTACTCGCATGATTATTTCCTATAAAATAGACCTTTCATTTCTATCAAGGAAAGTTTCGATTGACAGCTCGATTGACTGACAAATTCCTTTTTTCCCGATTAAAAGGCACTTACTACCACCACTGTATACTTCAGTTTCAACCGCGGAGCTCGATGCATTTCCGCGTACCAATGTTTGCCGGATGGAAAACTTTGTCGTCAAAGACCGCGAATCGACGTCGGCATTGAAACCTAAGCGATATCATGTGCGTTGCGCCGGATGTGTCGTCTTCTATGCTGTGGCATGCATGTTGACGATCTTCGTGTATATAAGAGAGGAGACGAAGACCGACGGATGTTTGATACATTGCGGCGCAGCCTCATATTGGATTCTCCTGCCTATCCCTTCATCTTACTCCAGCCAATCTTCTCTCCAAGTCAAAGCCACGAATTAACCGCATGTCAGAGTTACTCTGAAGTCTATGCTCATGTTTCTTACTGCTAAATATTTCTATATTCGTTAAGAAACAAGAATGATAAACAAAAAAAAAACAGATCGATTAACTACACCAATGATATATAGATTTTTCAAGCACATGCTTCATTTTGAAATTGTCTGAAATTGGTAAGATCTTACGATACTTGATGAAATATTGAGGTTGGAGACAGAGAGAGAAGGAGAGAGAGAGGGAGAGAGAGACAGCTCTCAGAGGAATTCGTCATCCTTTGCAGAGTTTGTCCATGGTATGGATACCGTCGGAACGTTCCCGCCAAATGCTCGGTTATTTGTGTGACAAACGAGAGATGTCAGAGTTGCGCCATCCCCGTTTGACCATCCTCGAGCCTCTCCACCCTCTTCGTTTTCTGTCTCTCTTTCTCTCTCGTTCTCTGTCTGTCTGCTATCTGTATATCTCTTTCTTTCTCTCTCTTTCTCTCTCTCTCTCTCTCTCTCTCTCTCTCTTTTCCTCTCAGTCTCTTTCTCTCTTCTACCACCCTACATGTTCCACGTAGTTCGCGTTTAATCCATTGATTAATTTACTTCGTTCCCGCGTCCTTTATGATTAGTCGGCCCTCTACTGCCGTTTTCTCTCTCTCTCTCTCTCTCTCTCTCTCTCTATCTTATTCACTCTCCTACAAAAGTACGTACACACGAACTGGAACTAATGCGGTCAGCTTCTCTTATGGGGCTCCCGCTCTCTTCTTAATACGTTCCCGCTGCTGCCGAGCAATTTTTCTGACATTTGTCCTACAAATGCGGGAGAGAAAACGAGCAACTCGAGTGTCACGTCGTTTACGAATATACGAAATAAAAGGAAATTAACGCAACTATAACGATAATATAAAGTTCATCATCGTTTTAATAACAGGATCTGATGATTTTTTAAACGATAATTTAGAAATAGACCAAGGATAATGAAGAGAATAATGGTAGTTGGTTTCATTTACCGCGTGAAGTAACTCGGTTTTTCTCGCGGACCCTTCTGCCACTGGTAGTCTGCATTTATGGGAGAAATAAATATTTTATTCCGGTATTTCCGGCATCGTTGAATCTGAGGTTTATAGCATAACCGAGCAGCTAACGGTATATACTCGACCAGTAGCCAAAATCCGATTTCAGGAGGGATTTAATATTAGAAAAGTAGATAGTGAGGTGGTTTGGGAGGTAGGTGGAAGGAGTGTAAGGGTGCCACAATTCCACGAGGATCAACAAGATGGAACGGCGGGGTTATTAAATCTGCAATTCGTCATATTCAAACGACTCATAAAGTTTCGACCGGCCGTTCGATCAAATTGACTGGCAATTTTCCTAACGGCGACATTATACACAGTTCTTTCTTTCGATTTTATGAGCATCCTCTTACGAAGGCGTTAAGGGGCACTAAAACCATTCTCTTTCCTCGGTACTATATATACTCTCTTCTTTTAAGAACGTATTAAACATACAGGTTAAGTTTTTAAAGAGCCCTCTCTCTTATCGTCGATAATTTTTGAATGATCCTTTTGAAAATTATTATTTTCGTATGAATGCGTGTAAACGCATAGCTAGAGAAACTCGTGTGGCTGTCCTTTAAATTATCAGTTAACTTTATTATTATACAATAGGGAAACTTTCGAACGGCGAAATAGAACGGAGAAGTTACGAAAACGGAAGTTTTCGAGAAGAGAACTTGAGCTAACTCAGAACGTTGGGAAACAATTTGATTGGTAGTCACACGGTGTATTATTTTACGATTAAACGGATCGCAGTACTAACTTTCGGTGGGTTGCTTTCGTGGAATGTTGATAACAGTCGCGTAGTTCTTCGATGGAAGAAGCGTTAGGGGACCCTGACCATTCGCGCGAACTCGGCTTGAATGGGGCCAAAGAAAGTGGAACCAAACTTTCTCACTTTTTACGCTGGCAGACTGGCTGTTCGATGCTGGCTTATCGTCGTTAGAAAGAACAAAGTTCAAAGCCACTGTATTCGCTAAGACATCGTTTGCTTATCGCCGAATTTCAGTTGAAATTTTTTGTTCACCTTTTTCTTGAATTTCGAACTATCAAAATTTAATTTTTCCTAGTTCCAGGATAATAAATGCACTTTAATCGTACGTTATTCATGTAATATGTCACTCGTCTCTTATTTTATTTTTCTTTCATTGAAATTTGTTTCTATTTTACTGGTTTCTTTCCCTCTTGCCTCTTTTTTCAGCCGTCATTGTGGAAACGCGCGGATACATCCGGAGAGCCGGACATCCCTCGAGACGTTCGGTGTGACGCGAATACGTATCGGTTGTTTACTCGTCGTGCTATTTTCGAGGCGATACGTCAATCCGATATTCGAAAAAGTTTCAGAATACCATCGCACGTAGAGACGAGGAGGTTGGGGTTTGAGAGTAGAAAGAGAAAGAGAGGGAGAGAGAGAGAGAGAGAGAGAGAGAGAAAGAGAAAGAAAAAGAGAAAGAAAAAGAGAAAGGGAGAGAGAGAGAGAGAGAAAGAGAAAGAAAAAGAGAAAGAAAAAGAGAAAGGGAGAGAGAGAGAAAAAGAGAAAGAGGATGAGTCGTGTTTCGTGTTTGGCACGACGAAGGAAAAGGTATATCTCTCGTTTCGTTCTAGTTGAGCTTTGTCTCTTTCTTTCTCATAAAATCGATTTCGATGGGTGGTAAGCAGGAAACTGGAAGCAATAAATTCCGTTGGTTTACAAGTACCTCTTTTCTTTCTTCTTTTTCTTCTTCTACGCTCATATCTATCTCACAAAAATTTTTACGATTCTCTAATCTAGCCATAAACTAAGAATCTCAACTCAAAAATACTATTGAATTCTAAGCAACAAGTTTCTGATAAATTCTCATAGCTTAGAAAGAAAAAAAATGATTGAGAGAACAGTTTTAATTTGAAGATTTAACAGGTTCAGAAAAGTAATCCGATGCTCGTGAACGACAGGAAACCGATCGTTAAGATAATCTCAGTGAGTTAGCTATGTTTTCGACTTTTGAAGCTTGTGAGAGTAGAAAGAGAGGGAGTAAGAGAGAAAATCATAGCGCGGCAGGGTGTCCATGCGTTTGAATAAGCCGTTATGCCGGCTTGATAAATCGTCTGCCAGGTGAGATGAAGATAGAGAGGAGAGACGTCTAGATGAAAATATAGATAAGGAAGAAGAAGAAGGTCGGTGAACGTGCGTACGACGGCCATCGTCGGCTTAGTCCTTGTATAAACCGATATCTTCTTCTTCTCTCTCTCTCTCTCTCTCTCTCTCTCTCTCTCTTCTCTCGTTACCAACAAGTATGCGAGCTGGCTTTAATCGTTTCTCCTAAATGCCTGACGAGTTTATAATTTCAAAGTTTCGACGACGGGCCGAATATTCCGCGGAAATTTCGACGCACGGAAACGATGCTTGCGACGGATATAGAAAATATTTAGGAAAATCCACTTCGTTAATTGGTACGGAAAAATGCGATCGGAAATTAGATTGTTGGACGAATCATTAAGCGATGTTATTTTTTCGCGATACATTTTCGTTTCATAAGGTTTATATATATATATATATATATATATATATATATATATATGTACATAATATATATATATATATATAAATACGTATTTATGTACATAATATATATATATATATAAATACGTATATATATATATATATATATATATATATATATATATATACATGTATATAACTATGTATGTACACAACTATATATATATATATACATGTATATAACTATGTATGTACATATATATATATATATATATATATATATATATATATATATTATCGTTTATCTTGTGGATCGAAAATAGCTTCTTCATTTTTTCAATAAATTAATAGTGAATTTTTCTTTCGTTTACATTATCGTCGCTATCCGATGTGAGTGCACAGGTGTTCATTTAATGCTTGAGATAATAAATTATCGGGACGTTAGGCTAGCAGCACTCGTTCATCCGAAATCTCTCCCGTGTGCTTATCATTAAAGTGAAATTTTTGAAGCGAATAGGGGAAAGATAGAAAAAGATGGAAATGAAAATCGAAGGAGATAGCAAAAGAAAAAGTAACCCCTGAGCTGTCGTCCGAGACGACGACGAACAAACGTTTGTACTTTATAGTTTCTCTCTCTTTTTGCGTTCTCTCGCACATTCACTTAGTCTACTCGCAAATCTATCCGTTTTCCAGCCATCCAGCGTGTAACGTCCGTCTCGAACTTTTTGAGGCGCCGCCTTCGTTGGGAGCTTTTCTTTAGATTCTTTTCCAATCCCGTGACACAAGTTAGAGGAGAGTGGGAGAGAAAGAGGGTATAAGAGAGAGAAACAAAGGGAGAGAGGGAGGGAGAGAGAGAGAGAGAGAGATCTTTCGTTTTATCGTTTTATACATTTTCTATTTCTCTTACTCTCTCCTTCGTTCTTCGATATTGAGCAGTTATTTTTCTCGATATTTTCGCGATTCCAAGGGGATCCTAGTTGCACGAAATTCCTCGAAGAAGTCCATAGTAATACTGTGGTCACTTTCGTTTTAGTATCTTCTGCCTACCCTAACTTGGACCCTTACAAATTGCGCGAGCTATAAATTATCTATAAAACGGCCGTTCGCTCTGATAACGGCGTATCTTTGCGGCTGTTATCGATGGTGTTCGACCGATTTATTATTACGTGAGATCGTATATGCTGGTCTCCAGTGGTTTGAGAAAGCTCTTCCTAAAAAGCCGAATCGTGACTTGCCTGCATGCTTTTTCCCTCTCTACTTATCTCTAATCCCCACCACCGCTCTATAAAATATAATTTTTCGTATGACAATGTCAAACACATTAATAAGTATCTCGACAAAGGAGTAACGAAATTGATAATAAATGGAAAGCTTTCAAAGCGAATTATTTATTTTCGAAACGTCGGAAGCATCCGTGCAAAGAGAAAGAATTCACGTCTCGTGCGTACGCGAAGGATTTATTATAGTGGTTCGATGATGCATCGTGATGCTTTATAGCTGTTTGGGAAATAGTTTTCCAAGGGATTTCTACGTAAACGTAATACGACTAGTAAAGAAGCTTCAATGGGTTGCGGGATATGATAACTATGAACACGAGGAGAAATAATATGTATCTATATACAATAAATATATGAGAAAGAGAAAAAGAGAAAGAGAAAGAAAAAGAGAGGTTGAGAGAGACAGAGAGACAGAGACAAAGATAGAAATAAAGTGAATAATAGGGATGACAAAGATCCGTTAATGCCCCGATACGTATGTTCTCCTTGTTTTTCGTTTTATGGCTGGTATGCAGGACGGCGAGTCGAGTGAAGAAAGTGTTCCTTTTCTTCTTGCAAAGAGGGTGGCTCGGAGGACGAGTCTGATTTACCGAGGCAATCACTCTTTATTTCTCTCCAGGCGGCTCTCACAGCATCTCTCATTCTCTCTCTCTATCTCTCTTTCTCTCTCTCTCTTTCTCTCTCTCTCTTTCTCTCTCTCTCTCTCTCTCTCTCTCTCTCTCTCTCTCTCTCTAACTTTATTTTCTCGATAGATATCGCCTTGTAATAGCTTTCCGTTATCCGAATATATCCTATGAGTGAAATTCATCAATCCGATTTGATGTAATCTCGGCTTAAAGCAACAGCCATAATTTTTTTATATGCTATAGTATTCGTGTTGTTTCTAGAATTTCGTCAAATTTTATTCATTTACTTTCTATAGATACATCGTTGTTCGTGTTAGGTTGTAATCGTATTGCTAAAGTGGAGTGATAACGCGTTCAGAATAAACGCTCTCGCTAGTCGGCCGTAACACATGCGAATCATGTAATTGGTGCAATCAAAGCCGTTTTCAATATTACATTTAATAATCTAGCCCTGCTAATCTATATCGATTTCTCGGCTCGTACGAGCTCTCTCGTCGTTAACGATAGCACTGAGGCAACTCGTGCATCAGCACACGCAACAATTAACTCTTATCGATCGATCAATTGTTCGCGCTATCGGCATCCACGGAATTTCCAATTAAAATTCGTTTCTAATGATTCTACACTTTGATTGCTTACGATAAATGTGTGACGAAGCCACTTTGTTAAAATTCTATACGTTTATAGATTGATACTTTTTCCGTTTTCATTATTGTTATCATGTGTTGTAATCGTTAATCTTATTAACGACGATAAAATAACAAAAAGTTTTTTGTTTCTTCTTTTTTTTTTTTATATAAATACGATGTAAAGTGTTATATGTAAATTAACGGAAATAGAAGGGTTCCATGTATTAATTCGAGGATGACTAATTCGCGTCTTGCTCTCACTGTACAGTAGTTAGAGTCTTCGATAGAGTGTCGTCCGAGGGCAGCACGGTACAGAATCGCGAAATTCTCCTTAAACGCACCCCTGAAATTCGATAAGGGATGAGTCTTAATGTCAGAGATAATCATAAAGCTGTACTACTTATCTGTGTGTTCGTATAATTCGTAAAATAACTTCGCCGCAGAGTTACGATTATAAGTATGGAAAAATATGAAAAGGGTTTAAAAAATTTTCTTGAGATTATTTTTTTGAAGATAGTGGTGAATAAAAGGAGTAAAAGTGGATTGGAAAGGGATAAGAAAGCATAGTTACGGCATGTGATTCTTTCTATCGACAATGAGATTTACGATTTTTACATTGACTAAGAGTCATCGGGAAACAAGGTTCGTACTCTCCTTTTAATCATCTCTCTCTCTCTCTCTCTCTCTTTCTCTATCTTGTCTTCTTTTTCCACTTCTTCTATTTTTTTTTCTTCTTCTTCTTTTTCTCCTTAGACCAACGTCGATTTAGCACAGATGTGAGCACCGTTATCATTGTTCCTGCGATCGTTATCCATACTGGTGGTTCTGGACAAAAGTTAGTGCGTTCTCTATCTGGAATCTCAATTAATGCCACCACCTTTATCGCGCGATCATCCCCCTATTATCGGAAAGCCAAACCCCTCTTGGTTCTTGTGCGACTCTTACCAAATCCATACCCTTCTTACAACCATTGTATGAACATAAATTTCGTGAGTAGATATTTATCAATTCTTAAGACTCAGTCGTCGTTATAATTAGATTCATAAGAATTTTGAAACAGACAAAGAGATAGATAGATAGATAGATATATAGATAGATACATTTTTATTCTTTTCATTTCATTGAAATGCCATAACAATCGTTCTTACGAAAGTTTATAAGAAAAGAAAAAAGTGAGGCTGAGGATAAGCGAGATTTTTGGAAGAAACGAAATTGGGAGAAGGGTCAAGCGAGCACGTTGACTGCATGGAAGAAAAACAATGGGGAATCGACAATTCGAACGAGAGGGCATTTAAAGGGCCAGAGAGCACGGACGGGTAGGTACTCTGAATGAAACTAATAACTGAATAACCGACAAAAATCGCTGCCGGCTGTTCGGATTCATTTCGGGGTGCGTTTTCGTGTGCACAATAGCCCAGTACTACCCCGAACCACTCAACGGGACTAGAAACATTCCCCGATGTCCGATATGCCGCTTTTCTGCTTCCATTCGGTTTCGACATATTGCATTCGTTAGCTTCCTAATTAACTCATGCCGATGAAATCCGTCGATTCTCATTGAGATGGTCAGTACAACGATGTTTGTTCCTGCTCCCTATAGATGATATCCCTCTGTGTTTTTTGATCTTTTAATATGCCTGAGATCAAAAATGAGTTCAATCGTTATTTATGCACTTTCATGCTATCATTGCTTACAAAAAATGTTATTTTTTTAAAATGATTTTACTTTTTTGAGCGGCTGATAATGTAAGATCTTTTCAGTCACAAATGCGATCATACGGAAAATGCGAAAAACGAAAGCAAAATGGATCGTGGTTGATAGAGATATAAAATAGTATAATGTTTATTAAAATTGTATACTTTAATATATATATATTAAATATATTGTATAAAAATAAATATTTTTTGCTTTATGCTACTACACTTCTATGCTGCTTAAAATTTTATGATGCTACACTTCTATACTTCGTTCAATGAGACGAGTAAGGAAACGTAAAAAGATATAGTCATATATTAAATCCATAATAGATGTGCATGGAACTCCAGCTATAAATTGGCGAAAAATAGTCATTTTTTTTAACTTAAGAGCGAAATTGCATAGATTATTGTTACAGCTTGTGAAGATGTTCTTGCTCCATCACGTACATTTGTTTACATCTCCTTGTTGAACAAAGTATACGTTATTAAACTTCTACGTTATTTCATTGAATCAAATTGACTGATATTTTTGGCTTTTCTTGTATCATTTAACAAAAAGAATCTTCGACTATTGCTATCACTGGTATGATGAAATCATAATCGCGCTGACAAACATATATAGCCTTTCGTGCTATTGTCACTTTTTAAAAAAATTTCGTTACTTTTTTCATTACTTTACAGTGGATTTTTATTTCCTGTGCTGCACGTAAATGTTTTTCTTTGTTCTCTATCTATACAATTCACATCTATACTATATTTATCTATTCATATTATCGTATTTTCAACGAATTATGTTTGACTGATACACTTATACTAGAATAAGTTAGTGATCTTTTATATTTACGATGTATAAATATTATTATACGAAGTAAGTTTGTGAAGTACGTCAATTTAATTCGAAAGTAAAGTTCAGTCTTGTTTTGTTCCGTCTCAGTTTCTTGAGTTACTTCGTTCACGAAAAATGACTTTCCGCTCTAAATAAATTCATTTATATCGAATGCTCTCGAAATATAAATCTAACGATCATAAAGATCGACCTTCAAACAAGACAAGTTATTTAACGAGCGGTGAACGTCTATAATAATCCCCAAGATAATTGTGACACGTGTTTGAAACGAAATACGAGGATATCGTCGAGAATCGAAACAAGCTTCATTGTGGTTGAATACACTGATTTGAACTTAACTTAAGCTCTGTGCATGTGTGGGTCCGGAACTTTGACGGTGAAACTTGCTGGAAACCTTGGAAACTTCGATCGAGGCTGGTATCCGTAATTAAGACGTCTCTAAGAAAATCTTTTGATTTGTTTTCGATCTTCGTAGGAAATAGTCTCCTTCGATCACGAATCAACGATGATCCTCTTCACTATGATCCTCAGTGATCTAAACGATTATTAGAGAGGAAGAAAAGATCAGTGAATAATTAGGACAAGTCTCGACTCGGCTCGGAATATGATCGATCGATATTCAAGAACGTGCGTTAATCTTCTCTCGAGCACGAAGCAAACAAGCTAACCGAATAATGGAAGATGGCCGATCTCAACGTATGCGTAACGTATTGCCGGGTTCTCGAGAAAATTTATATTCTCGTTGGTAGATAAGGCACACTTACGGATCGGCCCGCGGCGAAGTCGCAAAACTGGACGTGAAACCGACAGAAACAAGGGGTAGGATGCGCGTCCCTATGTGGCCACCCTCTCTTAACTCCTATCCCTTCTTTCTAGCCCCTTTGCGTTTTACGGAATGTTTGTTCTACGGTATCGCGAAATTCTGCTGAATCTCCAGAAACGGGAATGATTTTCTACTAATCTCCTCTCCATTACTTCTCTTTCCAAACTTAAGATTGGCCAGCGTGATATTGAAAAGATATTAATGTATTATGTAACAAGCAGTAATCAATTATAAGTGGTAAAGTATTTTGAAAAGACTACCACTTAAAGTCTTAGAAGTGCGTATTAAGAATGAAGAATTTGTAGAACATTAAAGTAAGTCAAGTAGGTATTAATAGTGATAAAGTGACAATCTCCGAATTTTGGAGAAAATATTATAAAGAACACCTGCAATTATTATTGACGGAGAGAAACAAAATTTATACGTTTACTATTCTCATTTTAATAGTTTATTTGTAATAAAAATTATTAATATTTCTTTCATTTAACACGCAGTGAATTTCTTAATTTAAAGAATCTTACAATTAGCAAGAGACAAATAAACATTAAGCTTTTCAAAATTTATCAATATCGCGAAGGGTTAATTGATCAACTTCCTTCATCGCGGCAATATCTCTGACGAAGGGCTGACGTCACCTTGTCCGCAGAACGTGGCCCTGGCGATCCTGATTAGCATTAACGATTCATAGAGCTGAGACTAACTAGGGTCGTCCTACGACCTCTCATCATCGTCTTCTCCGGCAAGTTCCTTCTCGCCCTTCGCACGTTTCCAAACCTACGCCAGTTATCACGCCTGCCAACAAGGAGGTTATCTTTCGCGTTCGACGATCGCCTGATTTGCATAATGTTTGCAGACCGTAAACCATCGAGCTAGTCTTGCGGCACTCGAAGGATAAAGCTCGCGAAATTGTTGGAGCGATTTTCATTAAATAGAAACTTAGAGACGACGTGTTATCGAAGATGACAAAGATTTTGAAAGACGATCTTGAATGACGATTTGAAATGCGATCGGTACAAGCTGAGAAGATTTTTCATTTTCACGAAAACAATAGGTCTAGGTTGATCCAGGAGGGTCGTCCTCTTCGTTGTCGTTGGTTATTACGAAAGGATAGGACTGCTAGGTCTTTCGACGTTGTCCGGCAATAGTCGGACCGATCTCTGGGGATGTCCTTTGAATTTTCCAGTCGTCGGAGGGAAGCGTGTCGGCCAAGTTGCATATTACCATTTCTCGATTCGACGTGCGAGGAAGCTGCCGGTGCCTGTGCGTGTATACACATACTCAAAAGCCGTGAGGTACACTGACGTCAGTCCCTCTGGCATTAGACAAGGGTATCGGGGATGCTTGGGGGTGCTCGTTGTGATTGGTGTGGGTCGGACTGACCATTTGAATACACGGTACTGTAATCACGACTGAGCTTCCTCCCTCCTTCTCTTTCTCATTCGTTTCCTCGCTCTTTCTCCTATTCTCTCCTTCCTCATGGCGCATAGTCATCGCACTTTCTCACCCTTCTACGACGTGACTGTCCGGGGAATACCTCCAGATTGCTACCGTCGTCGCTGCCGTCGAGGATTTCTGCATTCGTTTTCATCGTAGACCAAGTTAGATGTCATGGACAACGCTCGCCATTGTCACTTACAAAATCGAAGTGCCTGGTTGCTCATGTCTTTATTCCTGCCAGATGTTGAATACCGTTCTAGTCTCTACTACTAGAGAGAGCTGATCCATTCGGGCAAATATAATGTCAGAAAATATTATTTGTGTCAACACCTTTTTTTTCATATTTTTAAATACAATAGAAATACAGAAGAAATTTAACAATGAACAGTCTCGATTGTCTTTAGAATCTTCCTCTCCCTTTTACAGAATCATGAGTAACTGATACTTTTGTAAAATATTTCGAGATCCATATATAGGACGCAATAGCTCTCTCCTCGTTATTCGGAGTGATCGGAAGCGGCCAAGGCATTCTCGCATGTACCAAAGAGGAAATTATCCAGGAGACGTCTCGTCGGATTTCTCTCGTTACCGCGTCATTCCGGACGTGAAAACGTTCGCGTAACCGGTTCCGCATTTGCATGTTCACCGCTTGGAGGCAACTCGTTGGGCGGCCTGCTTAGATGGCGGGGATGACTCTAGCTGGCGGGTGGAGCTGCTGGTAAGGATGCGAGTAACTACCTCCATCACCATTGCCAAAAAGCGTCTCGCATCCATTTTAATGGATCCTTCTATGTCTCGACGGAAGCAGAAGAGAAGAGAAGAGAAGAGAAGAGAAGAGAAGAGAAGAGAAGAGAAGAGAAGATGGGGGAAGAGAGAGAGAGATAGAATGAGATAGGTAAAGTGGAATGAGAGAAAAGGGCAAAGATAGAAATAGGAGAGAAGAAAAGAGACAGTAGGATCAGAGTATGTCGTTGGAAGGACCACCTATAGGGATGTGGTTGAACGTGTAAACGTTGCACTTCCACGAGTCTAACGTACGTTAGAGACTGGCTACTTTGCCTAAACATTTGCTCGGTGCTTCACTTCCTAGCGTAAGAGCGTAACCCTTCGCTATTTCATTAAATTAGGTGGAGACTGGCTGGTTGGCTGTTTGGCTGCCGGCCTGAAGTCTCTTTCTCTCTAGCTCGAAAAGAGCCTCCATTGGTCTCTCTGGATCCGCGAAACCACTGAAAACTTTCGCTTTTACCGTCATTTTATAATTCATGGCGTCGTCCTGTCGCTTCGATGTAACGCGGGTTACCTTTCCTACCGTTGTCGGGGAGTAAAGAGGGTCTTAGTATTCCTGTACTGTTGTTGCTTGTGTTGCTTCTCGCTCGAGGAGTCCTGGGGATAAACGAGGATCTAAATCATGCATTTTATTATTGGTAATGGGTAAAGAACTCGAAATATGCGGGCAAGAACACTCGAGAGAATTCAAAACGTTAGACATCACGTTTATTCTTCCGACGTTAATGTATAATCTATATAACTTACAACAATTTTATAGAATAGTTGTCTTTTTCGATTTTTAAAATCGTCATAGGGAGTAAAACCAGTTCAAAGATGATATAACATTAGGAATATCCATCGTTGCACGCTTAATATTTTAACCGCAATAAGTCCTAAGTTCTACCCCATTACGTCTAAGCATGCTGTCCCTACCCCATCTTTGCATTACTATAATGCTTCTCCGTAGTACCTAGCCCCATGCAATGTTCTCTCTATCCCTCTTAGACACTCTCTTTCTCTCTCTCTCTCTCTCTTTCCTTTCTGCTATAAAGCGTCCCTTGGTCTTCCCCTTGATTATTTTCCATTGGCGTAGAGCCTAATTAAAATTGACCTTTCATGGTCTATGCATGATAGAGATTTTTTATTATTGAGTGACATTTTATTGATTAAATGTTAAACTATAAGTTGCATTTTCTTAGCGAACTGTGTAATTAATTTATAGTTTTATATCTTATGCGAAAGAAACAATAGTATATAAATGAAGTCAGAAAATTTCTGCGTAAAGTATTTCAAAGTAATGGTTTATTGAATATTTATAATTTACATTATATATATATATATACATATTTTTGTAAAAATTAATGGAATACATAAATATATTAATTATTTTGTAATATTAAAGTTTTGATAGATACGAACGTTTATCATACATTTTCATATGAACGAAACTAAAAAATTAAGATATATATTATGTATTTCTATATAGTATATGTATAGATTATATGATATAGATGTATATGGATTTATGGTATTGGGATGTCCACGCCAATGGCGAAGGGTTGAGTTCGACGATTGTTGGGTGTCTCCTCTCTTTATCTCCTGGAAGATTTTAATATAAATTATAATCTAATGTCGTTTCTTAATACTTCCTCCTACCTTCATCTCTATCCTTCACTTCCCAAAACGACGGAGTCATTATTAGGGATTTCTCATTACGCGATCAATCATTCCCAGGGATCATGATCCTAATTTCTTGCGTCAATTAATATCACGATGCTGAGTATCGACAAAGAAGCGAAGAAAGAATTTCTTTCTTATCCTAAGGTCCCTTCGACTTGCTTCTTTTTTGTTATTTTTTATAATTGTCCCTAAACTTTTTTCTCTCTTTTTTTTCTTTTTTTTTTTTTTTAAAGAAAAATGTTCAACTAAGTATCGATAGCGTTGTTATTTTTATTTAATACGATTTTCTCAAATAATACGATGTTGGATACGATAGAGATCGAGAAAGTGAGGGGTTGATTTTTGAAAGAATTTCTCTGACGCCTCGAGGTCTCGATCGAGCTGGAACAAAGATAGAGAAGAAGAAACCGATGGATTTATATCTCGGACTAGAAGGCATCATCGTTTTTACCCCGATAGATATATGGCTCTGAATCCTATGTGCTACCGCAGAATGCTATCTTTTTTCTCTCTTTTTCTTTTCTTCTCCATCTCGATTTCCTCTTTCCCCAATGTTTACCCTTGTACGCAATGCGTTGGTCTCTTGTATTTACGAACAAATAGGCAAATATACAGATACTATATACCGTCCGTCCTTCGTGTTTGTCTTGTTATATCTCACTATATCTTGCCAGTAGTCTATCTTTGACGTTTGCTGAAGTTGGCTAACCACTTTCTGTCTCTTTTTTCTTTTTTTTCTATTTTCATGTATTTTTAGTATACTTATATTCGATTCGACTATAGCCGTTTTACATGTCGTTAAAATTATACTTAAAAATAACAAAGTTAGCATGTTTGCATGATGACATATTACAAAATAAGACTTTATGATGTTTTTTACGACACTTTCCCAAATAAATAATTCAACAGAAGTAAGTACTTTAAAAATATCCTTCGTAATGAAACTTATATATACATTTTAAAAATTTTAAGAGCATTTTATTTGTATAAAAATAGAAAACATTGCGAGAAACAATGCCTAAAGATCTTTTCGTGTATGATCGAATGAAATGTTCGTTACATTGTAATTCTTACTTCACAAATGATTTGTGAAGTTAACGTGTTCCTCGCAAATAAAAGAGTTCCTCGTGAGAGATGTTCGAACTTGAACTTTGAACTTTGCTATGACAGTCGTTTTATTTTGTCCCGTTAACATACTTCGTCTTTACATTTTTCGAGCTTCCTTGACTTCGACAAGACAGAAAAGTTTTCCGTAACGAAATTTTGCGAATAAGTGATATATGGATACATATGTAGATATCACGTTAAATGAAATTACTAAAAGAAATTAAAATACGACCTAAATTTTTTTTCTTCTATACACTCTAGTGTATACTAAAAATTCTATGTATACAAATGTATTCAATCAACAAAATTTTAAAGATGTATCCTTATCAATGTGTCGTTCATAATTTCAAAAGAAAGGAAATTTATTATTCGTAATAACTGAAAAGAAAATAAAAAAGGAAAGAAAGAGAAAGACTGAGAGAAATAAAGGGAAAGAGAGAGAGAGAGAGAGAGAGAGAAAGAGAGAGAAAGGTAGTACGAAGAGAAAAGTAGCGAACAGGGTAGTAGTAGAGGGAGGGGTTGATAGGCGAGGGTAAAGAAGGCGCTGGTGAACAGGAAAGCCCTCTCATCGCGAACCGAAGGAAAGGAAATAGGAGAAGCGAGGAGTGGAGAAGAGTTGAGAGGAGGAAAGGAAAGGAGAGGAGAGGAGGGCAAAGCAAAGCAGAGCAGAGAAGAGAAGAGAAGAGAAGAAAAGAGAAGAGAAGAGCAGAGCTTTTTTCTTTCCTCTGGACGTGTATACGTCGTATGCCCTTACGACCACCTACAATGATGACGACGGCGACTGCTGCAAAAAGTTTCGCGAAAGTAAGCCTATCGTAGGAGGCGTGGAACGCGGAGCTTGTCCCCGGTAAGTTCCTGTCGTGCTTTTCAAGAGTAGTGGGGTTATACTCGGTATGCGCTTGCGCTTTCGATTATCTTTCTCTCTTACTCTCATAAGTACGCGAGAGAGCGCGCGTGCACAAACTCATACACGCAAACACAAACGCACATGTATATGCACGTACACATATATGTGCGTACACGTATATGCACGCACAACATAATATAACACACAAGCACACACAAGAGAAAGAGAGAGGCGTTTACACGAAAGAGAGAAGAAAGATGAAAGAACGACGGTACACACTGCCAACCCTCGCTCTCTCTAGGATTTCGTTCTGTGGCACGACTAGGTTGAAAAGTGGGGAGTGAGCGAACGCGCAGGGCGAATCGGAGTGGGGGTGAGGGAACGATAAATGCAAGACGTCCCAGCACTCCTCTCTGAGGCCTGAGTCTGTTAGGATGTTGCTTCTACTTTCACTTATTTTTTTCTTTTTTCTTTTCGATTCTTTCAAATAAGTTCTTGAGAATTTTCCAATCGAATGAGGATCGAGTATCTTTTAATAGTAAATGATTGGTACATTGTCATTTACAGATTTTAAAATTGTTTCTTTCATTGTTATTATTTACCTGTATTATAAAATTATAATCCTGTAAATAAGGCTGTAAAAAATTTTATTTCATTATTACTTATATTTATAGACCTTGATCATTTCTTTTCTTATAACAACGAGTTTTTAATAATATCTTGATAATCGTTTATTTTTAACCGATGATTACAATGTCAAATTGGAAATCTTCAATAGTTTCTCCAAGCTGATCGAAGTAGACTAAGGTTCTGAAGTAAAAGTTCACAGAGCGTCGTTCTTCCTAATCGAAGTTTACTTTCGTAGTCGATAAAGTAAAACTTTGGTGAGGGTGAAGAGTCTTGTCCAAACTTCATTGAAAATTCTGGTTCTGTAACTTGCAAGATATATCTTTTTTATAACTAGTCAACGTGTTTCTTCTTACGGTGTTTTCTCTAGAAGACACTCACGTGTATTGGTCTCGCGGATGAGACTGAATTTTCATTTCTGCTTTTCATCGTCCTCCAATAGTTCGTCTATCGTGCAACTTTCGAAGAAAGCTGAAAGAAGCAAAAGTTATAGCTGGTCGGAAAAGACGATAGAGAAAGAGGAAAACGGAGGACTACTTCATCGGTGGAACTTAATCCACTTAATAGATTCTAAATGGAGTAACTCTGATCTGGCAGGACACTGTCGTTCCTTAAGCGGCAAAATAAAAAGTTCTTGTTCGAAGGAAAAGAAGAAGAAGAAAAGAAGTAGTAGTAGTAGAATAAGAAAAGAAAACAAGTAGTAGTAAAAAAAGTAGTAGTAGTAGAAGAAGAAGAAGAAGAAGAAGAAGAAGAAGAAGAAGAAGAAGAAGAAGAAGAAGAAGAAGAAGAAGAAAAGAAGTAGCAGTAAAAAGAAAGTAGTAGAAGAAGAAGAAGAAAAGAAGTAGCAGTAAAAAGAAAGTAGTAGAAGAAGAAGAAGAAAAGAAGTAGCAGTAAAAAAGAAGTAGTAGAAGAAGAAGAAGAAGGAAAAAAGAAATCGCAGAAGAAGAACAGGAAGGGAAACCGACTACCGTGCCGTTGTATTTTTAAACTCTCCTTTAAAGGCACACTTTTATGAATCGAGAGAAAGTGACTCGCGCGGAGAAAGTACACGCACACAGTAGCAACATGAAGAGTCATCGAACACAAACTTTTTTTTTCGCAAATATTACCTACTCATATCATTACGTTTGATGAATTACATTTTTTTCATAGAAACTCGACTAAATTACTTACATAACTCGATAGTTGGCGAATTAAAAATTCGTTACTGTATGCTTTACTGATGTTAAATACTACGACGCTAAATACTCGATATCCCTTACGACATTTTTTATTAAAGAGAGAAGTAGAGAGAGGGAGGGACGGAGGAAGAGCCAAGCCCGGTTTATTGGTATGAGTCGAAGGGCGGTTACCAAAGAGAAACGCATCGGTCTCCGCTGCTAATTTATGACTTCGGAGGTGAATTTTGCACAGGAAACACATCAAAGTTCAGTACCGGTCAATGCAGCCCACACTCACACATGCTTCAAGAGTAAGAGAGAGAGAGAAAGAGAGAGAGAGAGAGAGACGCAGCTTGCAGGAGAGACATGGAAGAGGGAGAAACTGATGGAGCTAAAAGAGGAAGGGGGAAGAGAGGGGAGAGAACGCGGAGCTTCACGGACGGTAAAGCAACCACGGGCCGCGCTCTCTCTCTCTAACTACGTTAAAAGTTTTAATATTAGTTTAGTCGACGGCCACGGTAGATTGAGACGTAATTCCAGGTAATACCACGGTTCTACGAGCTACTTCCAGCTAATACCGAACGAAAAGCGTTCTACAAAGGACTTTCCAAACCCCCTTGCACACCTTAATCTGCATTAAACTCGACGTTCGGTAGCTCGACCACCGTCGACGAACGAATCAGAAACGTTTGCGATCGTAAGACATCTTCACCTTGAGCGTACGATTCAATTCCTGGTCCGAGAATCCGTTATTCAGCATAAGATGAAAAGTGTAGAACCGTCCGCAATTGTGGCCACAAGAATTCAAGAATGAACATTAACTGTCATTATATTAAAATTCTATGATAAGTCTATGATATGTTAAGTTACTATTCGATTTATGAGTCATTAGAACTTAAACATCGTTGTAGTTAACTTTATTATATTTGACGAAAAAACAGTTTACATAGTTTCTTCTTCGATTCGTTCACAAATAACGTTCAAGAGTAGACTTATACAGTATCGAAGTTCAGGCGGCCATATTCTCGTTGCTGTCAATTGCACGAAACGAATAGCCGTTCCTTTGAGATTTCATAACTTCTTGTTGCGCGATGGACGTTGGAGAAACGCGAAGAGAGAAGAAGAAGAAGAAGAGAGAGAGGGAGAGAGAGAGAGAGAGAAGAGAGAGAGGGAGAGAGAGAGAGAGAGAAGAGAATGAGAGGCGAATGTTCGAATGAAAGAAAAGAGAATTGGAAAAAATGCACCTGCGACGGGTAATAATTTGTGCCGTCTAGGCAGTATAGATGGAAGAGGTGGAGAAGTAAGTGGAGGTGGGTACAACGAAGGGGGTGTAGAATGATAGAGAAAGGCAAAGAAAGAAGAAGAAAGAGAGAAAGAAAAAGAGAAAGAGAGGGAGAAAGAAAGAGAGAGAAAGAGAGGGAGAGAGAGAGAGAGAAAGGAGAGAAAGAAAGAGAGAGAAAGAGAGAGCTGAGGTACCGGTGTAGAAAAAGAAATAACTCGGAGGTGGACCACGCGTTTTGCTTGGAAGCTCCTCTCTTGGAAGCAGCAAAATCGTACTACGCCCTATCTTCTTCCTTTTCCTCTACCTAAACGTCCTTCTCTCTCTCTCTCTCTTTCCTCCTTCTTTCATCCTACCTTCTCCTCCTCCTCCTCTTTCTCTCGTCGAGGCGAGTCGATGCGTGCTTACGAACACAAGCAAGAAAAGTTTTACTCTCACCAATACTGTCAAAGGAAGAGAAAGAGAGAGAAGAAGGGATAAAGAGAGAGAGAGAGAGAGAGAGAGAGAGAGAGAGAGAGAGAGAAAGCAGTGCACATCCAAGCCACCTTTTGCTTCTCTCCCTCTCTTGCTTTTCTCATCTCTTCTCTCTTCTCTCCTCTAATCTAACTCCTCACGAACGCGCGCACACAGCTCCTCAAACTCGGTGGCATACGACGCGGCGGTAGTCTCCTCACCGATACCACCATCGAAATCCTCCTCCGACTACTACTTCCACCACCACCATCACCACCACCTCCACCTTCATCCTCTTTCTCTCTCTCTCTCTTTCTCTCTCCACCTCCTCTTCGTCCAGCCTCCTCCTAACGCTCCCGGTGTTGTACGACCTCTCGGGGCTGCTCGTGGAAAATCGGCGCTCTTCGTCGACGTCGCAGCGCGAACGGTTCGGACGTGTCTCGCGCTGTTGCCTTGGCTAACGTTGATCACGGATCTACGATTCCTCTTTCGAGTATTTAATCGTGAATTTTTATCGAAGAGTAAGCTTCTGTAAAAAAAATAAAGAAAAAAAAAGAAAAAAAAGAAAAAGAAAAGAACTTGATTATTTCTTGGTGCAGATATTAAGACGTGTTCACAAAATGAACGACATTCTTCATGTGCTTCATTGATCTTCTTTCATCATAACCTTCAATACGATACTTTGGCTATCTTTACTTCTTCAAAGAGTAAGTAATCATCTTTATCTGCGTTAATTCTTGTTGGATTATTTTTTTCTAAACACATTATTTGAACTCAGATATAAAAAAGTATTATTTCTTCTGTTTTGTATTGAGATACAATAAATTTTATTCTACTTTAATCATTTATATCAACATGACACTACTTATTTCTTAAACTTAGATCATGCTTTCACCCTCTCGTATCCCTTTGACAGTCTTACTTAAAAGTAGATTTTTCTTCTTGTATTCTTGCACACTACACTCTGTTTTAGATGCTATTTCGAGTTTACAGATTCGAATGCTTCGATTTGAGTGGTACCATGAGATAAGAACCATAAAAGAAAGAAGGAAAAAGAAAAAGAAAAAGAGAGAGAGAGAGAGAGAGAGAGAGAGAGAGAGAGTAGGCCTCAACAGTATACTACGGTGACTGTACTTGGAATTCGGTTTTCATTAAAGTTTCCAAGGTGAACCTTGGCTTTCGCCAAGTTGGCTGCGTGCATCTGCGAGAGTATATACATACATCTTAGGGAAGAGGGGAGAGGAAGAGGGGATTACGAGCGGGGCAAGGGTAAGAAAGGGGGCAGGGGATCTTTACTGGGGAACTTTGTTCTTGTTCTTGCGAAGAACTTCGACTCACCTTCCTTCCGTCTTGCACAACTACCCTCTGAAACGCCTTTCGACACCCTGCCCCTCTTCTTCTACCTCCGTTGCCCGTGCCATTGAACAAACTAGTCCGCTCGAGAACGATAGTTACTTCTTTCTTGTTACACGGTTACTGAGTTTCGTAACCGGCCCGCCTCCACTTCCTTCGAACGCTGAACTTGGTCTTCCTCCTCTTCTTGTCCTCTCCAGATCAGTCTCCGTTTCCGGCCGCGGAGAATCACTATGGATCGGAGTTAACGGTGACCAGGTCGTGTTTGAATTTCCATACATTTTTATATTTGCTTTTCTGAAAAATAATCTTTTGTGGATCTCTTATCGACTTTGACAATATTGCTTGTTCTATTGATAATTCGATCAAGCACTGGTAGGAACGTTAACGAGATTTTTCGGACCAAGAAACGAATGTGTTATGGCTGATAAAAATGTTGGTCAACTTTTTTGATCAATTGCAGTTGTTTTTAATAATTCAAATAATTCTTCTCTCTTGTGGTTATCGAGAGTTAAAAAGGGAGACGAAGAGAGAGAAAGAGAGAGAGAGAGAGAGTGTGAGAGAGCCAGAGAGAGACAGGGAAGAGATTGTGGCCGTAATAGAGGGGGGAGAGAACACGAGAGGAGAAGAGAGATAGAGAGCGAGTTGGAAGGGGAATTGTTACCCGAAGTTTAAACTTGGTTGTCGACTGCCGTTAACAAGGTTTGCCATGGGGCTGGTTCAGTAGTGTCTAGGTCTCGGGTTGTGCCACATCTCGTATCCATGATCGTTGTCTCCGTTCTGCTATTTCGTGCATTGGATATCATATTTTTGCCTTTATCCTCGTCATCGTGTATTCATCATTATTCTTGTTTTCTTATCGCGAAGGATTCTGGCTGGTGATCGTCGTTCTCGATGGCCGACATGTCTATTCAGAAGAAACTCTCAGACATTGTATGAGTCGTTCGGAATCGAATTGTTTTTGAAATTCTTCGAGTGCTCACGACGAAAAAGTGAGATGTTATCTTTGAAATGGAACGGTGAAAATTCACAAGTTGTTTTTAAGAAGACTTTTGCGAGATTCTTTTAGTATTTCATCTTTTAATATGTAAGTAATTATTTACATTACAAATAATCAATGATTTTCGGTAAAAAGCTTTATATAAGCTGATATTGAAGATATTCCTATTTTATATATAATTAATTTTATTAATTCAATCAAGAAATATTAATCGCACATTTAAGTGAGATTTATTACAATTGAAGATTTATTAATTTATTTGAGATCAGCAAATGCTTTCGTGTTATCAAATAGTTCTGCTTTTAGGAATAGTTGTAGTCGAAGGAGTTTAGGGTTACGGAAGGGAAGAGAAACTGAATTTGCGCGGTTAAGCGACCATCGGGGAGGGGGGTTGAAATCTCCCTTGAATCGTGCGTTCGTTGATTATATCGATTCGAGGCCTATCTAGCGGAATTACATCGAGAGCGGTCCTAACCTCGGATAACCTTAAAACTACGGACTAAGGTTCTTGAAGGTTCGTGAATTCTAGTGCTTTCGAAATTATTATTAAAATTAATTGTACTTTATTTTAATAATATGTAATTATTTGCATTTTACGTTAAAAAGTAGTAACCCATTTGTCGTTATGATCATATAAAATTTATTTATTTTTGTATAGATTGTATGTATGTGATTAATTTTATTTCAATACACATTATGGATTTTCGATTAATTTTTGGTTTATCATCATGACTACAATAACTAATTTCAAACAATTCGTCATGACATAGTCATATGATTTATCGTCAAGATACAGGTTATGCAGAAATATACTGAGTTAAACGTCACGACTTTATAACTTTGCACGTGAAAGAGAAAGAAAGAAATAATGAACTTCTCGTGTCTGCAGCTCTCTTGATTTCATTTCTTCACTCGTAACATAGTGCAACGGCGACCAAACGAATGATCGATATCATAAATTATTAATGGACGTTATACGAGAGTATCACGAAATGTCAGAACATAGAATTATATAAAAGAGTTCGTTTATTTTAATATCGAGTAGGTAATTATTATTCGCATAATTAGTCAATTACAATTTTGGCAGAGTTTATCACTTTCTCTTTCTTTCTCTTTGCTTTCTCTTATATTCTAGGAAAAAGGCAAGTTTTCTTTGATATTGACATAATTCGAAGATGATCCTCGTTCTTTTTTGATATCCTAGAACTCGCTCGAGAAATTAAAGTGTCGTTGATTATCCAAGCGCGAATTCTCCTTGGCAATATAACGACGAGTTGGGTGCTCGCGCGATAGCGTGATTCAATTTATCGAAGAATGTGCTATCGCTGGTGGTAACTGGTAGATACTGTAGACACTGGAAGAAGAGGAGAGGTGGTGGAGTAAGAGGAAAAGAGAGAGGGAGATTTTGGGAGGAGAGGTAAGGCAATTAATGCAATGCGGAGGCATGCACGTCGGAAGACAACGGCGAAGGTTCGCTTCATTAGGACTTCTTAAGGAAGATCTGGTGAAAGGGTTGATTTTTACCTCTTCTTTACCCCCTTGAAAACCCTCCCACTGCCACCTCATTGGTTTCCAATTATCGAAATGCCGTCGCCTTAAGGCATTTGCTCGTCGTCCTCGCCCCCTCGTCGAATGTCTACTGTCCCTTGCATTAGTATTTTCCACCGAAATGTCTTTTGATTTATCGTGAAAATGTGCGATTCGTTCGACCTTACAATTAATTCCTTCTCTAAGTTCGATTAGTGCATTAAACTTCGATCGGATATTTTCGATCATTAGATAATACCAGATGATTGACTTTGCCTCGATAAATGTACAGAAATATTAGTTTTGATCTTACGTTTAAAGTTTTAGGCAGGAGCAATGAAATAGAGAGAAAGAAAAAGGGAGATATTGATTTTTCCGAGAAGCACTTTATATACCCCGAAAAAGTCACGGTTCGTTAACATCCCCGGCTGGTAGCAAAGTTTATATATGTATATATCCACGAATAGATATATCCGGTTTACTAAATCCGTAATATGAGAACGTCCAAGACGGCTTACAGAAGCTAAGTGCTCATCGAACATGCACGGTCACTCATTTCGAATTTGGAAAAATTCAAGCGGCAGGAAAAGGGAGGTTCCTCGGCGGAAAGTAGAGCCGCAGAGATAATGGAAATAAAAAGCGAGAAATCGTAGTCAAGGACGATGATTCCGGGTGGGAACCAGTAGGAAAGCTGGAATCCCCACGTAGTGCTTCCGTGTACCTGTTTTCCGGTGCATCGAAAAAGAGGCGGGCGTTCTTACGCGGACAGCCTCTCTCCGTAAAGAGAAAGCAGACCTAGGGGCTTCTCTCTGGTCGCGAGGTGTGGTGCAAACGAGAAGAAGTGTAGTAGAGAAGGAAGCGAAAGGAAGAGTAGGAGGAGAGAATGAGAAAGGAGGTGGAAGACGTGAGGTGCTGTAGGAAGAGACGCGAAGGAGGAAGAGGAGGAAAAGGAGTAAGAGGTGGTGGAGGAGAAAGAGGACCGCGGATGTGAAGGAGGAAATGGAGGAGAGGAATGGCCAGGGTACTCAGACGGGGGTGGTCCAATCAGAGTTGAGTACGGGTGGGGCAGAATACCTCCGCCCTCTCTTCCTCTCTCTTGGCTCTCCTCACGTTTCGTCCCTCTCTGGTTCACCACCGCCACCGTCGGCACCACCACCGCCAACCACCACCATCGCTAGCATCACCGCCACCACCCTTCTCTCCTCCTGTCCCCCACTCCCCATCTCTGGTTCTTCTCTGTGCTAGCCTGGCCTTCTCCGGAGCCCCCGCAGCTCCTGCCGGCTACCCAAGACAAGTGCCCGCGAGAGATTCTCACGGCATGAGCGGGGATCGTTACGTTAGACCGACGAAGCCGAGGACGATATTATCCACGTCCGACAATTTTCACGGGGACGATTTTCGCGTGTACCCAATATCTTTCTCACGACGAACGCGCGACGTTCAACGCCATCGTTCTTGATTCTTTTATATCGTTAATTCGGACGCGATACCACTTCGATCGATGTGATTCGCGTTCCGAGAATTCCTACGGTTCAACAGAGAAATAAGCTCTTCGTTCGTGTCGAAAAAAGAAACAGAGTAAAAGTGAATTGAAAGTAAGTAAGATCATACTTTTTATGAAAGCTGCGATTATTATTTTTTACTTTTTCCTACCAAGTTCTCCATACGACGCCATATTTTACGTTCGCCATCTCCTCCCTCGCCGTGGCTTCGACTTGCATCATAAAATCTTTTTCACGACTCGTAAGACTTAGGAAGTAATGCTTCTTGCCATTGATAGAATATAAATCGCGCGGATGTCTTTTTTCGAGGAAAGATGGAATGATGTCGAGTACACGCTCGGATTGTCACGCGCACGTTAGTCGGATAGATAGGAATCGGAGACACCGATAGAAAGATAGAAAGAAAGATGAAAGAGCAAAAGCTACGTGTACTTGGATTACTCGACCAACATGCGGATGATTCGATCCTTTCTAGACCATTGCACTTGATCTGCCTTGGTGAAATATAGTTGTGCATTCTTCAGAGAATCGTGGCATATGTGTACAGATCTCTACAAAATGCAATGAATGTGTTGTTTATTATACCGATTTTTTTTATATCATTGATGTAGAATAATTAAGATAATTCGTTTTTTATCCTTCCATTACTGATCCTTTCTTTTGTTGTTCAATTTTATTTACATAAATTGTATTTATGTAAATTATACTTAGAAGTTTTGTGTTAATTTATAAACCTTATATTTTGTAACCTCATATCGGTATTGTCTTATTTCTTCCATATAATTTAAAAAAATTTAAGAAATTATGTTGTATTATAATCCATTCTCTACTCATAGTTTTTAAAATGCACATCCAGTATTTATATTTGATGCGTCTAGTCGTAAATATTACTATCTGACATGACGATATATCCCTTCAGATCTCTATAAATGTTCTTTCTATCCTTTATTGGTAGAATATCCTTGCTATGGATGATTACGCGTCACGTAGAAGGACAAAATGGATAGGACGTGAAAGTAGGGCGATGAGATTATCTCGCTCAATAAAGCGAATGGTTCCGAATGACTGCAATTATTTCGTCGCGCGTGTTTCTAGTGCTGATTGGGTGAAACTCTTAAAAATAGAGATTTTTTTGAAAACATTCTTATCTTACGTGAAATTCTATTAATTGTTTATTATTGTGCCATATATATATATATATATATATATATATATATATATATATATAAATATATATATATATATGGCACGATTTCTTAATAATATTTATTGCATATGTTACGAATTATTATTATTTTTATTATTATTATTATTATTATTATTACTATTATTATTATTATTATTATTATTATTGTTGTTGTTGTTGTTATTGTTGTTGTTGTTGTTATTGTTGATATCATTATTATTTTTATTATTATTTTCAATGAAATTTTACTTCAGGAAATTTTCATTATAATAATATAAACTGCAGAGATTTATAAAAAAAGTGTTTTATATCGTGCGAACTCGCACATTTATATTTAAGAGGTAGGACGAAACTTTTCTGACAACATGGCCGACGTGGCGTTGAGCTTTTCTACTTGCTTTCTCTCTCTCTCTCTCTCTCTCTCTCTCTCTCTTTCTCTTTCTCTCTTCCCTTCCTTCCTCATTCTCTCTTATTCTTTTCTCTTTTTTGATTTCAACGGCTTTTCTTTCCACATTAGCTATGTAGAATCGTACATTGTGGTGTGTAATATAAACTTTTTACTTAACAAAGATAGTAACCTAGTCGTAATTGTCGAACAATGTTAATTAACATTCCCATTTTTTTAGTATTTATAAAGAATGTGATTTAGTAATCATTTACTTAGAATTTCAAGTTTGAAATTTAAATTTCATCCTTAATGATATCCAAGGAATATAAACGGAGAGGCAAGAAAATTAGCGTGCAGGGTAAAAATGTCGATTTAGAAAGCCGCCAGCTGGGAATGAGTAGTGAATTAACGACTCGCCGATTGGCGGACCGCGTTAAGGTAGTCAAGCCATTTAAGCGCAAAGTCACGCGAAACTGCGACCGTGAAACACGCGGGCATGTCAGAGAAGCTTTTCCATGAGCTTACGCTTCTATACTGGGTATTTGGTTAATCACTAACGTCAAAGTGTAGGATTAATGCATTTGATGTAAGCGAGAGAAGGTAAACGACAGAACCGTCATTTAAGTTACTTGGATGTACTAGGATGATCGCAAACGTTGACTGATCGAAAATTTAGACAAACAATTTTTTTATTTTATAACTGTTATCTTTATTATTATTCTATTTATGATACTTATAATATAGGGTAAATATATTATTTGTCGCTTTAGAAATAGGTTGAAAAATAATGATATGAAAGATGAATTTGGATGTAGAAGGTTAAAGAGAATGGGAGGGAAAGAAAAAGAAAGAACGAATCGATTGTAGAGAACGGAGTGAGAAAGGAAGAACGAATGGAATCAACGGAAACTTTTCCCGTGCAAAGTACCACGAGTACTGGCTGGAGGTTATGAAATTCTGATGGCTCATAAAATGTAAGAAAATTTACAGACTTTCGTCCTTCCTCTTCTCCCTTCTCTTGCACTCTTTTCTTCTTCATCCTCTTTTCGTTCTTCGGCATAGTTCTGTTGGTAGTGCTTCAGCCTTCGTCATCTTCGTAGGATGAGCGAAAGGACCGACGGTAGTTGCAGAGCCTGGGAAGAGGGCTGGTGACATAAAGTTTGAAACTGGTGGTAATCGATTTTTCTTGGAAAAGAGACGTTTCTCATGTGTTTTTTGTTCGCTTCAGTTTTCTTCCAGTCTCATTCTTATCATCTATTAAAGAATATCATTTTACTTTTAGAGAAAGGTGAAAACATTTAATATTAATTTCGATGATTGCGATAATTCGTTTAAGGAGAAAAGCAATTTTTCTTTTTAGTTTACTTGTTAATTTAAACCCTTAGAAAATTAGGTATATACGAAGTGGCAGAGAATTTCAAGATCGTCTTCCTTGGTCGACACTCGCCAATCTCATGCGTATAATTATGTATAACGTCGACGACAGCGACGATGGCGAGGTGAGGTCTGAGATAGTAGTTACGTTGGTATTGGTGTTAGTGTTAGCGACGATGGTGGCGGTAGTGCTGGCTCGCCGCTCAAAATACGTCTAAATATTAATGAGCTGTCCTTGCCTACGGCGAAGTACCTTCGCTCGAACATTCACGCTTTCCTCGGGAAAATGCACGAATGTTTGTCCCTGTTAAAATACGTGCGAACGAGGGAGAAAGAGATAGAAAATTTTAATATGAGAAGCAAGTCATTTTGGAAATATCTGCCGAAAAGAACGAACGAACGATTTCTTTATTTTATTTTTATGCAGAAAAGCTATCGTTGTCGTTTCGTGCTTCATAGCTCGTGTAACTGCAATTGCCCCTGATAATTGCGTCGACGTCTCATTTCTCTCTCCTATTTTCCTTTACTCCGAAGAAGTCTCTCTCTCTCTCTCTCTCTTTCCCTTCTATTTTCTCTCCGTATTTCAAGTCTCTTTACGAGATTAGCACTTGTCCTGACAGCACTAATTCGTTTCTATTTCTCCTCGTCTGTCTTTCTCTCTCTGTCTCTCTCCATGTCTGGTTCCTTCCTTCGCTATCCAGCAGCGGATGGCTGAAATAAAGAGGTGCACGAGACGATAAAGAGAAGCACCGAGAATAGAAGGAAGAGAAGGATGGGAAAAGGGTTGACAGGAAGAAGTTACCTGATAGTTAATACAAAGACTGTCATGTAAGATGTGCCGTCAAGCAGGAGCTTTCCTCTTCGCCCTCCTCTTCCTTCTCGTCCTTTATTTCTCCCATCTCTCTCTCTCTCTCTCTCTCTCTCTCTCTCTCTCTCTCTTTCTCTCTTTCTCCTTCTCCTCTATTTTCCAGCTACCCCTACTCTTCTTCTGTGCTGGCAGATCCTTTGGGACAGTTAATTGTGAGCGACAGTCGCAACGGGGGGAAAATCAACCTCACGTTCGAAAGGCTTCTCAAAACCTGTAGCCACGTCGTTTCCTTCTCTTTTAGGCTTCAACGTGCAGAGCTTTTAATTACACGTGATCGGGTTAGATATCAACAGTGCCGATATCAACGTCTCTAGTGTATTCTCGCGTCGTTATCTCTTCGTTCTGGAATAAAGAGTTGATTCGAAAAGGGTGGTGTCTACTCGAGGGACGTGCATTCGTGTTCGCTCATCTACTCTCCTCATCACTTTCTTCTTCTTCTCCAGCCGTCGGAGCAAAGAAGACGTAACCAAGCAGGAAGTTTACCTTTCGCCCAGCTAGTAGCGAACGTCTCTCGAAGAGCGAGCATGAGTCGGTAACTGTATTTACCATCTCTCGTAGGTACTTAATTTTGCTTTCGGAATTAAGTCAGGGGATGCAGAGTAGAATCGGTGGATGGTTAGGGTGACGAGGAAATAGCGTAGGTGTTGGCGAAAGGTATGAGTTGGTGAGTCAGTGATCGGAATGCTATGGTGTTAGTGGCACACTGAAATACCGGCGATATGCTCTCTCATTCGAGGAAATGGAGGAAACTTTGCTCGAGTATTTTCCCGGGACTGTCTCTCACAATTAGAATACTCTTGGGAGCGAGAGCCGGGGCCTCCTTTGCTGTCCTCATCTCTGGTGCTCGAAGTTAGTAAACGCAAAATAGTAATGTACAAATAGGGCCTATTACGGACCAAGAGTCGTCCACGATTTTCCGAAAATAGCGAAAGCTAAGAACAGAGAAGGAGAGAGAGAGAGAGAGAGAGAGAGAGAGAGAGAGAGAAAGTGGGAAAGGAGAAGAAACGAGGTTGAGAACCAAGAAGTGAATGAGTTATCGTATCTTGGAAACATAACCTTCCTTTTACGAAATATCCAATGCAAGGTCGTGGGAGTCTATAAATCCAAAGGATTTCTTAAGATCTAGAGAAATAATATTGTTCGGTCACGAGTTAATACAAAAACTTTTCCAGAGATTACTCTGAAAAAAAGGCAATCCCTTCTCATACTGGAGCCTATTGCATTTTATTTATTTTTTCTTGTTGTCTTTTGAGTTGAAATAGATATTTATCTTTTGAAATACAAGCTCTCGCGCGTAGCAACGATCCTATTTTCGAAGTTCCCCTTGAGAGAAGGAACTGCATCGTGAAGGAATCGCGTGACGTGAAATTCGATGGTTCCTTCGGACGGACGGCTCTCTTGGAATAGTTGGTTATCGGCCGAGTGTCGAGCCGTTTCAGTGTATGTCTTTAGAAAAGCATTAGTGTCCGGAATTAATTGATCGCGGAAGGGAAGTGGATATCTGCGAGCCTACATGTTCCTATCTCCTTCTCTTTCTCACTCTTGTGTGCACTGGCGTTCTCTGTCTCTTTCTCTTTGCCTTTCTCCACTGTTTGCCGCTCGGGACGGCTGCGAGTGCGGGGTAATATCGGTACTAGTCTGTGCCAGTCGATGAGCCACTCGCCGCCCTTCTCTCCGCCCTTCGAGCTCCACTTGCATTGCTTCCTACACGAGATCGTGCTAAGCGTAACGATATAATCCGATACCGCGTTTCGCGTGGCATTCCACGCTCTCTTTCTCTCTTTCTCTCTCTCTCTCTTTCTCTCTCTCTCTCTCTTTCTCTCTCTCTCTTTTTCTCTTTTATCTCTCTTCCCTATTTGTTTATTTTTATTAAAGTATTCGTCTCCCATATGTTCTACATAGGGAGAATTTTTTCGATAGAATGAACCAACGTAGTAGGTACGTTTTAAAGGGGAAATATCCATTGCAATACTTTTGGCAATTTCTTCGACATTGTCTTTCTCGAGAACGCAGATATTCTTCCGAATTCTCGAGAATTGCCAGGGCTAAAGAGAGGAAGGCAACGGTTAGAAACGTTTGTTTGAGGAGGTCGAAGGCCGAGGGTTATTAAGCTCGGGCCACAGACCACATCAGAGCCGAGCAGAAAAGCCCCTTGGCATATTCACCTAACCTATAACCCTTCTTCTCTTCTCTCGTAACGATCCCTCTCTTGCATATCTATCATAATTCACCATGCTTCGAAGCTATGATGAGCTCTATTTCGGGGATTTATCGATTTTCTTGACAATTCTTCCGATTTTTACGATCAATTGGGATAATGCAAAAGTCCGAAAATAAGCTGATAACCAATCGAGTTTGGTTAAATATTCGATGAAAAAGCAAACTCAAAAGGAAACACTCTTGTCGATATAAGCGGTTAGCCTGTTCGAGTGAGTAGACTTGATATTCTGCCGATATGTTTCTAAGGCATGCAAGCGCAATCACGAAGCCTTATGTGGTAGTGGTGATAGTGATGGTAGTAGTTGAAGGATGAATGACGCTGGTAGGCGCATAAGCAACGTCACTTACACTCGTTCGACGTAATGGATACGCAAGTTTAACGTCATCTTATGGCGCTGTCTATCTTTCTCCCACACATTATTACTATCTCTCTCTCTCTATCTCTCTCTCTCTCTCTCTCTCTCTCTTTCTCCTTCTCTCTATATCATTTCTCTCATCTCGTTTTCGCAAGAGCATTAGCAGATATCTTTACGTACAGCGCTCGGTTTCTCTATCCTCGCGAATCTGCCTGTAGGCGCGTTTCGAACCTCAAGAGTGCCAAGATCCGACGTGATAAGTGGTTAAACGGTAGTAACTAAATGGAGTAACGTGTTTTCATGAAATTTGAGAAGTAAAAGCGAAGCTCTCGCGGTCGAATGCGTGATTTTTTACGCCTTTCTTGTTTTAACGATCGTTCTTCGACAAATAATGATGGTAGAAAAGTTGCTTATCGATTAACGCGACTATTTTTAGCTTCGCTTTTTTTCGGTGAATTTAAATTGTCCGTAATGAAGAAAGAAAAGAAACGAGACATGCTATCGAGAAAGAGTTTCTATTGCTCCGTAAAAGAATAATAGCGACGATACTTGTAAAGGTGGAATTATCAGCGTCGGGTCGATATGAAGCACAATGGAACAGCAAAACTTATTTTTTACGACGATAGATATGCGAAGGGTATAGAGACATTATAGTATATAATTCTTTTGCACCGTGGAAAAATTCGAGCATTAACTTTCCAAAGTTTATACGACAATATCATGAACATCGAAACAACAAATAATTTCGATAGAATTTATTATCTAATGAAATAAAGTAATTTTGTTCTTTTTTTGTTGATAAGATACAAATCGTATATCCTTATTGAACAAGAAAGTATTTTCGTGTCAATGTAAAAGTGTCTTCGCTACATACTGCTGTACAATGCGAACGATATTGTTAACAACTCGGACTGCTTTAAATTATGCCCGTCGGGTAATTACAGGAAGACACATGACATTCGTGTATGGCGATAATTAATTTTCGCAATTATGTCCGCCTGCGTCGTACCCCTTTCTCCTTCTATCGCTCAGCTATGCTCATTCCATCTTCCTCTCTCTCTCTCTCTCTTTCTCTCTCTCTCTCTCTCTCTATTTCTCTCTCTTTCTTTTTCTCCCTTTTCAGCTACGTTCGTTCCACCTTCCTCTTTTTCTCTCTTCTTTCCCCTTCTCCCTCTTTTCGTTTCCACCTATTATCAGACTCGAAGAAATTATAAATCATATGTTTAATGTTTTAAGACTAATTACAATATTTTCCTTCTGATTTCAGGTAAATACCACGTCGTCTAGAAAAATTCGCGTTGCAAAATAGAAAGTTTCTATTTCCACTGAAACATCTTTTATCATCAGGCGGTAAGTGAACGAATAAATAACGTACAAAAAATTACGAAAGAAACATTATCCGGTGGACCAATAGTATTCGATTTACATGGACTTGTCGAGAAAGAAAAGAACGTTAACGCTAAGCGGAAAACGCAAAGGGGTCGAAATTGGCTCAGTTACGTTGGCTCGCAAGAATCGGTGGTGAGAGAAGAAGGAGGGGACAAGGGGCTTAGTCTTGGGAGTAAATTAGTAATTAGAAATCTGATATAGGTAAGGTAAGTCGGTGTTGTTTCGGCATTGCGTGGCTCTCTCTGCGTCGCGTGGACTTTTGCGACAGGCTGTGCCTCGCGTGACCCGACGCCCCCATTGTATGTGGGGGCGGCCGGTGGTTGAGGGCTGCCGCTCGAAGGGTGCTGGCCCGTGCTGCGAGAAAGAGGAAAGGGCCAGGGCGTCCTGGAAAACGTAAGGGATGACAATTATGCCCTACAGGTAATTACCAGGTTGCGGCTAAACGGAGCGGGCGCACCGGGTCACCCTTCCATCGCGGCACTGAAACGTGAGCTTTCACCAGAAAATCATGGCCTTAAAAAGCGTCACGCTCTTTCTCTTTCTCCTTTCTTTCTTTCTATTCGTTCGAGCCCTCTAATTTATCGCGGTTTCAACTGTTTTTTTTCTTACTTCTCTCTTTTTTATGAAAGTTCGATGGTAATAATAATGTGTCGATTGTTTTTAATGTAGGTGTCTCTTTTTTCTCATATACAAGATAAATTTTATATATTTCCATTTCCACGATAATATACTTGTATAATTGCACACCACGACTTATTTCTTCTTTCTCTCTCTCTCTCTCTCTCTCTCTCTTTCTCTCTCTTTCTCTCTCTCTCTCTCTCTTTCTCTTTCTTTCTTTCATCTCTTTTATGGCTATTTTATAAACGCTGTAAACTACCTATCCCGATGGTGGCACGTACTACCGCAGTTACAAACTTTTGCTTTAAGGTAACCTGCCACCTCTATAGTAGTTTATATTTACTTTCGGTTTTATATTCGCTGTACGCATATACCGTCATGATTTATACACGCATTAGGAACTTAGAGTCATATAGAGTCACTTAGAGGAAATATCAATAAGCAAGCGCGGGTCAAGGAAGTCACGTTAGTTATGTTATCGTTCATTCACCGTGATATTTTACTGAGTAAAATTGTTGCTCGGAAAAATAGTTTGAACACAAAATGTATTCTTTCCAATAAAAGATAAACTATCAATCTTTGTAAGATCTTTGCATCGTTTTCTCATTAAAGAATTGTAGAAGGAGCGAAGAACATAGCATGAAAATTGTCGTCTTTCATTGTTCCCCCTCAGGAGCAACGATCGTTCGCGAAATTAGCCACAAATGTGTGTTATTTCGCCAGATACGTCGAAACGCGTACCTTTCTCACCGTATACATTTGGCATGCATTATGAACGGCAACCCTGTTGAGGCGGGCGCCGCCTGACGCTCATTTCGCACGCGCCTTTTCCCACGTGCTTGTAAGCCACGTAGTTTACTTGGATATCTACGTATAGTTCGCAACGAATACGTATAAAAGACTAACGTTGAAGAATATCGTCATAGCTAGGATCGTTCGTCTCTTTCACCTTTAGTACATCGAAACATCCCTTCTTCTTTTTCCACTACCATCACCAGAACTACCACTACCACCACCACCACCACTACCATTTGCTGTATCGCGGGGCCACGTGTCCTTCAAGGGTGAGTATATGTAAGTAAGTCGTTGTTTACAATCAGTGCGTTTTAAACCTTGGCACGCTTTAGTTCGACTTATAGGAACGTTCGTAACATTATCTATCGCGAGGATCGATTCGTTCGAACAACAATTTTCGAGGATTATCATTCTTAGACACAACAGTGAAATTCATAGATTCACGTAAGTACGGAGAGAGTTTTCTAAGCATGCTAGCTAGCTACTTTCTCGAGCTGTGTTCGTAGACATAGTTTTGTTTCGTGCGACTGTGTTACCGATCGAAGTCACTTCGAGGGAAGCTTAAAAATCGAGAAAAAGAACGGTGAGAGCGGTTAGCGCGATGTCGTGTCACTCGAATGCCGGTCGCATGCCGAACGGAGAATTATGCTCGAGTGGATGGAGTTCGAGTGCCAAACACGTATATAGTTGCTATAGGAGGAGTGATGTTCGCATGACGGATGTCGATTCGATAGCTCGATTTCGCTGCTCGGTAATTTCGACGCTTTCACGGAAGTCACGGAGAAATTTTACACCGATCGATGTACGTTAGCCTTTCCATAAAGATATAGAAATCTTGCGAAGTTTTTCTTTATATTTTCCTTTGTATTTTATTTCGGAATGTCTTATCAATACATAAGATAATATTTGAGTTTCGTGAAGGATATAGTCAGGCGTTTCTCTTTGCGTGATTGTGAGAGGAGGAGAAGAGAAGGCTTGCGCTCCGTTTCTAAGAGCGGAATCGCAAGCTTGCACGGTCATTATAAAGCCATTAATCATACAAATAGGCCGAAGAGAAGGGAGAGTCGAAGGAGGCACGGACGAGCGTCATGTAGCTACAGGTCGACGCAGGACGGTCAAGTCGAGTGAATTATCGATAAGATAGACCAGTCGAGCCTTTCCCTTTGGGTTTCCTGCAGCCAGACTGGCGATACACTTCGTGTCTATCAATTATTCGATCTGCGTGTGCACCCTTGATCGTCCCTCTAAAACATACCTTCCATCGTGGACTACTCGTGTTCTCGTATTCTTTTGAAATAAGCCATGAACATCGAGTCTGCCTTTAATTGGAAAACGTTTTCGTTCGATTTACCTATTACGCCATTTTTCATACTAAAAAGATGAGAAGAATAATTTTTAAATAGCGGATTTAAACAAAAATAATGACTGATTTATTTCTTCAATATGTCCTTATAGCATTATTTCATGCGGACTTGATTTTCTTTATTTCGAATTTGTCGATAGGAAGAGAAATTCCTTGAAAAACAAAGAATATTGATCATTTGGATACATTATATTGATCATTTGGACACATGTGTACAAGAATAACAGCAATTTTCATTGGATTTGATACATCGTGCCGCCACGCTATTCAATATCTATTTCGCTTTTTCGATTTTTCCGGTTAATTTCTCCTATTTCGGCCAGCCTTGATTGTCCTTGTTTGGACATTGCTTATGACGATTTAATACACACATTCAATGATAAATATATGAACATTTAAAACAAACATATTAAAAAGAACATATTAAAAATAAAAAAAAAAAGAACAAATGAACGAAGAATTTATTTAGCTCATTGAAACGGCAACGAAACATGGATTACACATCATGCCATAGATTCGCAGGTTCCCACACGCCTTTGAACATTTCTGTGAAATTTGATGATCACTAATATCTGAAATAAGATATTGTTTCACGGAGTATCTTCATGAATTCGTACAGTCCCTTAAATTTTTGAAATCAACTTTGGCGATAAGTGGTTGAAACATAATATAATATAATTACTTGTTTTTTTTTATTCTTTGGCTTCTTTTCTCTTCTTATCGATATTATTTTTTTTAGTATCTTATGATGTTTTAATTTGGGCTTTTGCAAAGTTGCGCGAATAGAGATTAAATTTGAGAGGGTCTTTATATTTTTTATCTTCCATAAGTTTATTATGTTTCTTTTTATTTTTGCCTTTTTATGTTTTTTTCATTTAGCCATAGTATTTTTTGCGAAATTTTGAACATATCAGGGAATAAAAAACATTTTTCTCTCTTTACCATTGAAAACGCAAAACACTATCACGAACTTGCGAAAAAATTTGTGTTATATATAGAGCCGATTCTATAGATGATTCTATATGGAGAAAGTGATTCTAGGAATATAAAGAGGGAAATTTTGATGTCAAATATTTTATAAAAGTATATTAAAGCCAACTGATTACAACAAAATTTTATTAAAATAACAGCAGAAGTATCACTTTTAAAGTGAAATATACCGTTTGTATACGTGAAGTTAATAATGGTATGAAAAAAGCGATTTTCCACCAATAAGCGAAGAAAATAGAACGGATAAATGTCACAATCTAATACATTATTATGTTGTGAAAATTGTTGAGACATATATAATACACCCTTGTAGATTTGGTAAACACTAATCTTTTTTACTGCAATTAAATGTTTATTTTTAAGATTTTGTTAGATGTTCGCTATATAGATTTCATAGACAAACGTGGTTAAGATCTCATGGCTGATGCTTATTTATTAGATATCTCTGTGAATATTTAGTTTTTCTGAATATCTTAAAGTGGGTAATAAACTTAAAGGGCAGGTTCCTAGGTAAAACGATTTATGGTGCTTATCTTAAAATTACCTTTGAAATATCCGTTTTTTAGTCGTAACGTAAGGCGATCATTTTGTTATGAGGGACTACGTGAAATTGTTCAGACAACTTCGAGTCTAACAATTTGGAAACACCTCTGATTAATGAAAAGTTATTCCTTTCCTTTTCTCTTCTTTTTTATACTTAAAATCTTCTTACGTATCTTTCCCTTCCTTTTTCTAGGTAGGCCTTTTGCTAGGTAGATAGTCAAGAGCATTCAGTACTCTCAGTAGTGCCACTGGTAGATTCAACAAAGATATTACAAAATGACAAATGACAAAAAATTAATTGAATTGAATTCGTGAACATATAGCGCTGTATAATTTATCAAATGAAGAAATATATGGGTAGTAAATTTAAAGATGAAATTTGAATTTAATTTGGAAAATAATCAAATAAAACAGGTAAGTTTAAAATTATTGTTATAATTAACAATATATTTCATAAACACATATACGTAAAATATTTTAGAAATAATTAAAAATATTTCGAATTCCTATATCTGACGTAAAGTATTTGAAAAATTTCTTTTAGATTAAATGCTTCTTCAATTACAGTTTCTCCTTATCTAAGTAAATTAAAAAAAAAAATTTCTTTATTTTCTGCGGTACTAGAAGATAGAAATAATTGTTTGCATGTTGTCATTAAATTTTATGATAAAATTATCTAAAACACATCTATCGAAAATTATAAAATCAATATATTCTGATTTAACATGAATTCTTCGATTATAAATTTGAAATTTTTGTGTTAAAATTCCAGAAGAATTTTCAGATGGACTTCTAACATTGCTTAATTGATAGCTGAAATTCTTCTAGCGTCATTTAATTAATAACTTGGAAATAATTTTAAAAGATATTTTTTTCAAAGAAAGCGCTTTGTCTCTTACAATTACGTACGATACTTTGTGTATAACGTAATTTGATAGAAATGCTTCTTCCGGTATATTCAGTGTTCCAGTTTCTAGTACTTGGCCTAGGTTTGAATGAGTTAACTATTCTTGCTATATGAATCAATATCGCATAACAGCTATGAAATTATAGCGTGTGTTCACTAAATCTAGTGTTCACTAAACCACAAAAAATGTTTATAATTATAATATAAGTATCTAGTATTTACAGGAGTTTTTATAACAATGTGTTTTCCGTTTATTGCTCTTATGTAGTTAGAAAACTTCTGCACAAATTCTTAAATTCAGATGTTTTTGTTCTTTTAATCATTCATTTTTGAATTCTGTCATTAAATTCTGGTTCAAAATTCTACAAGTTTTTGATACTATATGTAAATCGTACTAAAAGAATCCCCTTTAGCCAAAAATCTGAAATTCAATAATTTGTATCATTACAATCATTGAAGGTGAATAATTTTATACATATATGTGTTTACATTGATTTATAACTCAGGAATGCAAAATATGATGGAACAACGTCTATGGTACTTATAGAAAATAAATCAAGAAATCAATAATTAAAAGTGATTAAACTGGTGCTTTACAAAAGAAATATAGATATGTTGATCAATTGTCATTTTTATAAAGTTATTTCCATGAAAGAGAAATTGCTACAAATGTTAATTGCAGTTCTGCGGTAAATGATATAATAGAAGAAGTTTTAACTTGCGAAGAGAAAAATAATTTGAAAAAAGGATTTGTTGATGAAGGAAATGTAATTTGTTGATGCAGTGAATGATAACGTGTTCATGAAGAAATAGAAAGTGATAGAACTTCTAAAAACAAGAAAGTATTAAAGTCGTAAGAGCGACATCATCAAAAAAGAAAGAAAAGAATTTGTACGTTTTCCAACCTGAGAAATAACAAAATAAAACAATTGAAAATAAACTCGTCGATTTTTATGAAATATATTTTACAAAATATGAGTAAAAAGTATTAAAGTCGACTGATACTGTAGATTCATGTTTAGCTGGAATGGTGCCAATTTCGAAAACTTTATCATCATATTATTTGAATTTGATGAAAACACAAATATTTTAAATTGTTCAAAGATATGAATTAAGAATGATAATGGATAATCAAAATACTCCATCGATCCTATCAACTTTTGCATCCTTACTGTCTTCTTGGAAATGAAAGGACAACATTACACAGTGCATAAGTAGATTCCAACAAATACACATTTCTTGATACTTTACTTTAAGATTACTCTACTTTAACATTAAGACAAATAAAGGGAATATTGGAATAATAAATACTGCTTTTATTATTAACCGCAAACAAACAGCCAGTTGTTCTTTTAATATAATTGATTTTCTCCATTATGTATCATTTTTTTTAAGATCAAATTCAATTTTCTTTAGAAGTAAATCAATCGAATACTTTAATATTCTAAAGCATATGACAAATTTTGTTTCGTCATTTATAAGTTCTTTATATAATGTAACAAATTCTCTTTCAACTTCTTGATTCTGTCAAGCTTTTGTTTTAATATTTACATAACAGAAGTGCAATGATACACAATACCTCTAATGTAAATTTATCAATCTATTTTATTTTCAATTTAGTGATTAAAAGGTAATAGTGAATAGACGAACACGATACGATAGATTTATATCTATCATAGTATATTGAACTGATGTGCGAAGATCTTATTCTGTGGACTTCTAAAATATTAAAGATTCGGATAGACGAAGCGATAGAAAATCTTTTTTATTTATAGAAAAAGGATTGGAATTTTATATTGTCATCAGAATTGCGTTGCGTTAAAGTTAGTTATATTAATAAGTGTGAGGATTTAATTTTATTATCAGAATTCTATTGTATTCTCTTCCTGCCTTCGGTCCTTATCATAGACAAAAGACTTTCATTATCAGAATTCTGTCAGTCATTTCAAAACATCGTTAACGACAATGTTTAACAAAACATCGATCTCAGATATAGAGAAAATATGATGGACTGAATGTAAATGTGTGAACGTGTTGAACTATATATAGTTGTGTTAAAATCACTGTGGCCGAATAATCGAAACAGAGAAAGAGCGGAGATTGAACTGAAATGTGTAAATCGAGCTTTAATCAAAATTTTTCGAATCCTATCGAAATCTTTTAACTTGAAATTCATTATTTTCGATCGATCTCGTATAGACATGATGCATTATACTTCATTTTAAGAAGATCTTTTCAAGACGGCTAACTGGTAATTCAGTGGGACGTTGCCTGAACGTTGCGTAGCAATATTATCGGATAAAATAAGTCATTAAGTCGTCGGCGTTATACGAATAAGAAGACGTTCTTGGCCCTCCTTTGGAACGACTTGGTTAAGGTGGATGAGGACGGAAGATGGGTGGTAGGAATAGAGCTGGGGGTGGAGAATGAGCGAGAGTCGAGGGTCGGAGGCGGGGATTACCCATCCGACCGAAAGGAGATTCCACTAAGCTTTCAGATTTTACCCTCTTAACCGACCAAGGATTATAAAACGCAAATACGTCCCTTGATTAGTGAGGATAAAGTAAACATTGGCTCCTTCGTGCAGCTATTACTCGTGCGGAATACACTTCATGCGACGTTTCAGTCTTTGAAATGATTTCACGTTGCAAATTTGACAGGAATACTTTCACGATAATGATTTTTCTACTAACATTACGGCTAGAGACATTGACGTATATAATCACAACGGATTTGGTTTGATAAAAAAGAGTCGAAAGTTTCCTAGACTGAAATGGGGAAAGAGAAAGAGAAAGAAAAAGAGAGAGAGAGAGAGAGAGAGAGAGAGAGAGAGACAGGAGTGCTTCATACACGATGATGGATCGAGCGAAACGCGGCCAGCACCGAAATTCGATATAATTTCGAGGGTAATTTCGAGATAGCCACTTTACGCGGATAAACTGTGGTAAGATAGAAGTTTAGAGCGTAGGGAAGCCTCAAGCATCCTACGGAAGTCTGGCTCTAATTAAGCGCCCTCCTCCCTGCCGTCGCCGCGACTCCTTCACTCATCATCTTTCATCTCGCTCTGCTTCTTCCGCCCCCCCCCCTTGTCTCTTCCTCCCACTCAACCCATCGCTCCCTGTTAACCTTTCTCTCTCTCTCTCTCTCTCTCTCTCTCTCTCTCTCTCTCTTCGCAACGTTCTCGCAAAGGTATGAGATGAAGGCAAGCATCCGTCCCGCGTGTTATCATATTCCTGATTGTTATGTCTTCGCTGACGATACCCTACTGCTCGTATTCCCTATCTTTTCCTTCATCTCACTTCTCCCTTCCAACCTCTTTCTCCTTATAACTTAACCAGTTCGATAACTTTCACTCTTTCTCTCTCTCTCTCTCTCTTTTTCTCTTTCTCCCGTCCTCTTTATTCCAATCTATCTTGCTCCTTCATGGCTGCCTGAAAATACGAGAGAGCACGAGTTCCTAATTAAATTCCACTCTTTCCTAGCGTGCCTTTTTTTAGGTTTTCTCAACCGCACCTTAATTGCGCGGGAATCGAGATGGTTGCGGGCTCTCGTCTCGCTACTTTCTACTGATCCTCTTGCCTCGTTTTTCCCACCCTATACTTCGACTCTTATCTCCTCTTAGCCCATTCTCTTAATTGGCGCATAATTATGTAAACAATTTTGACGTTATTCGTTGGTATCTCCTTCGATTTTGAAAGAAAATGAATTCAAATTCGAATCGATTGCTAAGTAATTCGAAAATTCAAATCGATATATTATCGTGACATATTAAAGTAAACGGTGGAAAGTGAAAAATGACTTTGGAGAAAAACCATTTCGCGACTTATTTATGGTGGATCGCAAAGAATCGAGGGGTCGAACAGGTGGGATTGTTTTGAGCGAGAAAAGGTAGAGAGAGAGAAAGAGAGAAAGAGAGAGGGAGAGAGAGAGAGAGAGAGGTCTTTCGGGGATGGAGAACCGCCTGGTAGGTGGGGTGAGCCGTGCTTGCGGCAACATTATCTAAAATTCAAGCTGTAATTACTTTGCTGGGCGGCGCTCCGCTTGATTTATAGTCATCGCGCGATGCAGCTGCGTGGGTGTAAGTAATTAAAAATGTACCATCGCGTGGTATGGTGCTCCTCATACCACGAAGAAAGACGGTACGAAACGAGACTCCCGTAGAGGGTGGTGCGAGAGTGCCAGGGGTTGCTTCTTTTCTCGAGTCCCAGGTACCACCAGCCGACGTTTTAACAGAAATGATTGGCGGTGAAGAATTAACTCGATGCTACGTTGGAAAAACTCTTTATTCACGTTAGTTAACATTTTTGGAAATGATGCTCATGGACTACGCTCTTTATATCTTTCTTTTGAAAACTCATTAACTTTCAGTTGTTCGAGGAGAGATTCGAATTTGTAAGGAAGATCGATAGCGATTAACCGCTATGTCTAACCTGTACAAGAACGATCAAGTTGAAACTGGTCCCAACGTCAGCTATGCCCGGTTAGTTGGCACAGTCTCCAAGTTAATTGGCCATTCATGGTTAATTTAGTCTGGTGCTAGGTCGTAAGGCGATGGAAACGACCCTTCGACTACCCACGAGACCGACTCGTTGATTCCGTATTCGTCTCGTGACGGAAAGGGTTCGAATACGACTGATATCCTTTGGTGCAGGACAATTTTCAGTCAAATAATTCGTTATACAAGACAATAGATCGCTTTCTTCGTGGCATGCTAGCTGCCGTCTTTGCTGCAATCCCCCATCGGTGAAAACGTTTGTTCGATATTCGTTGTGCGTATTAATTAACCGGACATTAACAAGTGTACGAGTAAATGGTTCGTGACTGAAGAGAGGAGAAACTTGTGAATTGTAAGAGTTGTTACGATGATAGTGATTGCGAATGAGGATAAAAAGAGGAAAAGAAAGAAACGGAGGGTGAAAAGAGAAAGACAGAAGAGGATGAAATGTAGATTAGAGAAAAACATTTTTCGTGGTGCAAAACAGTTTCGTTGGAAAACTTGGCCAATTTCGACTCAAACGATATGCTTTTATGTAATCATTGATAAAGCTTGTTTTACTAATTATAAACTCGAAATTCAAAAATTCTTATTCCTCAAAAAAAAAAAAGTTTTAAATTTTAAAGTTTTAAGTTTCGACAGCATTTTATTAATCGTTCAATTTGTTATTTTCGACTATTTTTCTCCTTCGACTAACTTAGTGATGGTGAACCTTTTTTGGCAGTAAGTCAAAATCAAATAAAAAAATTTGTATTTACCAATTGTGGGTCAAATGTTTGAACTGAATAATTTAAACAATAAAAACAAACTCTATATTTAATTTTTTAATCAATCTACAGATTAAAATTAAATAGTGCAATTTTATTTAAAATTAATATGAAATTTATTATTGCTTTCGGACGATAATTTTTGTATATTGTTTTAAAAATATTTTTGTTAAATTGTTTTAACAATATTATGTAAGTAGATAATTAAACTTCCTACACATTTTGATGTTTTATTAAGAATGTCAATATTCTATTAATTTAGTAGATAATTTTAAAATTTTATATGTTTTGTAAAAATCTGAAATTTTAACTTTTTAAAAATAATTTACAAAATCTTTAGTTAACCCCTTTAAAAATTCACGGATCACTTAAATTTCCCTCACGAGTCACAGGTTCGCTATCACTAGTTTACCCAAAACAAAAGAATATAATTTCTTGTTCCGTCATAGAAGGCTGTCTTCGACGAAATTCGAATTTGAATTCGTAATGGTCGCGGGCGCTTGGCCTCGCACGTCAGGGTCATAGAATTCAAGAACACCTCGGGGAGATTACTAATGCGAGCTAACTACGGACACAGAATCGGTGGCGTTAAGACGTCCTTCTCGTCGTTGTCGTCGTCGTCACTATCGTCTGAGGGTAGTTGGACCCAAAGAGACGAGCGCAACTTCCCACTCGTTATTGCATTCTCGTACGAGGGGATTTCGGAGTGAGAGATAGGGGTGCGAAACGATGGGAAAAGGAGAGATAGAGAGTGTTCTTGTGTTTCTATGTATGTCTATATATGTATAAGGGAAAGAGAGAGAGAGAGAGAGAGAGAGAGAGAGAGAGAAAGAGAGAAAATTAGGTGAATCCAGGTGAACAGAGGACTACTAGACAAGAGAGAAGAGAGTTGCGTACGTGGTATTCGCGTTACCTATAATCAATTCCGAACGCGTCAGCCCACGAATGAAGTTCGCTCGACTCTTGCTTATCCAGCTTTCGTACGTGTTTCCTAAGCGCGATACCACAGCCAATGGACTCTTCCCACTTTCCACCAAGTTATTACTTGCTCGGTGAATCCGCGATTCCAGCACAGTCGCCGTTACTTCGTCTCCCTTCGCGCGAAAACACCAACTTTCGTGAGTTTCACCGCTCGACGAACGAGATAACTTTCTCGCCTTTGCCAACACCCTTTGACCGTGAGCGCACTCATGATATCGACGATGGACTGTTATTCGATACGAATAGTCAAAATTGTCTCTCTTTTTGAAAAGTTCATCGAACTTGATGAATTCCTTTCTTTTCCAAGTTATTTATCTTTGATCGCTTTAGAAAATCATAATCAATAATAGTTGATTTTATTCTTGAATGGTTCGTGTCTATGCAAGTTGATACAAGTGTTAGTATCCTTCTAAGGAAGATGAGAGAAACAGGATGGTGAAGACCCTAGACACCGCGATTCATGCGTTTGATGCTCTGCGAAGTTCCTTCTCCTTTCCACTTTGAGACCCTCGGACCCGATGTCGAGTCTGTCTCCACGCCGGACACGTTATCTCGTATCGACGAAGGAGAGGAGAAGATAGAGAGGGACCACTTTGGTAATCTTCGAGTTTACAAGACGCAAACAGCTTAGGTGGTAACGCTTCGATAAGATCCGAGTTCCTGCTCTTCCGATATACCGGCGATAGTCATCGTTAGGTTGCGGTTAAGACTTCTAAGTAAACTCACCAAGATGTCTCCTTTAGTATTAACACTCTCTCTCTCCTTTGATTTTCAATATATTCTAAAATATTTTTCTTTCATACAAATTTATAAAATATTTTACGATACTTTTTATCTTCTTACGTATACATGACATGTTCACGAAATTAGGGTTTGAGCAAATTAGGTAATCAGGACATTTAAAATCTAAAATATAATATATATATATATATATATCTTCGCAAAAGACAGGAAGGAAGGAAGGAAGAGAAGCGTCACAGAGTCGTTAGGCATTTTTTCTGGAGGGCTCCAAGTGCGAGGGTGGAGGACTCGTTTTTCTGGTAACACGCAGCGATGAGGGGTCGTGTTTGCCGGTGGGTCACTCGGGAAAAAGAGGCCATTTCACAGGTCTTTGCGTCTCGACCTACCTTCGATGGTTTCGCAAATTCTAGCCGACCCTCCAACACTTTCTGACATCTCGCTTAAGACGATCTCTTCTCTCACGAGTTCGTACTTTTTATTTCTTTTTTATCTATGCACGAGTTGACTGCAATCATCAGTCACGGTAATCGTATATACGTTGTGGGATGACAAAATCGCGTCTCCTTAAAAATTCTATCTTACCTTTTCGAGAAGTTGACTTTATTCATTTTTTTTTAAATCGATTGCATTGTTAGTGTACCTACATCTCAAAGGTATTTTACAACCGATTAGGAAAATAAGCGTTAAATTAAAGATACATAAATCTTCCGAAGCACAAAGTTCTTAATAGCTTAATACGTTGAGTCGAAGGTCGAACTTTTTTCTTGTTGTAGTCATCTTTTTCTCTTTCTCTCTTTTTATTTTGAAGTCGGCGAGAATTCATGTTAGAACGGTGTTCTTTTTTCCATTACCAGATGCAAATATGGGCCTAATTTTAATTTCGCGTGTATTTAAATCCACGATCTCTCTTTCTCTCTTTCTCCTTCTCTCTCTCTCTTTCTCCCTCTCTCTTTCTCCCTCTTTTTCTTTCTTTCTTTTTCATTCTTCCATCGAGTCTCCCAGCTGACGAAGAAGACGAAGCAAGGTGGAATAAGAAGGGTAGATCTGGCAGAAGTATTTGGGGGGTAGGACGAAAGGTTCCGTTGGGATTAGTTGAAAAGCGATTTTATCCTCGTGGGTAGATGCAGCCAAGAAAACGTATCCCGGTCGACTCCCACCATTCGCTCGTTCCGCCTCGCTTTCTATGCCACCTTGCCATGCTTGGTTGGAAAGTCAGGCGAAAACCGAAGCTCCAAAATTAGAATACAAACCCATCAGCGAAGGCATCGCTGGTGTTAGAACCCCATGTGCTCTTAGAGAAAGAGAGAGGCAGATGGAAATGCGTGGAAGATGAGAGATGGAGATAGATAGAGAGAGAGAGAGAGAGAGAGAGAGAAAGAGAAGATGATGTCGAAGGAAGAGACGCTTTCGACGAAAGTCTAATTTACATACACTCCAAGAGGAAAGAGAGAGAGAGAGAGAGAGAGAGAGAGAAGAAAGAGAAGGCGTCGCAGAATTCGCGTCGTTCTCCTGGAAAATATTGTAATTGGTTGCGTTGCTCGCGCAGAGACGAGAGATGAATTCTGAAATCCACGATGGATTTGCCAGAACGAGGAGAGCTTCGTACCGTTTCTCTCCTGTACGATTTTCGTAAACGTGACGTACCTATAGAAAAGTCAGAAATCAGGAAAGAGAGAGAGAGAGAGAGAGAGAGAGAGAGAGAGAGAGAGAGACAGAGAGAGCTTAATTAACGTACGTCGAATAGAAGCAAAACCATTTCGACGTTGAACTCGGCAGGGCTGTCTTCATCACGCGTCAGAGTTATCTTCTTTATGGTATTCATTTCTCTTTCTCATATAGGTAAAAAAGAATAAATTAATCAATCAACATAATGATAAATTACATATCTAAATATTTGTTGTTCGTACGTAATATCGTCTCTGTTAGATTTTTTTTAGAGTATTCAGAGGAAGGGGCATTTTGCGCACAAGCCAATCGATTTTCCGCTCTGTCGCTGGAGTTCACCGTGGACCGACAAGTTTTCCTCGAACTAATGGACGTTTATTGCAATTACTGCAGCTGGTGTGTTTGCACCCAGCGGTCAGAGCAGGTGGGCGGACAAAGAAGTCCAATCTTCGGCCACCGACGAACGATCGAGGGTAGGGCCAAAAGTTTCCAGAAGCCTGGAAGCCCCGACGACTGGCGGAAACTTTGTCCACCGGTCTTTCTCTCTCTCTCTCTCCCTCTCTCTCTCTTTCCCTCTCTTTCTCTCTCTCTCTCTATGGATGGCTGCTTGTCTGGCTGGAAATTCAGTGAAGCCCAGTCAGCGCGGGCGACCCGTTCGACAATCTTGTCCTTGTCGTCCAAGTCGACTTGGACGATGACGACCATGTCGTTCACGTGGACCAACCATCTCCTCTACCTTTTACTTCGCCTCTCGCCTATGTCGACGATAATTACAGCAACGACCGCTTTTGTCCAATTCCTACCATGTCGGGGTTTCCTCCTGCTTTCTCTTTCATTCTCTTACCAATCCCTTTGTCGAATGGTAAACGATGCTTCTGAAACGTTAAATAGACATGTTCCTTCCATCCATTACGTGCGTTTTTCTTGAAGTATTGAAAGTCTGACGAAATCGAAAGGAAGATGTAAGAAGCTCGCTTCTTTTACTTCGATACATGGATATATTGAGCGGAAGAAGTAGGATTTTCATAGGAAAATATTTTTTGAGGAAATGGATTTTCTCCCCTCCGCTCGAACGAAGTCAGTCGCCTGTGAGATAACGACCGCTCGCCCCGTAAATATTCTTACTCGCGTTCGGGCCCCGGTGGTATCTTATAAATAAAATAGTGACTTAAAAAATAGGGGAGTATTATTAACTCGCATTAGAGGGCGACCGAATCATCGTCTTCTCTTTCTCTTTTTCTGCTTTTACTATGGGGTCGGCATCGGTGACGAAGACGCAGCTGATACCACGGCACCGCAACCTCATAAAATAATCTTCTGTGTGGTAAAACGGATTAAGAAAGTCGAGAGACAAGCAATGTCCCACGTAGAAACTTGAAAAAATAGATCTTGCATCCAGAGACGTGAGAGTGCATTTACCTACTCCTTTACGTGAATCTTTCGGCTAGAAAATTTTGTTTCAATAACTTTGATGATTTGGTTGTTTCACATTAAAAGAAATTTCAACTTTAAGTCATCGTCAAAATTAAGACATAGGCATATATTATAGTAATATATAAATTGACAATATAACTACTGTACGTAATAGAGAACAAATCGAAGAAATTTTACAGGATCTTACAATGATAGGAATGCAAAGAGAACAAACGTTTCTGCTTGGGTTTTGAGTCTACGAAGGAGATTTCTCACTGGTTGATTTCTAAAGCCATACTGTCGGGTGATATGATCTTTTAATGGCTGCTTTGTGGCTCGATCCATTGCCGAGATCTAAGACTAAGAAGACTGATGGTTGCTTGCTAGAGACTCTTCTTCGTTGTCGTCTTTGTCGAGCAAGCGTTGGTAACGCGTCTTCTTCCTTCTCTCTAGCATCTTCCTTCGTCGCGTTAGCTGTTTCATGCTATCTTCCTCTTTCTCCCCTTTGAATCTACCTCTTCCTCTCTCTTTCTCTCTCTCTCTCTCTCTCTCTCTTTCTCTCTCTCTCTCTCTCTCTTTCTCTCTCTCTCTCTCTCTCTTTCTCTCTCTCTCTCTCTCTCTCTCTCTCTCTCTTTAACTCACTCACTTCTCTCTTTCCATTTCTCGTGCTGCTCACGTCTCTGTCTTTCTTCCTCGTTAACCGAGCGAAAGGACAGACCGACCGGCGGCTGTGTCGGTGCTTAATTTTCCCCTCGTAATTACGCGGGCAGAGCGCGCAAGACGACGACCAAGTATTTCACCAAGGAGGGTGCAGACCGTTGGGAAAAGCTCTCCTATATTCGTAGATAGTTACCGACGATGCTTGCCCAACGCGTACCTTTCCTATCAAATCTTTACAATCATTCCAATTATGATAGGAGTGATATAGTTTAAAAGTCAGAGCTAATAAGAAACTTAACGTGAAAAATTTCTATCAATGAAAATCTATCTTTAAATAAACGAGGATATGATTCTACTGAAATACAGATGATGAAAATTATTGGTGTTATAGATCGAGCAATTAGTAAAGACGACAGGGAGTAAAGTGGATCTACAAGCCTCTTCTGTTTGTGCAGAGCAACGATCTTGGTCGCAGTGCGTCCAAAGGAAAGGTTGGCAAGCCGGGTTCGGCTGGGTGGTCGCATGAATTGGCTATTAGTAGTTCGAAACAGTATACTCTAATGGCGACCTGTTGGCCTTCGCTCGCGTCGTTTGGGCCGACCCACCCGCACTCGCTCGTCGTTCATTAGAGCGAGTCCCTGGCGTTCCAACCAACCCCGACCATCGCTAACAGTACGTAAGGTAGATAGGCAAATGGTACCGAGCTAAAAGCTGTCTTTACATTGATGCAATGGACGAAGAGTCGTTAGGAACTATGGAAAATGACTTCCTTTTGATATCTTTGATGGCCCATTGTTACGTCGAGTCTATCATTGGTGATACTCGGAGAGTAACTACCAAGGATAATGCAAAAACTTTTCTTTCTTAACGACCAAAGGAAACATTCTTTAAGCTTCGCAAAACGCTTAATATTAAACACGCTGTTTTTCTTAAAAGATACACGCGTGAATTCTTCGAGCTGCTCTTGTATCGATTTCAAGTCGTAGCTTCAACGGTAAAAGATCTTTCTTAAAGAATGCAGGTGAAGATGTTTTAACTTTTCTATGAAAAGAAACTGAGGGATGAAGGCGAAAATTTTCTTCAAAGGGTTCTTCTGAATCTCACTGTCTTTTGTTTTACGGTACGAAAGAAAGAAATAGTATTGGAAAGAATTCATTGGCTTATTACGTTTAGGATTCTTTTCCTTCTTGTTATTACCCTTTATGTTAACAAGATAGAAAATAAATATTTTTACTTAAGTGTATAAGAATGGATCAATAACATTTATATTAAAGTTGACGATTTAAAAATATTCTCAAATGAATACCAAAAATACCTTTTACTTTCATCTTTTGTTCTACGCAAATAGATTCCCTGAGAAATTCGTACATGGTTTCCTCGCATCTGCGTGAATCTCGTTCTTCTCTATCTTCGGATTTCGTAGGATGAAAGCATTTCATTGCTCGCCTTCTCTCTTTCTCCCAACGTTTCATTCCCTGATAGAATCCAAAATCCTAACACTTCTACCAACCCGTAGTATAGTGGCACTCCTTAAATCGAAGTCATGTCTAGGAGAAGTCCCAGCAGCGCCACCGTGTGCGCTTACTACGGTGATGGTGGTGTGAGTGTGAGTGCTGGTGTTGGCGGAGGATGGTGGAAGGTGGGGGCAACACTGCCAGTTACTTCCACCACCCGGATGGAGCCTTTACAATACGTCCTTGGCAGCCAGCTACCCTTTCTCTTAACGTCCAAAGTTTTCAAAGTACGACGTTCAATGGGGGCGTCGTATATACGGCTAGCAGCCGTACACCCTCGGCCCTTCGTTCCTTCTATCCTACTACTCTTCCTTTCCTCCATTCTGCACTCTCCGTCTGAGCCTGACGCATTTTACGAAACGCTTCAAGATAGCACCGAGTCGTGACCAGAAAAGTAGCCTCCGGGGACGAGACGAAATGATCTCACGACGTTATCGGTTTGTTTACATTTTATCCTAAGGATAAGGAGGTATAAAGGGATAACACGAACATCGACGAGCCTTCCGTTTTAATATAACTTTATTTCCCATGTTTAATTAATATTCGTTAACGTAAAAGGAAAAGTTCTCAGTTGGTTCTCTCATTGTTGACCGAAAAGAGATAGATAGATAGAGAGAAAGAAAGAGGGAGGGAGAGAGAAAGAGAGAGAAGGAGAGAAAGATAGAAAGAGAGAGAGGGAATACCTTTGCTTTTATGTTATAAACTACCTCTATGGTAAATATTCATCTCGCAGCGTGGCTCTTCGACTTTTCATTCGAGACATCGAGTGCCTAGAGCGGCCGAATGGTCGAGGAACGAAGGAAGGAGCCCTGTGCGATACGGTTAACTGAAAGATACGGTGGGAAGGGTCTTCTCTTTCCTCGTCGGTTGGCTGGTCGTCCTTTGTTGACGGCCTCCGCCGTTCCACGGAAATAGTCGCCAGGAAGCGAGCTACCGCAACGAGAAGAGGACGCTCACAACCATGACGTCATACACCACTGACTTCATCTCGTTATGTTCCGTACCTCGACGAGACGTCGGATGCAGGAAGCCTACCATTTCTCTCTCTTACTCTCTTCTCCTTGATGCTTATGTTTCCTCTTCCTACGGCGTTTCATGTCTCTCCGTGACTCTTGTCAGTTTCCTTAACCATTTAGATATCCCTTTGAGTTCAATCCGTTATCTATAGAATAAAACAGGGAATAAAAATAATCGTGGCAATCTCACGAAAGGTAATCATTTCTACAAGGATGTCATTGGCGTTAGCCGAACAACGAAAGCTCTGATTTCAATTAGGCGTTTCGTCGAGCGTAGATGTTGAAACCAGGGTTAGACGTAAGCAAGCAAGCATTCAAACATTGGGGACCATAAGAGACAGATGCGAGTGAGCGAGAGGATGTTAGTAAGGAGAGATAGAATGAATGAGTGAAAGAGAGAGACAAAGAGAGAGAGAGAGACAGAGAAAGAGAGAGAGAGATAGAGAGAAAGAGAGAGAGAGAAAGAGAGGCAGAGAGAGGGAGAGAGAGACAGAGAGACAGAGAGAGAGAGAGAGAGAGAGAGAGAGAGAAAGGAGAGCTTGCTTCGTCGTTTCGTTGGCGGTACCGTGAATTTATGGGGCCGTAACAGCGACAAGTGGTTCACAAGTCGCCGGTGGCATCACCGTTTGGCGCCCACCCTGAAAAGGGCTTTCTCGTTTCGCTCACACCTCCCTTACTCGGAATGAAATAAATTAGGTTTACCGAGGAAGAGACGATGTTGCTACATACTGCAGTGACGCTCGTCTAGTAGTCCTACTGTACGGATTTTCCTGCTAACGTTGCTGATTTGATATGTTCTCTAGTGTATGCTTTTTTACGTTGCTGCAAAGTATTATTTATATACGACACCGTACGAGTGCAAGGATAATTACGTGCCCTTTGGTAATTACATACGTCAATCTTTCAGGCGAGCTGTCGTTATTTCGTGCTTTCCGAACTTTTTTGCTCACGTAAGAGAATCCTACCTCATTTCATAAATTTTACGATTAAATACATACGAAAATTTGGTATTTCTACTATGTGATAATTTTGTTAATAAATTCTATTTATTTCAAATGTACTGTGAAAATCGTCGTGTAATTTCGTTTCTACCAACACCTCTTTATATTAACACGTTGGAGAAGGCTACGTAAAACTCGTTAAGAATGGTGAAATTCGCGGAAAACGCGAGTAAGGGTAAAAAGGGGTGGAGCGAGGGCTACGCGCAATAACACCCTGTGATTCGATTTCAGGCAGTGCGGTGCAAAAGCGACAACTCTTTCTCATACTCTCTCTCTTTCTCTCTCTTTCTCTGTGGGTTGAGCCACTGGCTCTCCCCGGACTCCACCATCTCTAGCACCCTTTCCAAAAGCGACGGTTTAAAGCGTATTAATTAACCCTTTATTAGACCTCGAGTGAAAACCACCGCGCGCTGGCGTAAGATGAGCACGATTCAGGTGGTAGCCAACACTACCGTGTCTGGATTCGTTCTGAGTGTCGTTCAGTATTTATGAAAAGCTCTCGCAGAATACACCGCCGACTCTCGTTCACCGCCCTTGTTCTTTTCCGTTTTTTTTTGCTATACGGTAAAACTTTGTACGAGTTTCTCCTTCCTTTTTTACCTTTTAGTTCAAAATAACGATGAAAATGATGAAAAGGATTTTCAATGAACGAAAAAATTAATCTGTTCCGTTCTATTTTCTCTATATTTCTATTATTTGTTGCTTTTGGTTACTTCTAATCTTCGTACAAGTTTCTTTTTCTAAGAAAGTTTCTATTAAATGTTGTATTTATCTTAAAATATCATTAGACCCATTTCGGAAATGAATTTAGTTACTATAGAAAGTTAGTGAGCAATTTTAAGTAGATTGTCATATTCCTCTTTTTATGATATATTTTTAATATCTCATTTTTTGCGTTATCTTGAATAGTAAGTTGTAACGTTTTTTAATAACAATATTTGTTAATTATATTTAAATTTTGATATTCCCCTATAAAAAAATATGTGCTCCAAGAGATAAGAAAAGAGTTAGAAAAATCTAGTAATAAAAAAAGAGAAAACACACACACACATATATATATATATATATATATATAGAGAGAGAGAGAGAGAGAGAGAGAGGGAAGGAAGGAGAACGCCGTTTATCTGTCGAATGCTTCACATATATCGTTCGTAACGCGACGCGCTTTCTCAGAGGGGTGAGTGTGCTCAATTTGCCACGTCGAGGGTCGCAGAACCCGATGTACGTACCAGAACGTAAAGGAAGAAGGAGAGCCTCGTAGAAAGTGTACGGGGTCTCTTTGAGAGACGTAGGACGAGGTAGGAGATGTAGGACCTCGGGTAGGACGATATACGACGGGATCGAGATGAGATTGTCCCGTTAGGCTTCTTTACCCAAACCCCCCCTTTACCCAAGCATCTCTTTCCTTTCTACTGTGCTCACAAACCACCCTTTACCCCTTAACAGGTTTCTTCTTCGATAAACTCTTTACGTGGCACGAGACTTCGATGCTGGTACTATCTCTGGATACCCGTTAGAATTCCTTTTCGAAGAAGATCGGAATAGCATTCGAGAAAAAAGAAAGAGTTCATGAGAATCATTGAAATTTTACTACTTTCGGATACTGTTAAAACGATTCTAATATTTTATTGATATTTTAGAATAACGATTCTCTTCTTATTAGAGGTGTTCGTTAATAAGGTATATTAACGTAAAATTATTTTTAATATTAACCTTTCTAGATTATTTTTCTCTATAACTTTTTAATCACTTTTGACGTGATACTTTATTCAGTTGATAAAATAAATCGAGGAAGAAAACAGTTTTATTAAAAAATTGCTTTTAAATAATATGTTTAAAATATCGAAATTAGAAAAACCAAATCGAAGTTGGCTAAAAACAAACAAAAGGAAAGAAATTATAATACAATGGGTTAATTAAAATGTTTATTTTATCAAATAAATTTTAAGAGCGTTTTTTATGTATTATTCTATTTATATGCATGATACCGATATTATAGATCATCATGTACAATGTCTTAAAGCTTGAAGACGCAACGTGCATTTGATAGCCTTATCCTTGGGCGAAGAGTCGTTTGGTAGCAGATAGAAGAGAGTATGGACGGCATAGAAGAGGAAAGGGTGGATGACTTTCGGGCGCAAACTCGAGTAACACGCGAGGGAAGCTGTAGAGATAGCTAGTGTATATGTTTGTACGTGCGAAAGAGATAGAAATAGAGATAGAGATAGAGATAGATAGATAGATAGAGAGAGAGAGAGAGAGAGAGAGAGAGAGAGAAAGAGAAAGAGAGAGTGGAATTTAGACACGTGCGAAGACGTAGACTAGACGAAACAATGCGGATATTGGACCGGGGAAATATGGAGGCAAAATAGAGAGACGAGCTGTCGATACCGAGGAGACGAAAGAGACTGACGATGGCGGAACGCGAAGTAATGCGAGTAGGCAAACTTTCGTAGAGGGTGAAAGCGGAATACTTGCCGGTTATCAGAGCCTTTTACAAAGGTAAAGATGTAGGGCCTTTATTTTGCTTACCTCCTTTCTCGAGCTTCTTGGTGTAGGATACGTATGATAACGACCGATAAAGTATATAGAAAATCGATAATATCGTATGGAAAATTTTAATAACGAGTCTAGCTATTTAATTTCGATTAATGAACAAGGAAAGAATGAAAGGAGAGATTTCATGTGATGTTACGAATGAAATCATGGACGAAGAGAAAACGCGTTTAGAATTGCATCAGTTCTGTTCAGTAAAAGTACGACGTTCCGATTTCTACGTCTAGGAAGTTTGTGTCATCGCGAAAGGAGATAGAGAGAAGGGTAATAGGAGACAGAGGATCGAATTCAATCGTGCGAAACTCGAGGGATTCTCGGGATCAAGAATCGACGATCGACTTCCCGAAGTACAAAAAGAAAAAATGAAGGGGAAGTACGTTCCAGCCGGGGAAAAGGCATTCGTTGAGCATTTTGCGACGGGTTAGCCGGCTTCTCTCGCTGCAGGAGCAAAAGTAGAACCTGTTTAATGGAGCTCGAGCCATTCTGGAAATTTGATCGGCGAGAACAGCCAGGCAGCCGTTTTCCTCCGCCTCCTTCTATATCCTTCTGTTTTTTCTTATACCATTCTCCACCATTCTTTTTTCTCTTTTCACAGCAGTCACGGTGAACTTTGATTTTATTTCACATCCGTTTATTTTTTTTTCCCCAAGTTTCTTTCTACCGAATTATGTAGTAGCCGTCATAGTAAAAACTGTGATTTTCAGGAAACGTGTTCGTCAATATGATCTTGTAATTTCTTGTTATATAGATTAATGATTGCTGGGATAAGTTCAATCGTCCTTTTAATTAATTGCGACAGGAGTTCGAGGGAGATCGCGAGGATTACGATTTACGTTAAGGAATTTCAAAGTCGAATAGAAAGAAACGTTGCCGGTTTAGCGAAAATATGTGAAGGAATAGAAGAGGAAAGGTCGGAAACGAATAGAGAACTAGCGTTGGCAGTTTTCAAAATTTACTGTCCCTTCGATCAGCAAGCGAAGAGCCGTAACGCTTTTTGTTTGCATGCAAAGTATTGCCAGTCGACTGACCATGCATAGTGCCGCACCATTGTGGTAACATACAAGCATCCAGATATATGGGAAATTTCTACAGGCTCTTTTCTTCAAAAGAGTGATACCAACTCGTGCAGGAAGTGACATGCTTGCGAAATGGGGTGAAAATTTCGTTCTACCGGTTGTCGTCTGTGTTATACGTCCTTTCGAATTCTCTTAACAAAAGGATCGTTGCAATAGTTTTCGAGGGAAGATAGAAAATATTTAGAAAATTCGTGGCATATAAAATACACTGAAAAATTGTTGTTATGGTTTGAAAGGGCACGTATATATATACGTTTTAAGTATATCATTTGATAACAAACTTACGTGATTGTTATTTTGAACTTCACAAGAAAATATTTATTATTTCTTTCTTCTATAGTAGCGGAAGTTATTGTGACAGCGTAGATTTCGATGGATTGAGATAACGTCAAGGGGCAATTTGTTTAGAAACTACATGAAGAGCGACAATATGTTAAGGTATATGAAAGCTTTAAAATCTATGTCGTAGGAATATAAGATATAAATGAGTGTGATTTCAATAAATGAAATGCGATTGAAATTATGTGTTTGTAAATCATCAGATGTGGTTCATTGTTTATTAATTTTAGCCAATGATCAATAGTGAGAGCATCAACGAATAAATTTTTATCAAGTCTTTGTTTCTTACATCACAGACAAATGTTTACATTGTATTGTTATATAAATCCAGTTTCGAGTATTGGTATAATAGAAACGAATGTTATAAGAAAACATTTTCAAAGAAGCAAAGGATCTACTTCGATTGCAAATACTTCGTTTTCTGATTTATCCTTTTATCATGCATAACAATCTTTGTTGATACGAGAATTCATGGAAAAAATTGTTAGAATCTTGAAGGTGGAGTCAATTGGGAAACTTATATATCTTTTCTTTTTTAGCATTTTTTAATAATATTATTCATAATTTTAGAATTCGTAAAAACAACATAATCGAACAATTAATATTATTTTGGCGAATATGAATAAAATCTCTGTGGTTCGCACGCGCCTTAATCGTCGGTAATGATAATACAAGAGCTTCTTCCCCATCTCGGAATATCTACTAATACGTATTCAAAATGTTCCCCATATAAACCGACATGCGTGAATACGAAGCATAGCATTGAGGGCGCAATGGCGGAAAGAGGCCGTGTACTCGTTGCTGCCTCATCCTGTATGCTCGTGTCGTGAAGAGCTTGGCCCTATTTACGTGTTCTGATGGTATTGGGGGCATCATTAAGAGAGAGAGAGAGAGAGAGAGAGAGAGAGAGAGAAAGAGAGAGAGAGAAAGCATTATAGAAAGGGAGAGCGCGAGGAAGCAGAGATGACAAAGCCGCTCGTTAGGCCCTCCGAGGGTCCTCATGACCAGCGCCAAGGGTGAGAACGTGCTTAGGCCTCGATCTGTCCCTTCCTTTCCCATCTTTCTTCCTCTCTATCATTGCGTAACCTCTTTTCTTGCATCCTCTCGAATACCCTTTCTCCGATGGTCACTTGCGAGTCTCAAGAAAGAAGCTTGACTTCAGTGGTCTCTTCTGGTCATTGAAGACCACTCTTTCAACAGGGCTCTCCTTCTAGTTTGATAAAGCCCTTTTCTTCATAGTCAAACTCGTCCGAATTTCTTCCATAACTTTTTATACCGAAAACGATCTTTCATTAAAAGAGAATTCTTATTAAATCGATAAGGTCTATTATCGAAGCTACACGTAGGAGGATTTATGATTTTGTGGAAAATAATCCTCTTGGATATCAAGGCTCGAGCGAGATATCTTTCCAAGAGTACTACCCTCGTAAACACTCTATCGTTTCCCAGCTTTCCCTCTTCTATCGCTTTCCTCATTCCGTACGCATGAGAGTGTCACATTCTACGATGCCATCATAGTTACACTAATGCCCTGCTACAGCGTATAATGTCTCGAAAATGACCGTCTGACCGAGATGAGTTTCATCAAAATTTCACATGCATATTTTATTACGATGTTTGAGGTCTCTCTCAAAATTATGTACGACATTCTAAAAAATTTTTGTATTTACTGTCTTTACTTTATTCTTAGCTAAGGACGTCAAAGTAAAGAGCGTCGTTCTGCTGCTTGTTCGATTATTAATGGTAAACATATATCAGCGAGAAGTTGTACAAATTACTACCCACAACTCAGTCCCTCCGAAAACTCGAGAGGAGTCGAGGAAAGCGGGCCGACGATGGCGGTTTGGAAAGTCGTCGTAGTCATCGTCGAAGTTGGGCGCACGGCAAGTCATGGGAGAGTTGACGATCAGTCAGCTTGATACTTACACCGGTGCCGGTAGGTGATATTCAGAATGTCACGGGGGTACGTTCCATCACTTTCTGGCTCGTGATGTATGCACGAGGTCGCGACCGGTGGCAATCGTAGCGCATACACTTCCAAGTAGCTTGCTCACTACTATAACCAAAACCAACCTCTCTTTTCGCCTCGCCATTTCCCTATGAATATATGAATCGAACCGACGAACTTGCCTATGTAGTATGGTTGGCACGGGTATTCGTGGGGAGCCACGCTCATACTTTATCATCGCGAGATGGCCGGTGTTCTGCTTCTCTTTCTACGTAGCCAATATTACCGCGAAATGTATCACCACACACCGAGCGGTCGACCTTTACCTTATATTTTTCATTGCAAATTGTTCACCCTAACTCCTTGTATTCTTCACATTTATTGATATCTTATAATCTTTCTCTCTCTCTCTCTCTCTCTCTCTCTCCCTATAATTCTCTCTTCCTTCTCCTTCGATAATATTGATTTTATAAATTATTATTGTGTCATTTTTGATACTTTAGAACATATATTGTCTCTCTTTCGAAAGCTTGTAATATTGTTGAACTATAGGACATGCATTATGCTCTTTAAAGTTTAAGCTTTAAGCTACTTATCATCGTTCACCGAAGACTAAGCATATCGATGTTTCGTGAGCTCTCGGAATATCTATGTTCCGTGAGCTATCTTCGAAGGTTATTTTACTTTACTCGGTACTTGATTTTCTCTATGTCTTGGTCCTTTGGGCACTCTCCAAAGGGCCAAAGTCCAAAGCCCGCAGGCTTAACGAGTTGCGCGTACCGTGCACGAGGAAACTCGTCTTCGCGACGTTACAGGGTGGTAATGGAGTTAATTGCTGGCACCGGCCGAAACCAAAGGGGGCTTACAACTTGAGACACCTTATGCACCTGATACCAACAAATTGCTCGGTTCTTACGTTTCTAGGTAATCCAACGTAGCACCTTAGGCCAGATATATACTTACTTAGGCTTAATATATACTTATAAATAAGTTGAATACAAATTTTCAAATGAGTGATGTCTCTGTCTTAAGATTTCATTTTAATCGATAAATTCATTCATATTTTCGTATGTTTTATTATGATTTCGTTATATTTTTACTTTTCATTTCTAAATTAATTTTCCCTATAGTGAAGTTTCATTTACAAAGAGTGACATAACTTATTCGTATTTCATGTCAGAAGGCAAATGTGCACAAAATAGGATAATGTCTTTGCTGGAGTTTCCAGCTGCACAGTCGATGGATGACGACTAGTGTAACACAGAAAAGACATTAGCCAGTAGTCTGAAAGATGGGGAGAAAGGGCAATGGGGTTGTATGTTCTTCGAGCTTTTGGGGTGTGACGAAACGATGGTAGATTTGTGAGATCTATTGTCCAGTAGAAACGGCTCTCACTAAGTAGAATTACGATGACATCACGTACGTTTACGCACTAGGATAAAGTTCTATGGTTGCTTCGACCTCGTAGGTAACTATTACTTCGGCAAATAATAGCAGAGTACGTAGGAATAACGTCGACCATCGTTTCCACATAACGTGTCATGAGATAAATTTACATATTTCACAAAAATGTACTCGAGACTGTGAAAACTATTCCATACATTCAATGTTAAATGCCATCTATTTTAGTATCTTCATTTCATAACGTGACACAATACATTTTTTGTAGTTAAAAGTTTATTATTAAATGTTAGTGACCGTGCATCCAAAAGGCCGAGCTTATTAATGTCATCGGTTCAATTAAAAACCAATTTCGCAGGGTCCACTTAATTGGCTCGTTTCCATCGTAGCGGCAGATATTGCTTTACCACCTATACCACCCTTTGTTTCATGGTATCGCCTTATCGGGACCGTGCAGGATTAATCGCGTATCAGCCTCGTGGCTCACGAGCAACCGCCGGTTTAGTAGAAGCAGCAGAATTAATTAAACTATATATAGCCCATAAAATTGTTTTATTAACTCAACTAAATTGGAAAACTTTTTTCATATCGATACGCTAATTATTCGTATTATCTAAAGAATCGTAAATGTGATAACGATGAAATAGATTTTTTTTAAACGTAGATCATTTTCAATGTATTCTAATATCAGTCATTAACTGATCGACGTTTTAAGCATTTGTTTCGCTTCATCGTTTTACTGGTGATCGAAACTACATTCGTGTTACGATTGGTTGCATAGTTCCAACGATAGTATCGGCTAAACGTAAACGGACTTCCAATTAAGCGGATAACGAGTTTCGATCGTTGTTAAATCCAGCCTTTTGAGCACTTTTGGTACTCGAATTGAAATAATTGGTATCCCGATGTCGACTTCGGTCGAGTAGAGAGAGAAAGAGAAACGAAAGAGAAGAGAGGCACTTTCAGAGAAGCTTTATAAAGTAAGGTAGAATTTGGTGGAAATCAGCACAAGTGGTGGTCTCTGACCACGGTGAAATCGAAGTTTCGCCCGGTATTAAATGCTAATGAGAACCGGTCGTATAATGGTTCGTATGTGTACTCTGACAAATGCTCGAATTAAAGGCGAGTGGGTTTCCGAAATAAAATCCCCTTGAAGAAGGAGATTTTACATGAGGAGCTATGAGAATTTGTGTTATTGAGAGAATCTTCGGGTATACCAAGAACGGTTTAATTATTTTATTTTATTATATCGATATTCATCAAACTTATAGAAATTAAGAGAATATATTTGAAACGAATTCTGGTTTTCTCTATATATACACTTCTCAATGAATTTGGATTCTTCTTCTTATGTTCAGATGCCAACGGAGCTCTATCATTTGGCCGATTTGGCTGATTCATACGTTTGTTGGTGGCGGAAAGGAGAGAAATTTAAATTCTCGTGCCGCCTCGCTTAATCCGTGGCTTAAAGAGCTTAACCCCACGAATACCTCGTCAGAGCTTCCCTCAATGACGACGGAGACCATGGTGCCAGAGAGCAGGTTTATTAGCGCACGGATTTCGAAATTCTTTTCATCGTTGGTTGGGACACGAGGCCTCCCACGCCGTTTACATAAGCAAGTTCTCTGGATTGCCTTTTTGATATGTAGATAAGGGGTGGTACCGCTTTTACGCCGTTTACGCCCCACTGCGGAGTAAAGAGAAAACGGACTTAAACCCCGACCACTCTCATTCTCTTTTCGTCGACTTTGCGACAGTTACTTCAAGTGTTCTACTGGTTAGTTGTTCTTCAACCTTTGACTTCTCAAAACACTTGTAAACATTAAGAGACACGTTTCTGAAATGGGAATATTTCATTTTCTAAAAAACAAAAAATATTTCTTTTTTATAACATATATTCGAATTATTTTTGGACCGCCTTCGTGGTGTAGTGATTAGCAATTCGGCCTCTCAACCGGGATTTCGATTTTCGACACTACCTTGAGATTTTTTCAGGAGGCAGTTGGTTTGGAACCGTGTTGACTTAACTCACATAGAATCTCGGTGTCGTACGTTGCTAGCAAGACGTAATGATAATCAGCTAACATCATCATTACAGTGCAGAAGGTAAGAGGAAACCACTGCACTGTCTCAAGAAATGCGGAAAACGGACACATTCTTCAGAGATGAAGAAATAAGACTAAAGAGATTCGAATTATTTATATGTATATTTAATTGAATAATTGTTTTGTCGTTGATAATTAAATAACACATTTTGAGTTTTATAATTTTACAATTTTTACAGTCTTTGTAAAAGAAAAATATTATTTTTAAATTTAATGAAATAGAAGCTATGTTTTTGTTAATTAGATAAACTTTTTGAGAATAGGGTTTATTTAGTATTTTACTATGTCCATAAAAGGAACGGCTTGGGAGGATAATCATCGAGGTAAAAAAGTTGTATGAAAATTGCAACCGAGAATCGAACAAGATTGAAAAATTACGGGCGCAAAACATGGCCAGAGACATAAACAAATAACATGTGAATGATTTCTTGACAATGATTAGTGGTAAACCTCGTTAGGAAAGTTTTGATCACTAGGACGCTTCGTGGTAATTGAGAAACTAATGTAAGGTCAAAGAATGTCTTTTTGTTGTTCTTCGCAGAATATTTTTTGTCAAAAGTTATATTTTATAAAACAAGCAAGCATCTACGCAAGGAAAATGTAGAAACTCGCTTGGTTACTCAATAGACTATCGTGAGATAAAAAGGAGAAACTCGATAAAAGGATAAATGACTAGCTCAGCGAAAGTCTATTTTTCCGATCACACTGGAATCTCCAGGGATTCGATCGTAAGAAATAGTAGCGGCTGATAAGCGAACGAAGAAACGGAAAAACGAAGGAAAGGAGGGTCCACGTTTTCTTCTCCAATCTCGGCGATTCGTCGTTTATTGGACCGCTTCGTTCTGCGTAGAATCGCTCATTTACTACTATTATCTGAGGTAAACAGATTTACTTATTACCAGACATATTTTTTCTGACTACTCAACGCCCTTGTTTCTTTCTTTTTAGTGTTGATCTATAAGTTAAGCTGATTAATATTTTCAAGCGTAGTCTAGTATGGGGACTATAGTCTAGTCTATAGTCTAGTCGAGGGGACAAAGTAATTAAACATTAGTTCTGAAAAGATAGATAAGAGACGAAAGCTGAAAATAATTTTCGAATGGGTTGATCACACGAATGGAGAAATGAGAGTGGTAAACGAGAAGAGAAGAGAGGGGAAACAGGTATAATCACGCGACAGACAATTACACAAAGTCCCTCGTAGAGTCTGGCTTTCCCCACAATGCTGTGGCGAGCAAAGGATTAATAGAGACCGGCCAGCCTCCGTGAGAAAGCTTCATCCTTTGTTCTTTAGATTTTCTTTCGAATGCCGTGTGATCTGCCAAATGAGACACGTGTCGTTTTTTGCTTAAGCCTCCCTTCGTTAGCATCCTTCTTATTTCGATTAGCTTTGATGTCGAAGAAGGTCCAACAGATCGATATGAGTTCTAACATCAACGAACGTTTGAAAAATGCTTCGGCTACTTTCGTCTTGGCGAAAAATCAAAATCTCTTGTACTCAAGGCCAAAATACGTTGCTGAGGTTTACGCGAAAAGAGGAGAAGCTGATTCCTGTAGGTTCCTGGAATTAGAATGGCGACCGGCATCAAAGGCAGCCAGCCGGTGAAAGACGAGAATTTTCATCGGAAGCCATGCGATGATGAGAGAGAAATGCTTGTTGAAAGAGAAAGATAGAGAGAGAATTCACGAATGAGAGGTAGTCAGTTCGTGAGTTTGCGAGTTCCGAGTCAAAGGGATTGCCGTATATTAAACTACTTTTCGGCTCCCTCTTTCTCCCAGCTTCCACGATTCGTACGTAGTATCTCTCTGGACCACGCGATTCTTGCTGCTATTGCTTCTCTCATCCTCTTCTCTCGCTTTTTCTCTCTATCATCCTTCTCGTCATCACTCGGATAGTGAACAATGGTGAGCTAAAACCCGTCGTCAGCAGGGAGGAAGACAGGCAGGCAGGCAGGCAGATCAAATTTTTTCTATGTTCCATGCCATATTAATAAGTTTTTTAAAGAAAAGAAAAATAGATACGAATGTGTCCTAGAAAGTTTTTTGATGATCAAGAATGAAACATGACGGCCGTGAGAACTCTAGGATGCAGAGTCTAGTTCTTTGGAGAAAGCTGTCGAGAACGTTAGCTACTATGTAGGTTCGAATCACGCGAAACGCTAATCCATGAACCGTGGGGCAACATCCATTGAAGGGTGCTTCTTTGGTGCCATTAGTCATTAGCGATTCTAAAAGCTCCCGGGATAGAATATTATGGTGGTGGTCGCGGCAACGGTGGCAACGTTGGCGGCTTTTACCATACTTCAGCTTTATGCGAGGCTCATTCATCAAAACCTAACGGAGCCCAACGGGCTTCATAGGAACGCGCGAGGTGTGGGATAACCGTACGCTACGTTGTAGCTCGTGCTACTTATGATTTGTGACCTTACGCCAGCGTACATTTTCGAAACGTTTCTAAAAGGTCGACTTTTATCGTTAATCCACCTTGTGCATCTTTATTTATTAACGCTACCTTTTGAAACTATCTTTACGTATTTTATCTACTTTCAAACTATTCTACCTTTTATTGCATTGCAATATGATGGCGTCTATTGTTTATATGACTATTAATGCTTAGAAAAGTTACGAACGGATTATTCCGAGAAAAAAAAAAATTGAGAGGAAAATGTTAAATTGGTCGACGTTGTTTTCAGTCGTCCAGATTGATCGGACTCAATGTTTTATTTTTCCTTGATATTCGACGTTCTTTCAAGGTGGATGTTTATCGCGTTTTGGCCGAAAATCTTCACGCGCCAAAGCCAACAACGTAGAAGCACGAACTAGAAGCATAGGTGAGAAACTGTCGATCCTGTCACATGTCCAATGAACCATAGAGACGAGCCATTACTTCTCTTTCTCTACTGGCCTCCGAAGAGAAATAATAAAAATGCCATTAGTGTCGCAGTCGAGGCACAGGACAGCGTGAGGCTGGAGACGTGAGCGTTTCACCCCAGATTTCGGACGATATATCTCATCCCCTTAAACCACTTTAACGTCTTTGTCACGGACTTTCCCACTTGACGAGGCTAATCCTTCTTCCCTCGTCTCTGCTCCCGCTTGCTTCTTCTTCTCATTCTTCCTTCGAGCTCTTTCGTACTATTCCTTGGTCCACTGACCGAGAGTGGACGATCTTAAAACTCTTTCACGGACTGGAATAAAAATAATTGCTTCGTGATTCTGTATCCAACCCCTATTATCTGTGTAACTTCTCAATCTTTCCTCTTTTTCCCAATTTTTTCCCTTTTTACACATTTTTTCTAGCTATACTTCTCTGATCTTTTCTTTTTCTCTTTTTTCCCTCGTCCCTCAAAGCACGACCGAGAGGATATAAATCGAGACGCGAGAGAAACGAGATCGTCCTCCAAAATAAGATAACATCTTATCTACTCCCTCCTAGCAGCTTCCAGGCGAAGAAAGAAAAGAGGACGATGAAGAGAAAAGGCAAATTCCCGAATAAACACATCCGCGCCTCTTTATGATGGCACTTTGCAGATTCACCCTCGTTGACGCTCTCCTCCTTGCTCTCTGCTCTGTGTACCGTACGCATTATTAACTTAACCACCGGAAAATGTCAACCGACGGGCTTACTTCTTTCTATCTATCTTTTTCTCTCTTGGCCCTTGCTTTTCTTTATTTTAGCGCCCTAGCAGCCCGTTGTCATTTTTTCTTTCTACTCTCGAAGCCTCATACGACCTTTATCTTTATCGTTTGCCTTCAAAGATTCCTTCATTTTATATATAATATACAGTATAGTACACGTCATGTATTTATCCCTAGAACAAGAGCTTTTTTGTCTCCTTCTAGAATAGGGAAAAAAATCATGAAGATTTTTTTTATAAGCTCTAACTACGTAGGTATTTATACATAAGATTTATTCGAAGGAAATAAGACTCGATATCGGATTTCTAAACGTTTTAATCGTCTGCTCGTTCTTTTTTTTTCTTTCCCTATTCCTTCCTCGTTTTCTCTTTTTATCTCCTTCTTCTTCTCCTTTCCTCTTTCGCGATGCGGAAAGTCCTTTTCCAGAAAGGAGTTATCACCGAAGGAAGGAATACAAGCACCCACCGACGGTCGTTCTACCGAAAAGGGGCTGGAGACGCCCGGCGGGGTTTGAAACGACCCCCGCAAGCCGAGGCTGAAGTCTGAAAGATAAGGTGCCCCTCTTCTCTTTCGCCTACCTCCTAGATTATGGAATGGCACTTTAATTACACTAATGGGAGAACCAAATGTTAATTACAATTCGAAGTCTAAAAGAGAAGTGATTCGCGCACGATGGAAGGAAGGCAAGAGTGAGAGAGATGGAAATCTGAAAGAAGAAGATGTCAGAAAAAAGGGAAAAAGAAAAAATAAAGAGGAGTATATCGTAATTAGTATTATTCGAAACGTAGTCTCTCCGCTAAACTGATTTTCGTTTAGGAAAGAGTATCAAAGGGACTTTCTCATTTTTCTTGTTTTCCCTCAGTGGACTCCATCTTGTTACGTCTAGAAACTAATTTCAGTGAAGCTATTTGAAATGATACGATCACGACAACAACAAGAACATCGAGCTATCGATGACGACGGAGGCGACGGTGGCGGCGGACGGGTTTCAATTTAAAGTTGGAAGAGCGTGTCGGGATTTCAATGTACAAAATGCGTATGCTAAACTTTTCGCACCCCTTCTGGCCAAAACCCTCTTCACCTTTTCTACGTCGTGCATCCTGACAGACGAGAACCGTGGACACATGAAGCAAACGGTGGACAACGTTACGTCTGACGTTCCGACGGGAAAAATCAGCAAGTCTGATCAGCGAGCACGGAAAGTAGAAAAGGACACAAGTAGAACGCAGAGTGGTACAGTAAGCCTGCTCGTGGGACAAATGTATCGTGAATACTTTGAAGTTCGTGTCCCAAAGGACAAATTACTTTTTTCGAGGCGTATCATAGTCGGCCTTAAAGATCACCCTTATAGGAAACTCATCGAGAGCCGATTAACGAGAATGAATTCGATCGACTTATGGAAATTAGAATGTTCAAAGGAACGGGAAAAGTGATACTTGCTTTTTTTTAACATTTTCGTACTCCAAATGTCAAATAGTCAGTCGTCTACAAATCCGAAAATCGCAAGACCACTCTCTGCTGTAGCAACGATGGCCAACGAGGGGAAAGATGGTAAGGTTAGAACGTGATTGATTTTGCATACGACGCGGATTGGACAGGTTTGAGAAATTGGACTGACTTTCTGGCTGGTTTGGTCTCTCCTTTAGCCATCTTGCCCCTCGAGCTACGTCCTTTCATTTTTCCCTACCTCTTCTTGTCTCTCTTCATCTCTCTCTTTTTCTTTCTATATCGCAAGTGTTATATTACTGGACGTTATACGTGCTCACATGGACACATATGTACGTCGGTGTGTTGCGTATATGGATAGAAATATCTTCTATGGATAGAAGTATCTTTTCACGAAACGAAGAAGGGTTCCCTCTCGTATCTTTCGTAGGAAAACATCGAAGAAGATTGGCCTCGAACGAGCGATTTGTGCGATTTTCGAGGACGTATTTATGAGCATTTCAAGCTCTCTTTTTCTCTACGCCTCTACTTTCATATTGCATTTGCCTTCGACGCAGTAAGTTTTGCGCGTGTCTTTCCTTATAACGTGCAAATGGATGACGTAAGGCAAGCTACAGCCTTGCTATCGGATATCTTTTTCACGATAGCTACGATAAAAATATATCGTATATCTTTATTTTACCTTGTTTTTTCCATATATAATAACTATAATTCTAATCTTACGAAAAAAACTTTTTTTAAGTATTTAAAAATTAATACCATTAAGATGTCGTTTATATGTTATTTGATTATCTAGTAATATTCTTTAGTTCTGTCATATAATTTTTCGAATAAAATTTCTTTTCCTTAGGTACGCAAAAATGAAGGACTGTTTCTATGAAGAAACTATTCATAGACACTTTCGTTTAACGCTATCTATCGACGTCAGACTGGATAACAGATCGAACGATTTATTCTAAACCTTTATCCTAGGGCCCCCTCGAAATTTATGAAAGAAGACGCGCGTTTAACCGACTCGCTCAGTCATCCCTCACTACGGTGTTGAAACTACCCTTCCACTCGGCGGTCTTCTCTCGCTCGTATTCGTTCGTTCATTCGTTCATTCGTTCGTTCGCTCGCTCGCTCGCTCGTGCGAGCATCCCCATCGCACTTACTCTTCCTTTCCTCCCTCCTCCGTACCATGCTCGCATATCAGCCCTTTATTTTATACGGAGGCGAGTCAGTCCGAATCGCTCCTGATATTAAAGGAGATGGTTCACCCTTGGCACGTGATCGGGATACCCAAATCCTATGATCGGACGGCTAGGGACTTCCTTATTGGCGAAAGAGGCTAAAGTCGAGACAAAACGCGAGGGTGAAATCGTAAAAGAAGCTCGAGAATGACAAAAAAAAGCTTGCTACGTGAGACATCGTTCATGAGATGTTCTTTATTTTATTTATCGATAAAGAGTTAATTAATTAAGACCTAAAAATAATCTTTAATATAACAGGATTAATATATTTGGACAGATCTAGTGAAATTATATTTTTATTTAACTTATAAAGTAATTCAATACAATATACTAACGTTATACCACTTTTTATTTCAGTTGTACTTGAGCAAAACACGACAGAGTGGACTTTTGGAAGATCCACAACAATCTATCTCGCGAGCAGCTTGTTTAAATCCACGCCAACAAGGTAAGCTTTCTACCATCACAACTCTCTCTTTGCCAGTTTTTGTTTTAAAGCTTCCAAAAACAGCATATTTTTTTTCAACGTCATCTATAAAAATCCTTGGAATATTCGCCGTCGCCTCCGTCGGACTCCACAGACAAGCACTTTCGTCTTGCTCTCCGAGCAACACTCCCTCGATCGTCTTTTTCTCGTTTCCCTCTTGTGCAAGCGGAAAGTTTTCTGCGTCGTGGAAGAACTACTCTTCTAGCGTTTAATATCGTAACGCTGGAATATCTCGTCTCGTGCTTCAGTGCTTCGAAGTTACGTAAGGAACATTGGAGAATACTAAAAGTTTTCTGCGTAAAAACTGTTTTCTCTCTCTCTCTCTCTCTCTCTCTCTCTCTCTTTTCTTCAGGAAGATAGTGTCAAACATCGATTCGAAGAATTTTCAAATAAATTTCTTTGATTACAAAATCAAAAGAAAGAAATATCAAAGAAAAATTACATGGAAAAAATGGCAATCGTCAAGAACGATTTTCCAGATCCTTCTGAGAGTTTCTTTCTACAATTTTCCTGATAGTCAGAACTCGACCACCGCGTTAGGGGTTTCTGGTGGTCGATGACAACGACGAGAACGGTGGCGGGTGATTCGATGCCGCGAGACAGAGGAGAGGGCAAGGCCCTGCTATCATATATAACCTCGCGACGGGTTCGCATAAATATTCTAATAACTTCGGAAACTAATATGATTGCGTCCACCAGGAATAATATCCAACTATATCGTGTGGACATCGAGTAAGCTAGCGTATACGTATACGTACGTAATATGTTGGTCGTGTAGAATATAAAATACATGTCTTTGTATTCATTATTGTGAAGGTAGAACGGCATCGACCATCAAGTACGACGAAGTACATGAAGACTAATGAAAGTGATCTACTCTGATCATTACTTTTATCAAAGTTTTTTTAGTTTTCATCGGCTTTCAACAGAAAATAGTCATGAACATTATGGGGATTTCGTGTATGTAACAAAACAATTATTTGTGGAAGTTCAGCAACCTTCATGATATATCGTCATTTCCAAGAGTTTCAAAAAGTGATCGTATTAGTAAAAAGAAAAGATAAATCGAGAATTATCTCGACATATTGGACAAACAATTCGTACTCAAAGGCACATTTCGATGGAGTGGCCATTGCTCGGATGGTCTCAGACGGCCTCGAGATGGTATAACCTCTGGACCTCTGGTCGAGTATCGAAAACAAAAGGCCGACGTTTCAATTAGGTCCCTTATTAGTTAGCAGCGATAATAGGGCCAGCGGCGGTCGAAGCGGCAACACACCAGGGGCTTTCCAGTGCTTAACCGAAGGTTACGTTAGGACCGTACGGGTTGTTTGCGTGGATTCAGCTCTTACGATATTAAGGGTCGACCTAGGCACTCTCCTACAGCTCATCGTCCAAGCTCCATGCTCAGACCAACCAGTCCATTTCCCTATACGTAGCAGACTCCGGTCCGTTGAAGGAGTAGAAAGAGGGTAGAAGGGAAAGGGGAACGGTAGTCTTGGTTTCTTGCATGGCTCGGCTGTTCTGTCGGTCGTTAGGTCGATTGATTTTCTCGCGCAGTGTAAATTCCTGGTAGAGAGTCAAAGTGTACGAAAATGGTTGGTGTATAAAGGTAGATAGATAGGTAGTAGGTGTGGAGGAGATAGTCCGGTCCGATGTGGCCGAGAATGGAAAGTAGACGAAGAGAACGGACGAGAGAGTGGTCGAGCTAGGAGGAATTTGTCGCGAGGAGTCGGTTGCAGCAGTTGCCTGCGGAGAGCCGCAATGATCCTCTCGTTTCACCCATTCTATGCTACCGCATGGTACCGCTTTCGGGTAGTTCCCTCTTTCTCGTCTTATTCTGCACACCATTACTATCTTCGTTCTCACTACTCCTCTTGCTTTTAGCTGTTGTTACTATTGCTGCTATTCCTACTGAGTTGCTACTAGTGCTGCTACTATTACCGAGGCACTTTTAGAAAATTAAGTTAGGGTTATTCAAAACTATACTTTTATCTTCCTGTCGGAATTGTTAACAAATACTCGAGAAAATCGATTCATCAGTTATACAAAGGAGCATTGAAGTAATAATATTCGGAATATAATCATATTATTTTATAATATATCCGTCGATCCGTTTTTTACTAAATAAATTAAGAATTTTGATTGACTTGGAGTAAAATTGCAATGAAGGAAGCTTTGCTTTTTATTAGTTTATTCTGCTTAAATGTTACGTTCTGCAGGTTATATTTATAGGACTTAGCGTTGGTTTTAGTGTCGACATGGAAGACATAGGCGAGGGACCATGTAGCGACAAGAGGTAGGAGAGGTACGTGGCAGGGGAATGGTAGCGACATCTTGTATTGTCAGATCCCAACGCGACAAATTCATAATTGCGTTAATGCGGTACGGCGAGGGGTTCTTGCCGCAACCACCGCAAGGCGCGCCCTGGCGTCTTGTGGCTACAAGAGAGAGCTGAGAAAGGAAGAGAGAATTACAGAGAGAGAGAGAGAGAGAAAGAGAAGGAGAGAGAGGAGGATGAAAGAGAAGGAGGGAGAGGATTCTCTGACGGTACGGGCTCGTTAATCTTCCGAGGATTACCCAAGGAGGAAGTATCGCCATTGTGCCTAGGCGTTCGTTTTCGGACCGATAATTATTAATTAAATCGCCCGGAGGAGCCATTCTGCGATTTATCGACTTGTCGAGTTTTTTCATCGACGTTTCATTATCTCAACGTGCTCCCTGTCAAACACAAATATCCTTATTATGAGAAAAGCAGAAGTAATACTGTCGACAAATTTATTTTTCTCATATTGTATAGTTAGTCTTCGAATAACCTGGATTATCTTGTTGAAAGCTGAGTGCCACTTCGAAAAGTAATACGTTTCAAAGGATATTTGTAAGTTCTTTAAGCAAATTCGTGCAGCTTCGTTTGATTTCAAGAACGTTTCCATTCCGTTAGAATTCTATTGAGTTAATCGCAAAAAACTGCGGAGGAGTAATTAATCGCGGAGAGTTTTCAATGATCGAGCAAATCGCGTCGAAGGGTCATCAAATCTGCACGAGCGAACACGAGGATGAAAAGAGAGCAAATGACAAAGAGAGAGAAAGGGTTGCGTACGCGAACGATCGTGGTAAACGGGACAAGGGTAAAAAGGATGGAGTTGCATGGGAGCGAAAGAGCAACGACGAACGAACGAGTCGAAATAAAACAGTGATATCGAGGCATTTCACGCACGAGCGAGAACGTTTAGCAGATTCAACGTGCGTGCCGGCACTCTGCTACCCTACCGCGGTGAAACGTCTTTTTCTCTCTTTCTCTCTCTCTTTCTCTCTTTCTCTCTCTTTCTCTCTCTTTCTCTCTCTCTCTCTCTCTTTCTAGCTCCCTCTTTCAGTTCCTCATCCCTTTTCTGTCTGCTCTTTACCCTACGCTCTCTTCCTCTATAACCCATACCCTGAGCGAGCTCACTGAAAAATACTGCTCTCGCTGACACCTGTAGCTTCGACATTCTACATACGTACGTACCTACTCCATGGTACCTCTTTGCTCGAGATGTAAAAGAGGTGAAGGGTAAAGGAATCATCATGAGAATGTTACAAATATTAAAAGAATCATGCGTTAAGAATTTAGAAATTGCTATTATAGTCGTATACTTTTTCTTATATATATTTTCATATATTTTAAATCTGTTAAAGTTTCACTTTTAGTGAATTTTAAGATTACTGATCCTTCTTTGACAGAATTCTCTTCCTCAGTTTATCGAATAAGAATTAAGAGAAGAACGAGGTATCGCGACATACAAAGGGGAACGAGCTCTACAAGTGGTGGACTTTACGGGACTTAAGATTAATCCTCATAATTACGCGATCTCCCTTTTCCACAACGCTTTTTACACGCTCGTTCATAGCAAGCCAACGGTTGTAGCACCTCTGTGAGGAGAACCCGAGAAAGGTCCGTTTTGGATAGTGGAAAAGACCCTTTGAGTGAGAGAAAGAGAGAGAGAGAGAGAGAGAGAGAGAGGTAAAGAGGGCTCTCTCGGGCGACCATAAAGATATATATCAGGTGACAACCCTGGTCATCCTTTACGATCCTTCCCTTCTCGAGGTTTTTCACAGATGGTTCAGAGAAAATCAACCCTAAAGCAGTCGCGTGCCATGTTGTCGTCAAATTTTTTACTTATATATACCGTATATTCTTTTTTTTTTTTGAAATTTTAACCATCTTATCGAATATCGTTAACAATTTCCGAATTTAATAAAATCGATGAATTCTACGTCAAGTCGAAGTAGCCAAGCGTTAAGACGAAGACTTGGATACGAGGAAAGAAAGGGCCCGTTAACATGGTGGATTAGTTCTCATGAAGAAGTAACGTGGATCGTGGGCGTGAAATCGGGCGCCGGGCAGGACGTCCGCTCGACTCGGCAGCCGCGCGGACAATAAGAATCGATATCTTAATTAACGAACGCCAGTGGGTATGCCGTACGCGAGACTCCAACTCTGGACTGGCTGGACAGAGAAAAGGAAAGAGAGAGAAAGAGAGATATTCGTCGTCATCGTCGTCGTCGTTGGGGGTGGACGACGAACACTGCGAGATCCGGGCCCGGTTTTCGATAGGGTAGCAACGCCGGATGCTGGACCGGATGCAGGAGTCTGCGAAACCCTGCGGACCTCACTCGCCGTCCCACCGGAAGCGCTATTCACGCGGCTCTCTCGCTTTCCTGCACCTTCCCGTCTTTCTCCTCCATCTCCTCGTCCCCATTTTCCTTCTACACTGTCCACTCATCCTTCTCCTACTTGCGATCAACACCACTGATACATCTCTGAATAAACAATTCCCACATTTGAAAAAAAAAGTTTGTCTCGAGTTTATACTCTGAAAAAAAGCTTCCGCACGAAAAAACATTCGTTTGTGTTTGTGCCAGACAATAGTTTAAACTTAAACACATATATACCTTTTTTCTTTTTTGCAATGAAAAAATAAATCAAATTTAGAAGAGAATCAAAGCAAATAATAATTTGAGTTACACGTCGGTCAGTAATATCCAATAGTCTACGACAAGAAAAAGGATATTTTCGGAGGCTAAGAGATAGTTGTGGATGCTCCCGCCGATTAATATCAACGCGAAAGAAAAAGGCGAAGCAGTCCGAGTGAATTAACGGATTGCTGGGGTGCTTATTCCAGAACGCTTTTACCGCGACTGACTAATCCGATAAAGTGCCGAGCTCGCACGAACCTCTTTCTTTTGGTGGACACTTATTCCGATAGGATGTGACAGTAAGTATTCTGTATTGACTAATAAACTCTCGTCTTCGAACTACTGGCTAACGAATATACGTTCTTCGTTCTGATATTTCTTCGTCTCTAAGTACGAATCGTAGGTATTAGATTGATCAGTCAAGGAATACATTGCTTTCTTTTATTCATTCGGATCTTTAGTAATTGCTAGGAGTCATCCTTGTTAAGTCCTTTACTCCAAAGAACTTTTCGAATTTCGAGTTTTTTCATGGAGTCATTCGAAAGTATCCCTTATGCTCCGTGAAGTCAAGCTTGTCATGGCCGCAATGGCGGGTACCTCAATCAGGACTCGCTTTGGAACTCAATTTCACGAGAGAGAGTATTTGCTCGCGCTTCGGGTGGCGGTAGGTTTGACCTCTCGTTAATCACCAAAGGACCCGAAGCACGAAGGCGAGTCAGACAAGCTGTGTAGTTGACCGCAACGGCTGACCGTTGCCCCGAGGACAGGCCCTTAAGGGAACCGAGATACGAAATACCAAGACCAGATGGCTTCAAAATTGACTGTACGTCTTGTAGTCTACGAGAGGACGCAACTTGCCAGAGAGATAGAGAAATCTCTTTTTCTTTGCACTTTTGATAAATCAAAGATTACTTTGATGGTATCGTTGAACAATGTTTGACAAAGCTTTAAATATTTGACTCTTTTGTAGCAACAAACATATCTTTCTATGACTACCTTTGATTTTTGTAATATTATTATTCAAATTATTTTCTAATCCAAAGATATGTCTAAGCCATTTAACCGTAAGTCGAATTAACGTTAAACCGAGCGACGTTCGATGCGGTAAACGATACCTGAACCGATTTCTCACACCGATGGAGGAATAGCTCCAGGCCATCGCCGTCGTTTGCTCTTGCGCGCACCACATAGTCATTATATTAGCTGACTCTGTGATTAGGCTATGCTATCGTTGCTTCAGAGATGATTCCCTTCGAAACGTATCAGTTCCAAATTTCTCTCCTTCGCATATATATACCTACATTCCTACATGTATATCAATATTAATACTTGAAATTTCTAATTCACCTAACTTGAGAATGAATGAAAATATAGCTAAAGTGCAATGTTTATTTGTAAATAGGAAAGACGATTTTAGGGTTGATAGCAAATTGTTGGAAACCAGTTTTGTAGTAGAATACCTACGATATGCTCTACCATAGTCTCTTGACGCATATCGTTTGTTGGTTTTGCGGTCTACCATAACGCTATCTTCCTCGCGCAAACCTCTTTCCCTTCTACAGAGAAAAGCAAGGCTTTGAAACGTTCTACAAATAAGGACAGCTTCGCGTTGAATCTTCTTCTTTGTACAAAGCAGTAAAGGTGAATTGTATTCATGTGTGATTCCTTGTTTATGTAAAAATTATTTATATATATATATATATATATATATATATATATATATATATAAATAATCATCTAACCAAAAGCAAATAAAAAATCTAACTAATAAAGAAAAGAAGATTAAAGACGACGAAGACCTTGCCCTACGATTGTATTTGCTTTCTTCTCGAACACGACGAAAATTTCCGGAAACGGTTTTCGACCGCAAGACTTCCGCAGGGTATAAGCAGAGGTGATGTAATTACCGAGATTAATGTGGCTTTGAGCTTTTAGTGGCAAACGAGGCGCAAGCTCGTTCGCCTTTTATTTTGTGGCATATCATTCGGTTTCGCGCTCCTCCGTCCTGTCTTTCTTTTTGCCTCCGGAAAGTAATTTGGAAGACGAGAGGAAACGCTTTTAAATTTTGCTTATCCCGAGAACTCGTATTTACTTGCTCTTTCTTTTTCTTTTCGTACCCTAAACTTTAAATCTTTTCCTGCCTCTTTGCAGGGAATTGGAGAACAATTTCTCGATCCAATTTTTATCCCTGGCATTTCTATATACGGATTAACGTTGTTCTTTCAAATAAAACAATATATGAATATCTCATTTTTATTATTCGTACAAGTCACGTTAAAACACAAAACTGCCTTCTTTAATACCTTAAACGAGAGCTAGCGAGAAGATTTCTACCAAACACTTGAAGGAATGTCACTCGACCCTCATGGAATTTTCACGGTTCGTCGTGAGATCTTTCTGAAGGAGGACTTCTAGTGCCAGTTGAGAGCGAGGAAATCCTCTTCTCACTGCTTAGTTGAGAATGAGAGTGAGAGTAGGAAAGAAAGAGAGAAAGAGAGAAAGAGAGAGAGAGAGACTTCCTCCTTTTCATCCGAGAACACCGGCAACGACTCTTCCTCTTACAGCGTGGCTCTGCAGAAGAGGGCCACTATTCACAAGCTCTAGTGGAACCCCTTTCTTTCCCTTCCGTGCGTCTGGGATATGCCGTCGCTGCTCAAGACAATGATATCGCAGGAAGAGGGAAGAAGCACCTCGGTCCGCTTTACAACTCCCGGTGGGACCGGCGTTACCGGGGCGAAATTAATATCATAAATAATATCGTAAAAAAAATACAACTCACAGCCAGCAGACCGCCAGCACGACGTTGGCGTTACCGCGAAACGTTTCTCTCGCGGCTTGATAAAGAACTAGAAGGAAGAGAACAGGAAAGAGAAAGAGAGAGAAAGAAAGGGAGGAAAAAGAGGGGAGGATCGTAGCGATTCTGGCACGAGCACTCGTCGCGCTTTTGAAAGGACTATAGGGATGGGATAAGATCTTGGATTAAGGGGAAGGATTCTTCGTGGAAATTTCTCTTGAAATCTACAAATTTTTTAAAAGACACGAAAGAACGTTAGTCTTATTTACAGAGGCTCCTATTAATTCTGTGATTTACAAATGTTACTCGACAATCAAGAGAATATACTATATCAGAGATACGTGCAACGGCTGTTGATTTCTCCCCTATACGCATACAACTTGACGTTACTACGGCAATATAATCACTCTGATGGCACAAAGCGGCTACCCGTTTCCGTACGACGACAATCATATTGAATACGACAGCCTTACCGTGCCTTACGCACCATCAAATGTACTGATGATACAAACGATATGACGTATGTATGCGGCAACGACGCTAATTCGCACCATTGTCGTGTTCGTCGTGGAGAACGAGTGAAGCCACAGGTAGTGGGGACTCGAATTTCGCTCTTGGAAACAGTGTTTGAATCGTCGTCTGAGGAAAAATCTTTAGCATTGTTTCAAGAAACAGGCATATGTGATAACATTACAAATTTGATTTTCCTCCGTGTAAAATGAAAATGAAGAATCAAGGAAAAAGCTCAAGAATAATTCGCAGATATTAATTAATGCCTCTTTAGAACCCTAAAAAGTTCTTCGATCGAGAAAACCATCAAACTCCTGAAACATTCCGGCATGAAGATAAGGAACGGAATCGTTAATCGTGGCTATCCTTGTTAATCGCGTTTCCCGCGTTCACCACACCGAGGTCAGGTCGACTCTCAGTGCTCATTAAGTTTTTGGTTGTCTGCCAGGATGTTGGATCCTGAGCACGAGAGATCTCTTCTACGGATAACACTGCGTCCTCAAAGGGTTAGTCATTGAGCTTAGTTAGCCTGCGGCAAACTTGCCAGGTTTAAGCGAATCTCTTTTTCTCTATCTCTGTCCTTCATTTTCGATGAAGAATCGTGAATCCTTTCGTATCCCATTGGTAAGAAGAAGAGGAACGATAGAAGGTCAGAAACAACCTTTTGGGATGAAAACCAACCTAGCGATACCACCTAATGGAATTAAAAGTAAGCCCAAAAGTAAAGGAGAAACTTCTCGCTCGTTTACCTCAGCAAATATACTGTTGTGACTAACACATATACACACAGACACACACATATATTTCGTTTATCTTATCATTAAAGACCCTTTGCTAAGCGTTCGAAGGTGATGACCAAGTATATTTTTACTAAAATTCATACACATATATATTTCATATGTACGATAACGTATATGTTGACTCATGTGTGCGTAACGCCTTTATTATATTCTACATGCGTGCGAGGAACGATAGGAACAGTTGATCGTTATCGTTCTTGGTTTCCTTGTCTAAGTAGAGTTTACGCAACCGCATCGAGCGGAAGCGTAAAAGCGTTCTTTGCGTGCGATTAACTTTGTGTTCCATCCTTCTTCTTCATCTCCTTATGAAATTCTTTTTTCCCTTTAGTAATCGCCCAATATATTTGATTCCATATGAGGAGACTCGCTACATTTGGGTAAATGGGTCAGAAATTATCGTTGTATATTTCCAAGTCATGTAACTTGCTACCAAGTCAAATTGATCTCGCGTGATTCGCTAAGTTAGCTAGTCTCAGATATGTATCTTTATTATTGGATTCTCGAAGCACGTTATTGCACGGAAAAATATTTCTATAATTATCTCGAAGTATGAGTCATATTCTTCGGTAAACTTATATTCATTGCTAAAGTAATCATATGTAGGAAAATAGTAAGCATTTGAGATCGTAAAGAAACAGACGAGAATGAATGTGAGAAGGGTCGAATCTCTTCGAAGGATATAGAATCGTTACAGTACTCCAGGGTTCTATTCTTTTAACGAGGTTAGAAGTTAAAAAAAATTTCGTTCACTCGATTGATGGGGAGGTATTATAGTGAGCAAAAAAAAAAAAGGAAGAGAAAGAAGACACGAGTAGAAGAAAGGACGTAGGGCTCCGAGGCGTGGTAAAGGGCAGCATTTTACTTTTAACCGACCGGTGTCGGTAGCCGTGTCGTTCCTATGACTTTAGTGGCATCGTAAACTGCGAGTACATAAACGAACTCAGTCAATAACAGAAAAAGAGAAAACTGGGGAAGGCAGCCATAGGCGAAACTAAAGTTCTTTTCGTTGTGGATGAAGTTTACGGTTTATTAAAGGATAAAAGGTGTCACGGTTCTTCTTAAGCAGATGTTATTTTTAAAAGGTTAACCAGTATATTTTATCAACACAAGAATTTTCTTCATTAATTCATTTTCAATCAATTATTTTATAATTAAATAAAAAAAAAACTTTTATGTTAAACCGCTAACATTTATTTGGATAAATCCTATAAACTTGCCTCAAATGTTCAGTTCTAACTTACTTGGATCTTCATGGTGAATTTATATGAATTTGATAGAATTCGTAGACCATCGCGAATACAAGGTCGACCGGTTCGCTTCGATAGGTCGGATGGAAGGTACATCCGGTTCGGATAGCGAACGATAATCGCGGCTTGGTAGCAGAACAGGATGAATAATGAAGTGAGTCACACCTTGGCCGGAAGGCTAGATTCACCCCAGCCAGGGCAGACCCCAAGATTAGCCCTGAGTTATGGCGTTAAGATCACATCTAATTGTATCAGTTTGGTCCACCCAAACCAGTTTCTATCTTACTTATCCATCTGTGCCGCTGTGTGTGGTTTGAACCACCGCTATAACCTGCTTACTCGGCCTTACTCCTTCCGCGTCTCTTCCGCGCCATTGACTAGAACCTTAAATGCCGACCGACCGTCGATTTGCTTAATCTTGTGCTTTGCCAGGACTTTCGTCTCTCTCTCTCTCTCTCTCCCTTTCTCTCTCTCTTTCACGTTGTGTTACAGCCTCCCTTTGCACCAACTACAACTGTTCGTGGCCACAGTCGATTAAGTAAGAAGAAATTCGGATTTCTCGAAAAAATAAGAGTTTTACAAGGCAATAACGACTTGTCAGTTTTCACGTTACTATTATCTGAGAAACTAATTGGTTCGGAAGAACTTGAATTAGTGTATGTGATCATAAATTTTCAGTTTTACTGAAGTCACAGTTGAATCAGCTGATAGGATAGGAATATTAGTAAGTTTGGTCTACACTAGAAGATGCAAGACAAGTATAAGAGGGGGATCGTAGAGGATCGAAACGAACCGAAGAGAAGCATTAGAGGCCCGGGATGATCACTGAGCGCACAGCACTAATCAAGATGCATGATTATAGGCCCCAAAGCGCCCTCGAGCACTAGCAGCTACTGCTGTTCATAGCCAAAGAGAGAATCCACCGTGTTGTCATCCATTCATTGTTGTCGTTCTATATTCGAGATTACAGACTCTCGCTTTTTGGTCTCGAAAATTACTTCTGAGTAAATTACTCCTAGACGATTCAATGAGTTCGTTTGTTAATATCGTTGGAACTTGTGAAGATTCATTTTTCAAAATAACGAATTACTCGCTCAGCCTTTTCGGCTTTTATGCGTTTAGTAAAGCATAACAACGGAGGCGTATCCTATTCAATGGGATACCTCGTAAGTGTGTTAAATTGCGACGAGAAACGGAGGACAAGCAGACAGTTGATGTATTAAACCGCACATAATTCCGTTAATGGGTCGTTATATCGGTGTGTAATCGGTCGTTAAGTACGTCAACCACAATTACACCCATTGGTATCAAACCACCCTATCCTGTATTCCTGATTACTATGGAATGTTGTAACTACCATTCTAAACGTCGACTACGATTTAACGAAGAATATCGTATCATCGTAATCGCTTAACAACACACGGATAAGATTCTAATAAGCGTTAAAACAGTTGGTTTGTCGAAATTCATGCATGCTATTCATAAAAAACATACTTTAGATTCTTTCATCAATGAGATTGGAGAAAATCGATCAACATTTTTCGATAACGATCCTTTCCACTAACAGGGTCTTCACGAGCCCTTCTGTAGCCCAGAGGGAAAAGAGGAATGGTTGGAGAAGGAGAAGCCTCGTCGTTCCGGTCGTAACGCCGGAGGAAATTTCACGACCTACGGTTCTATTTGAGGTTGCACTAAGCAAGTTAGCAGAACCCCAACGTATCGCGTTAAATTATGCTCAGAAGCTACGTGGCCGCCGCGAATATGTATATACGCGCACACACGTACACACATACACATATACATGTAGGCACGCATGCTGAGTTCACGTAGGAGAGCGTTAAGCACCGTAATCACGGTAAGCGCCATGCATTTACCGGCTGAAATCGTTTCAGGAAGGCTTCGATGTCACGCGAGGCATTAGGTCGCAAGAAAAAGGAAATCATCCGTCTCCATTTTCTTCTGCTGTCAGATTGTGTCGCACTGGAAAGCAATCTGCTTGAGGGTTCAGGGGCTGTTGGAATATGTAAAGAATCGATTTCCGAGCATTTCTAAGAATAAATAGAAACTTTTGCCAAATCTATAACTAAAAATTTAATGACTAATCTTTAGATTTGAATTTTTTTAGTTCGATTTTCTACAAGTATTGTATCATGTTTAAGTTCCCTCAGGTTTGCTTCAATCGTCTCGCAAAATCGATTCATTGGTTATCCCCGTTAGTGATGAATGTAGTCAATTTCAAGGCACGTGCCTACCAATCTATCGTTTATCCACTAAGTTCCGGATTGCTCGGTACAAAGAAGTTCACGAATAGCTCTCAGGGCAGAGGATAGAGTGTACAAAGGAGGAATCCGATTCGTAGAGTAGTGACGAGAGAGCATACAAGAGAATAGGAAAGAGAAGGAGAAATGAGGGACAGAAAGCTGACTGGTTCATTAATTTTATGAGCGCCGAGTTCCCAATCCTGTCGATCGAATGCCGCAATGATTCCAGACAAATCGATTGTTAAGTTCGGTAGAAGAATGTATTTGTGCAATTCACCTTGAAGAAATAAAAAATATAAAGATAAGTTTAAATTGCAATCAGACTTGTAGGATCAGAAAATATATTCTATAATGTATTCATAATTTGTTAACTTCGTATAAATGAGTATGAAAAGAAGAAAGAAATGATTTGTAGGGAATGACTAATGATGAATGACTTAAGAATAAGTGATTACGAAGTCAAAAAAGAGAGTTGAATATTGAAAAGTACAGTGAAAGGATTTGATCAACCTTAAAGTAATTAACCAGTGTTATTAATGATGGGAATAGAAAGTGTTAAGTAAAAAAGCAAAAAAAAAAAAATGAGGAAAAGTACGTGATTAAAGAAAGTCAGCAAATGAGATATAGTTCTTCCTGCGTTTGCAAGAAAATTGATGACCAGATAGACAGTCGTTAATCGGAGATATTCTAATCCTTTTTAGGCCAAATTATAAAAAATAACAAAATAAATTAGTAAATCTTGTTCGGCTCTTAGAGGCTGCCCAAGGTATTATAAAATATGCATAAAATATATGAAAGTAATACTAGCGATAGGTAATCTTTGTCTTTAACATTGATTAATATATATTAAAAATGAAATCGCAAATTTTCTTTTTTTTAAATAAACCTTATGCACGATTTCATAGTTTGATATTCATTTCTTCTTTATTAGTATTATTTCTTTTAAAAAAATATTTCATTGTTATGATTTTATAATCTTTACATTCTTTTTTAATTGTTCAATTATTTATCTGTATTTGATTTTAAATTCGGTCAATCGAAAGTCATCGGGAATTACGATTATTTTACGTAGAAATATTTCTCGTCGAACGTATAGCAACGGCTTCTTTATCATCTTGAAAGCTTCTTTATTTTTTTTTATTCTTTTCTTTCTTTCTATACGCGATGCTGTCGAGTCGAGAATTGGCCGAGCGAATGAGAGAGAAGCTGGCTGGTTCCGCGACTAAAGAGTATTCATCACACCCTCCGGAATCTGCCGGAGACGTCTTCTATCTTCGAGAGCCATTGAAAGTTTCCGTTCATCTCCTTACCTCCTCTCACTTTCTTTTCCTTTCTTGCACATATAGAAGTGGTTACCGAAAGAGCGTACGAAGTAACATCATATGACAGTCATGGCAAGGGTGCCGTACGTGTGTTTGCTTTTATTTAAATTGTAAGTTAGATGTCATCGAGAAAGCAGTCGGAGAAGGCTTTTAGCGAATGGGAAAAATGTTTGTGCTAAATGGTTTGAACCCATATGGAAATAAGTTCTAAGAATAGCAGCTCGTTCGAACGACTGATCTTACTAGTAGCTTTTTCTTCGCGAAGGAAGATCTTTTTTTTGGTTGACGTAGTAATCTTTTATGCATAGAAACATCTAATTGCGATACGATAGTATCTCACGATATCATGTTTGAACAATTTCAAGATAAAAAAATAATCACATTTAATTGTTAATACATAGTTTATTCAATACTAATATATCAAATAATATAAATTATATTAATAAAGAACGAAAATAAATAATAGATCTTAATTATTCGAACAAAACGTCGACGAATCGAATTAAAGATGGGTGATGTGGGAGGACACAGCGGACGAGAAGCACAGTTTTACATTTACATAGTCGTCAGCTGTGCTTCCTTCAACTTTTCCTGTGACACACCCTCTCGTCTCGGAATTCTACGCTAAACTCTGGAAATGTGCGCGTGCGTATGGGCCCATGCACTTTCATAGAATAGAGAGAAGCGGACCATACGGTACTAAAGAAATTCATGCGGTTGGGTATAGGTGCTGAAGATAGCACCCGTGTATTTCTAGTCCCGATTCATAATTGCAAATTTCCTTCGTCTTGTTTATCCAGCCCTAGCAAGCACCGGCAAATCCCTTGGCAAGAAGTTAAATCGTCGAGACATCCTACGTTTTGTAAAATGTTTAACAAAAAATAATTCTTATGTTATTATTATTTCGCAATAATCTTAGATCAACTATATATGTTATATATATATATTTATATATTATATACATATATATATTTTTTTGAACATAACAATATTATAACATGTCTTTTTTTAATACCATGCTGTGTGATCGAGTAGTTTACATTTTATATCAAAAAATGCCAGATGTAATCGCTAGCGCAGCACTTAGCACTTTTCGGTGAAATTTTATTCAATGACCCCTAGCATTTAAACGGTATTATATAAAATGTTATTATTTTCTAAGTTAATTAAAAGAAAACAGTTTTCGAAAGTTATTATCATATATTGCGTAAAGTTGTAAAGTAAGGGACAAAGTGATTAGTGTGCCATCAATATCGTTTCTTTATTTTTTCGTATTGAATTATAAGAAAATCTTTTAGAGAAGCCGTCGCGCGTAGGGAAGTCGGCTCACGTGTTCGTGGAGCCATATATTTTCACTTTGGCGCACGTGTCGTCACCTTCGTCGCCTTCTCGCAGCCGTCGTTGATGTCGATGAGAGTGATCGAAAGAAAAGAACGGAGAGCTCTTGCTCTTCTCTTTCTCGATACAAAAGCGACTTACGGAGGGGAGAGACGATATTACTGTCTCTTTCTTTCTATCTTTCTCAATATAAAATAGAGAATGGAGATACGATGATGCGTTCGGTTATGCATTATGCATGCGCGAGGAGTAAGAGAGAAGAGGATCGCTAACTGAAAACCGATTTCCAGTGTCTCGGACTTTGCAAATGCTCCATTCTTGGAAAATATTCCATGAAGCTCTTTCCTTAAAGCTCTTTCCAATTTGCTTGGAGGTGGCTTTGAGAAATTTCTCTTCTTTAATAATATATATTTATACATCGAACAAGAATATGACATTATATTCGTTTGCATTTGAAATTAGAAATTATTCGATTATTCTCACAATAGATATTTTACTGAAAACGTTAATTCATATATATACATACATATGTATTATTATATATATATTTGTCTTATAGATATATCAAGATTATGTAAAATCGTTTAAATAACGTTCATCACTAATTCGTCGAATTCATCAGCTTGAATCAACTCCAAGGCAATTTACGCGATATCATAGAATACGACACGCTTGAGTTTGCGGAGAGATCGCTATTGCGAGTTCCTCTGAAGTGGAAATGCGATCTGTGGATATACATAATACACGAGTGTCTTGAGGTGACTATTACATAGTATACATTTTAAAGAGTGATATCGTACAATGCGAAAATTCTTCTTCAACTTAAAGTTGACTTTAACTCGTTGGAGAAACTAAGAAAGTTCGAAAAGATCGTTTCTAATAAAATGAATCTTTTCATAGATTCGTTATCGTTCTGGATTTTGTTCGACCGAAATCTTTCTCTACCTCCTTTACTCGGGTTAGTTTGTCCCCATAATCACGTTTGTTTTATGGGCCGTTACGCGGCCAGATACTTTAACTAATTGTATAATTGCTTCCAAGCCAGCCGGTGGCGGCATCCTGACGCCGGTATGTCGCCGTACGTCCGGCTCTCGTTTCCTTTTTTCTCCGTCCTACCCTTTCTCTTTCTTTTTCATTCTAATACGAGTCAGAGAGACCAGGCACATTTTGTGGTGGTAGCTTGCTCAGATTGTGCTTTGGTAGAAACGACGAAAAGCTCCGGCCTCGTTCGTCCCTGTTCATCCCAACCGCTTAATTGCGCGAGTTTTAATTTGCGAAATGCTGAGAAAAAGGGCAAAGCAAGAGAGAAAGGGAGAAAGAAGGAAGCAAGGCTAACGCCTGCCGTTCATTCGGCCTTTCATTAAGACCAACGCTCTATTTGTCGTTGACTCGGCAAGCGTTACTTTTGAGACAAATTGAGAAAAGGTTGCGGATAATTATACTGCTCATCCTACATTGAAGTTTTAGAAATGCAAATGATATTAATTGTCACGGTTATATAGAAATAATGAAACTGAAGGAATATTTATATTACGTTGATATACGTGCAAGGTTTTCTCAAGATGCTGCTCGAAATATCATTTCATTTATCGATCCGTCAGTTAATATTCAACGCGAATAAGATCTTGCTTGCACGTTCTCTCTCTCTCTCTCTCTCTCTCTCTCTCTCTCTCTCTTTCGCTTTCTCTCTCTCTCTCTCTCTCTCTCTCTCTTTCGCTTTCTCTCTCTCTCTCTTCCTTTCCTTGTCCCTCGAGGCAAAGGTAGCAGGGCCAGCTAGCTTCATCAAATATTTGCTCAATCACCGCAAAGACATTTCACTAAGTTGGCGACCGTGAATCGACCTCTTCTGCCACCTCATCCTCATTTGCCTTCCTAGAAGTATTTTCTCTTGGTCTATCGGAGTTTCTACGCCGGCAGAACGATTTTATAGCCAAAGTCAGCAGAATCCTTGCATACGTACGTTGCATGTACATACATATATACATATATGCAAACATACATACATACATTTCTCTTGGAATTCTATTCAGAATTAACATTCTACTTTCCTTTAATACTAGGATTAAGAACTTTTGAAGATGCTTTTATTGCGCCTTGAAGGAAAAAAAGGAAGGATCATGTTGATCTCGGTGAGATAACATTAAAAGATGCTCTTTTGTATTGATTTAAATTCGATTGAAAACGTAATGGATGTTTCTGAACATCTGTCATTGTCGCCGAATATGTCGTAGTCGCTGAAGTGATTTTTACAAAGTCCAGAAGTCGTCGTGAAGAGGGTGTAGAAAGGAGAGCGGAATTCTCTTTTTCTATAGAGGGCAAGCAACGGATTTTTGCAGAGCCGGTCGCTTAATCAAAGAAAGGTTTTTAGAGCCCTTTAAATCACGTAACGCGAGACGACGATGTCACGGAGTGGCATGTCGATAGAGCAGAGTGCTATTGATAGAACTGAGAAGGGTCTTCTCGTCTCCTGGTCTCCGCGGGTGGGAATTAGCTTGGTTGAATTGATCAAAGCTGTTTAAACGCGGTCTCTTATTAAAGAAATCCATAATCGCTTTGGCGCATGAAAAGCAGCCAGCCCTCGTTTCCCGTCAGCCGCGAAAAACCGACGATCGTTGCTTTTCCCTTCCACCAACACATTTGACTTCTTCTTCCTCCTTCTCTCGCTTTCTGCCTTTGGTGAGAAGAAAATCTAATGGAGAAAGGGCACCTGCTAAGAAGACGAAGTCCTCGCGGCAAGGTTCTTACCGGCTAATTGATGCTGTCTTGGGTGGCTGCGATTTATTTCGCCAACTATCTTACCACTCAGTAACTTCGTTTTTCCTGATTGACAAAAAGAGGGAAACTTTCAAGGAACATTGGAAAAGAAATTCGAATTAGCTTATCGAATGATATGGAATCAAGAGAGAAAAAGAGAGAGAGAGAAAGAGAGAGAGAGAACGATACGATTTTAAAATAGGATTCAAAGCAGATACAATCTATCGTCGTAGAGACAATCGCTATAGTCAAAGGTATAGTCATAGATGCTATATAGTCATTGCATGATCAAAGACCCTAACGTATTAAACTTTTTATACATTCATCACACTGTATTATTATTACAAGGTGACCCTCTTTGGAAGTGGAACGATATTTTTCACGATTTCATTAACAGGAAGAGGAAAAATACGTCGTTGAATGGTGAAATCGTCTCCTTGAAAAGAGCAAGAGAAAGAGAAAGAGAGAGAGAGAGACAGAGAGAGAGAGTGTGTTCTTGGTCCGTTTCGACGAGGCACACGAGGGTCGTGCCTCCGTTACGTGGGATTAGCAATTCATAGCCACGTCGTTGTTACTGTCGCCGTCGCGAAGGGCCGCCTACACTTAGCTCGCTGGCAACACAATGGCAATAATAATAATTAAGAAACATCGTAACGGCAGCATATTCGGAGCATATCTCCCACTTCTCTGTTCTACGACTTTGGACTCTTTTCCCTCCCTTTTCTCTTTCTCCTCATCTATGTCTCTCCTTCTTTTTTTTCTTTTTCTCTCTTTTTTTGTCTTTCGGTTTCCTTCCTATTCTCCCTTGCTGCTGGCCCATTCTCTTCTTTCACCTAATCTCGAGGCCGACGCTTGTTAAAAACGCCCGTGAATATAAAGAGTTGCATTATTAAAGAAGTTCGCGCGACTATAACAAAAAGTTTCGGGCTACGCTGAGGGAGGAAAAAGCAACAAGCTCGGACGAGACGGAGTATGCAGGAGAAAGAGGAGGAGAAGAGGAGGAAGAGAAGGAAGAGGAGGAGGAAAAGGACTGAAACGAAAGAGAAGGGGGCGTCAAAGAGGAGCGAGGAACGAAGCTTCAAAGACGTTGCTAAGCACGATGGAAACCGAGCCTGATGGTGATTGATCCGAAAATTGTTCTCGATTAATTATTCCATCGATATATACTGCTTCTTCTTCCTTTAAATTAATACGACAGTCTAAGCTAGTCTTCTTCTGCTAATTTAATTTTTCACTTCTTCCTAGCAGTTTTGAAACTTACTTCCTCTTAAATAAACGCATTCATTTCAATAGATTTTTATTCTATTTTTTATCGTTACCTTTCTGGTAGTCGTCCAGCTGCCCGAGCTTTGGGAAAACAAAAACGTCGTGAGACAAGAAGCAACGACGCATAATTAGCATAACGACACTAATTAAAATACAAATGAAGAGTCTTAAGACGCTCGATGGTGGGTGACTCATTATCACCAAGCTGTCTTTCTCTTTCTCTCCCATGGGTAAAAGTCTTCTTTTTCTATTTTCTTTCTCCACATTTTACTGACATTCGCAAAACCTAATTATATTTAATCGCGGTATCGCATCGTTCACGGAGGGATGGAATATCGTTAAGACGGTTGTATTTTGAATCTACTATAAAAATCTACAGCTGGAATTTATCGAGCTCTTTAAGATCAGGTTTTCCAAATGCGAACTGATTCACCGGAATGAAGCAAATTTTTATAACGATTTATCCGCAAATATAAAATATTAGCGGTAAATGAATTTATTCGATTATTGTAGAATCGATTATATACTTTGACCAATCAGACTCAGAGGATGTTGCACGCGCGACTGCTCGCTCTCGTTTTACGATATGAACCACAGAAAAGAGCAAAGTGGAAAGGATGCAGACTGAGGGTGAGTGTAAGGCGAATGTCGTAAGGCATTCTATTTGGCCGCGTAATCCCTAGTTTACGTGAGACACGGTAGGCACGGGTATCCAAGAGAACCGAGGAACCATGGAACCCATAAATATGATTGGAACATCGGGTGGCCTCAGTAGTATCGTCCTATAGAACCTTAATCCCTCAGCCCATTCACATAGGATTACGGTGCGTTGTCTCTTACCGTTTTCTCTTCCCCTTACGACGACCCTATCAGATTCAATCGAACCTCTTCGGTCAACCCCTTTGACTACTACACCGTCTTGTCGCTGCCAAAGGATGTTCCTTTATGGAAAAATATAGGTGATTTTTTATTCAACAAGAATTTCGACTTGATTCATATGGGCTATATAACTTCATTAAAATCCTATGAATGAACTAAAACGAGAGAGGAGAATTAGTAAGAATTATATCTGACGATGTTTTAAGTTTTCTGTGCACGTAGCATTAATCCTAGCCGGTGCTTATATATTTCGCTCGGTGTGGCTTTCGTTTTCTCATCCCTCCGAAGCGGCATCGCTTTTGAAAAGGAGAATGAGATGGAGCTGGAGGGGGAGAAGTAGTAGAAGGATGAGGCAAATTCTCTCACTCAACTCTGTTCTCCTCTCTCTTCTCTTTCGGTTGACACTTAATTTCCGTTATTCGTACGCAGTCCTCAGTACGCCAGCTTTATGTCACCTACCCATCTCTTCCTTCTCGCTTCCACCACACAACCCCAAACACTGTCTCCTTCATTCTCCTAGTTAACCATCCAATCCTCCCTATCCTATACACAGATCCTCGTTACTCCTGTGGCTCGTCTTTAGACCAACGAACCTCACCGATGAATCTGAAGCCCCTTTTGCGAACAAAAAACGTGCCTCTTTCAGAACGAAAGAATCTAAATTTTCTCCGGCTTTTGATCCGCGTAAAGTTACATAACGTAATAATTCTTCTTCGTGTAAGTTCACAAATTCAACTTCTAATTCGATTTTATTATATTTTTATCAATATTGTTGACAATAACAAGCAATGATGTTAATCATGGTCGACTGATCAGAGGTCGAAGATTTTTGCTATAAGAAAATATTTAATCGAGAATAAAAGTCGACTCTTCTCCTTGTCGACCGTGAACGACCGATAGCGCTTTTTTTTTAGCTGAGTAACGGAGACATCGTCTAGAGGCGTCGCCATGATCTTCACGATCGTGAGGATTACATTGTCGTAAAATCCCGAGGAATTTACATGAGGAGTGCTCGCAATAAAATATTGATGCGCCAGATTTGAATCCCTTGACGTCAAAGGGAGAGAGTTGTCGGGTATACAAAAGAAAAAGAAGGGACGAGTTGTCTGGCTGACCTTAGTGGGATTTCTTTTCTTTCTTTCTTATCCATTGATTGGAAGAAGAATGTGGTTTTGTAAACTCTATATAAAATATTTGCTGTCAACATTTATTTCTGAAAGATCATCGAGATAATGTAGATCGAAGGAGCGGTCAATCTTGTAATCCACCACTCGAAAGACAAAAGAGAGAGAGAGAGAGAGAGAGAGAGACGGAAGAAAAGGTTCGAAGTTCGATAAGGGTTCTGTTGTTGATTCCTTTAGCTTCTTCAGGATTGAAAGCATCTTAATTCTAGACCACCTGCTAGCTGGCAGCCTATAGTACAGTGCAGAAAATATGCTTCTTGTTCATGTGTCGCTTAAAATCAGCTTGAAGATACTCTTTACAACCATCGAAGCTCTCGCAAAATATTAATTAATATTATTAACGCCTTGCCTTTCCTAGCAGTAGGGATAAAGAAAGAAAGAGAGAGAGAGAGAGAGAGAGAGAGAGAGAGAGAAAGAGAGAGAGAGATGGAAGCCGTCTCGAAACTACTGCATACTTCTACTCTTCACTTTCGATTCTCTGTTTCTTGTTCAGCTGGTAGGAGAGGGAAAAAAATTCCATTATCGTAAATCATCGTTTTCCAATAACGCTACGAGGGCTCTTCGTCGTGCTTCTTATTCTGTTCTGTCCTCCTTTCTCCCCTCAGCCTTCTCCTGGTTCTCTTTTTCTTTCTCTTTCTCTCTCTCTCTCTCTCTTTTTCTCTCCCTTTTTCTCTCTCTCTTTCTCTCTCTCTCTCTCTCTCTCTCTCTGTCCCTTTGCTGCCTTTTTATTCTCATCGAAGCACGTTCGCTTGCGTTTACGCAAGGAACACGGCACAGTGCAAATCCATAAAGGGCGGATGTTAAATGTTTTAATTGCCAGGTAGGTCTCGCTTGATTTTCACAATCCTTCCGCTTCTCCTCTTTGGCGTTCATGTAATAAATTCCATTGTTTCTATGACCCGTTTTCTATACGGTACGAAGCCATTTTTAATTTTTCCACTCTACAGTTGCTTTCCGCGATACGAACAAAGCATTTTTCGCTTTTTTGGTAAAATAAGAGAGAGAGAGAGAAAGAGAGAGGAGCTACGTGAACCGAATAAATCTCTCTTTCTCTTTCTTTCTTTCTCTCTTTCTCTCTCTTTCTCTCTCTTTTTCTCTCTTTACACATTGAGAATTCATTTAGTCAGGAAATGCTTGTTCTCGAAGCATCGCGCATTCCGCAAAAAACTTTGTTTCTATCTCTAACGTCGTTCCAGTGAATAAATTATGGTTTTCGAGTTGGATTAACAAGAAGAGAAAGGAAAGATCAGGCGGTCAGATCCAACGAATTCGATAACCACCTCGCGTTGAGAAAGGTGTCGATCAGGATTTCCGAGCACGTGATCCAATACCTACTAACAACATCGTGACCGGTACCTTTTAGAGGATGCTGGATCAGAGACCGAGTCTAGAGAGAATCGAGGGAGGGAAGTATTCGACGGAGAGGCCAGGTTGGCAATCATCCCCGGGGCTAATGACATCAGAAGCAAACAAAGTATAAAGTAGGTACGTACCTGCTAAGTAACCCTCGGGCAACAAGCTGAAACCGAACTGGATCTGCACGCTTCTGGAATAGCAAGAGAACGACAAACGCTCAAAGAGGCTTTGGAAAAGTTTCGGGAAATTTCCAAGTTTTCAGTCGAAATCCGGTTTTCTTGTTTTTTAAATCAACGCTTCGAAAAGATTTTATAATCTTAAGTATGTGTGTAGTGTTGCATTGTCGTAAATAAAAGGGGCTATCCTTATGAAAATTAATCCGAATGGATTCGTAAACGAAGTCGAAAGGTTCGAAGACGGTTGAGACTAAGGAAATAGAGAGAAAGCAGGGAGAGAGAAAGAGAGAGAGAGAGAGAGAGAGGGAGAGAGAGAAAGAAAGAGAGAAAGAGAGAATCGAGTGAAAATAAACGCGGGAGAAGAAAATCTTATCCAGGTTTCCAGTCTTACGTTTTCTCTCTCTTTCTCTCTCTCTCTTTCCCTCTTTTGTCTCCTTTTCTCTCAACGATCTCAATGCTCAGCCGTCGCCTCCTTCCATAATTTGATTGTTTTAATTAAATTTCGCCGGGGAATCGCTTTACGTTGGGCACACTGGCCTGGCGGGCACAATGCAAACTGTGACGTGTACGGAATGAATCGGGAATGGAACAGCAAATGGGACCGCTCCGACGATCTTGTTTGAAAGAAAAAGAAAAAAATAGAAGAAAAAAGTAAAGAAGAAACGAGAAGACATGGCGAAGTTTCCAGGACAAATTGGAAGAGAATATCGACGGAAATTTAGTTTAAAGCTGGCATTACTTTTTTGTTCAATATCACCTATTTGCTTGGCCAAATGAGAAGGGAAAATCGCTCAACCGCACGTTCCTCCTGTAATAAGACAAAGGTTAGACATGACCGCGAAGAACGCCATGGCGGCTGTTAGCGACGTACCAGCTCACATATTTCTCTAGATATTGGAATTTGTCGCGGTTACTTCGAATTATCTTCCACCCTAGCTATTTGGGAACATTGGTATACCCTTTCCTACCTACAACATGGGCGTCAGTCGATAATCAACGCGACGTTGTCTCAAGCATTTAACGATGCAACTAAGGCAATATTCAAGTTGCTCTTCTATACTTCTTGTAAAAGACAATGTTCGTCGATGGATAAGAAATATCGATTGAATAATTCGACTTTTTCTTTATGTTCATCGTTCGTCTTTCGCGAAGGGCGAGTTCATTGAAACCAGTTCAGACTCTTGAAGACCACCGGCGTCGTCACGCTCGAACTTCCAGCTTGCTTTTCAAGAGCTTCGAGTTACTCGATGGATTGAACGAGCATTTTTACTAAATTAAAAAGTAGCGTGTGACTGCGCCCGAACGTTAGGGTGGTCTCTCAAGCATTCTTGGCCTCCACTAGGTGGAACCCCTTAACTCTCCCTTTCCTACCTTTCTTTCTTTCTTTCTTTCTTCCTTCCTTCCTTCCTTCCTTCCTTCCTTCCTTCCTTCCTTTCTTCCTTCCTTTCTCCCTCTAACATTCTTTCCTTTTCACACAACTCGATCGAGATGGTGCTCACCGTAACTCTCATGATAGCTCCTCTCTTCTCTTCTTCCTTTTTACTCTCTTGTACATTTTTCGTTTTTCTCTATCCCTCTTCCTTTCACCTCGAGCTTCTCGCGACCTCTCGACTGTTCGAGTTCCCTTCCGAAATTGCTACCCTTGTTTGCGTTTAATGCTCCGCTATTTTTTCCTGCCCTTTTGCGTTTTTTCTCTTCCTTCTCTTTTTCTCCTTCTTTTTCTCTCCTATACGACCTAAAAAAGACGGTGGACCGAGCTCTCGGAACTGTTCATTTTCACCGAGTCGAAGGGAAAGAGTGCACAAAATTAGCAAATTCACGAGAATTACTCTATTCGACTCGATTTCCATTTTTATATTTGAACGTTTCACCCTTAAATCTAATTTCATTCTTAGAATGATGAGCGTCTAGATCGATTTGAGTTCTCATCTGAAGCAAAAGGGAATAAAAAACACAGGCTTCTTTCGAATACGAGGATAGTGGACAAAAAGGGCGAGCCTTTCGCCCTTTGTTGGGAATACTTTGTCGGGCGACTGTGGTCTGATGGAACTCGGCGCCGGCAGATCTCTTTTTCCCTTCCTCTCTATACCCTATACCCTTACCAGCGCGTATTTAATTTGTAAAAGTATTTCGTAATTCGCGTAGCTAAAGGCTCGTCGGTTACTTTCGACTCGGCCCTCGCGAACCCTCGAAAACGAAAGCGTTTTCTGCAGAGACGAAATCACCTGTATAACGGGTGACTTCAGTGGAACACTTTCCGATTACGATTTAGTTTCATTATCAATGTATCACATATACTAACCATTGATACCCATTTTATAACATATTTTTCTTTCATCTATAACATATATCGAAAACAATATACAATAAGATCTTTTTATGTACATTTAATGATTTAATTCAATCATATGAGCTTCGCATTTACAAAAAAGAAAAAAGTATTTATAAAACCTCGAACATCAGTACACCCTATGAAGATAGCTCAACTCCTTCGATCAGTTACCTTTTCCTCGCTTTAACGTCAAACAATATACAATGCTGGAGGAAGCGGTGAGGTTAAGGGGGTGGAGGTAGAGATGTGGGTGGTAAGCGCGTGTTCCATCGTAATAAAAAATATCGGACTGTGTGTTGCTCGGTAAAAACCAATAAAGGTTAGCAGGCATGCTCGTCCATGCAGCCGACGGTTGCGGTGAAGGCGAGCGACTGCCGTACACGTATATACATACCCGTATACGTACACACGTACATACGCATAAGTATATATATAGTGTACATTCAAAAAGCAGGGGCCTGAGTTCTTGCTAAAACAAACCCTCGAGAGGAAAAGAGTGGTCGGTAGAGGAGAGCGAGAGCGAGAAATAGAGAGAGAGAGAGAAAGAGAGAAAGAGAGAGAGAGAGAGAGAGAGAGAGAAATAGAGAGAGGGGTGGCCCAGGACCGGCGTTGCTGAGCTATAGAGAAGTGGTAAAGAGGGAATTTGCAAGGGAAAACCTCGAGACCACCACCCTATCTCGGTGTCAGAGGGCCGCTCTAGTACGCCAAGTTTATTTCGGCGCAGAAACAGACGCGTCGCGATATTAACGACTCTCGATATTTTCTCGTTCAGCTTTAACTTGCGAATTTAGATACAACTTTTAAGATGGTTAACTGTATGGAAAAATTGGAGGAAAGATTCGTTTTAATTGCACTCTCAAGCTCTTCTTTTTATTCGTATTTTTACTTGTAGAGTTCAAATTTGTGAAATTTTTGTTTACCTTTTTTTTTATGTATATATATATATATATATATATATATATATATATATATATATAATAGATAGTAACCTAAAGTCTGTACATTTCCACTAGAAGCTAATTAATAGTCACGAGAAAAGATCAAGACCCATCGTCGATTTATGCTTGCGCTATCGGAAGCTAACGGGTATGAAAATTGTTGGCCGGAATTTTCTCGGTCAAGAGCCGATAACGACCGTAAAATATTTAGGGAAACATGCAGAACCCCGGCACGTTTCCTCTTACGGAGGATGCTGTCCGTTATTTCTCCACCTCCTCAATCTCATTCCACCGTCGTTCTCCAGGCATCTCTTCGTTCCTTGCCACACGATGCTTCTGACGGCTGGATAAAGAGGGAAGAGATAGGAAAAAAAAGAAAAAGAAAAAAAAGAAGAAGAGAGATCGACTGCTTTGCGATACGCGTCTGCCGCGAATCCCCGAGCGCAGATTAAGTCCGCTCCCTTTAAATATTCATCCCCTTGGAAAACTTGATAAAAATAAGGAAAAGACTTCGTCTCAAGCCCTCCTGCCCTTTCTATTCGCCATCGAAACACTCCATGGTTGTTTGAGGTATACCATCGAGGTGTGCTCGCCTGTTGTAACACGTGGATCAACGTTTTATTTTAATACTTTTTTTTTATTTTTCTTTCTTTTTTGTTTTCTACGAAACGCTATCTATTTGATAGGAATAAGTTTATAGTTCGAGGATAATTTTAAGAAGGGATAGGAAAAGTTTCTCGTTTGACAAATTTACTTTATAGCTTCGACGAGATTTGTCTAAAAAAATCAAAATGCGTGATAAAATTAACGAACGAAGACGGCCCTTGCTTAATATCGAGATCCTTTAACCGATTCTAAGCCTCTTAAGTATCTCCGAGCTTCTTAAGCCGGACAAAGAGACGTTTTTTTTCTGCTCGGAGAAAAGAGGTTCTTCTGTGGAGGTCCTTCTCGAGGGTGCCACGAGATGCCCCTGATAATTGAATCAAACGATTTATTCTCCCGATTAAAAATGATAGAGCGGCTAAGGAGGTTTCCGGTTACAAAGCTGCTTTTTCCTCCCCCGTTGTGCTCTCTTCTTGCTCCCGAAAGAGAGAAAAAGCGTGCGAATAGTAAGGGGTTCTCACGAAGGGTGATGTAAAGTATGCCAGAGGATGAAAAGCGATCTCAAGGATGATTTTGAAGGTTCAAGCGATAGTAAGCTTGTTACTCGTCTCTTCTCATTCGTTTTAATCGCAAAGTTTCTATATTCTAAAAGAAGAAAAAAGAGAGAAAGATCGATCAACCACTACGAAGAATAACTTCAAAATTATTCTTGAAGGCAGTGAACCTCATGGTAGGAAATCGAATTGAAATGTGCTCGTCACTTCTTCCTTCAGAATCGTTCGGAACGGAAATGCGGACTACCCCAACCGACAAACGGATGGCAGATTGATTTCGTCGGTACGGTGTCTATCTCCCTCCTTGTTCGTTCTACTTCGAACGAGAGGGATGCGTTCGATCTCATCTTAGGTTATTAATAATATCTGGAGCTTAGTATTTCCGAGTTGGGAGAAGTAGATGAAGGAGACTCGGGATCCGGGGGAGCGTAAGAGGAAATGGGAGGCCTCTTCATTTCTGTATCAGGCGAACGAACGAATGAACGAACGAACGAAAGACCGAACGAACTGGCAGGCTGCAGGGCTGTGGGGGCCACAGATGGAAATACCCGATTTATATGCAAATTCCATATTTGTCGTTGCGAAAGGTGGCAGCCTCCAAGCTTCCTCCACCTCTTCTTATCCTGCCCGTTCGTCGGCGAAAGAACTTGCAGCTAAACTCGCGCGTCCGCCTTTAAAAACGGCGCCTTCGAAGTAAACGGCTTTCAAAACAGCAAAGGAAACGTTAACGTGTTCCGAGTTCAGAAGATAACCTCAGACACTTGACTCAGAAATCTTGACTTGTGTGAAGAATTCTACTACGCCGGATAGAGACTTTCTTAATCAAAGTTCTTCTTTTGATTGGTTGAGAAAAAATGGTCACTAAAGTCCCGATTGGATGGGCCGTGCCGTCACCACCGTCATTACTCTGTCTTTTATCCGCGGGCCTTGTTGGTTACTAATAGCAACTGCCATCTATAAAATCTCGTTAACGTCAGAATATGGATTTTCTTTCAAGGGTGCATGAGGCAGCAAATTATCGAGCGTCCTTTCTTCCACCCTCGTGGCTCCGTGATATCGTTAATAAACTCGACGCCCATCTACTCCCACCCCCACCCCCACTCCGACATCTCCCCTGTCTAATCACATCCGCGTTTCACTTCCTTTTCTCTTCCCTTTTCTTTCCTTTTACTTTTTTCTTCCTTCTTCTTCTTCATTTCGTTTTTCTATTTTTCTTCTTTATCGCTGCCTCCCTCCTCGACCTTCTTACACCATCCATGCGACACCTGCATATTTGATGCGCCATGTAAACGGCCAACCTCCACTGAATAAACACGCGCCTCCTCATGCATTATTAATCCATGGACGGAAGATTAAAAATCAGGCTGAGAACGTCGAGGCAAACCAAAGATGCGAGGTCCAAGTTCTTTGGAGAAGAGGTGTCCGTGAACGTAAAGGAAAAGCAACGAGGGTATACAACGCTGGTTTCCCTTTGAAGTGAGTAAGGGAGATTGCGTATAGGTTGCGTGGGAAAAATCGTCGGCGGGTTTTTTTCCGAAGAGAAGAATTAAAATTCTTCCGCGCCGACGAACTCGGCAACCCAGACGGCAGAGACGGCGTAGCTCGACTTTTGTATTCTTTGGAAGAAACCGCGAGAAGAATTTCTTCGAGATAAGCGATTCGTGGAAAAAGGGAGAGTGAGAGAAGAAGGTGGGGACTTTAGGAGTCGCGTAGCCAAGGTGTTCCAAGGCGAAAGAGAGAGAAAGAGAAAAAGTCGAGAGGGAATGAAAAAAGGGCACCGTCGGGACATTGCGGGAAAAATGATTATACGAAGTTGAAAAAACTTTGCTACGGAAAGGAGAAAGAAGAAGGAAAAGAGAGAGAACGAAATGTCACGAATACGCAGCCATTTATCGTCGCGCTTCAGCTTGAAGTCGTAGGGTTAACGGCTGAGTACCGTGTTCCTTTTTCTTTAACAAACTTTTCGAATAATTTTCGAAGACGAAAAGGACGAACTGATTTTTTGAAAATTCACCGATACTCTTTTATCAAGATATCGCAAAGAAAAAGATAAAAACGTAAAATGACCATTTAGATTAAAAAGCGATATTTTATTTTATATATAGTTTATTATACAAAAGTTCTGACATATTTATATTCGATAGAAAGTATAGATCTGAAACATTCAAGGGGAGAAGCAATTTCCTCTCTCCGATCTTCTCAACAATATCGTTTTACCGCAAGAGAAACGAAGACTAATTCCATGGCATTTTTCAAGAAAAGCTATCGCGGTAATCTCGATCTCGTACGTTCGCGTTCTCGCATGTTCTCATGTATTCCTTAGGGATTACTAGGATCCGTTAAGCTTAGACGCCTTATGTCTTACGACAGGTTACATCTGTTCTCGCGAAATCGAATGCGTTGGAAAGAGTGACGAGATGAACGGGAAAAGCGATTGGCTTATTTATATTTCTTCCAATCACTGTCGCCAGATTTTCCTTTGCGCTTTCTCCTCCTTTTTTTCTTTCTTCCTTCATCGCTCTTCCGTCCTTTTAAGAAAGCCAAAGGGAACAGCAGGACGAGACAACGTGATAAATTATCGCACGTCAACGCTTCGACTTGCATTCATTTGTATGGCGTTAGCACTGTCGAGACGTCATTCCTCATTTTCTTCTCCAGCATACGATACATTTTCTTTGAAAGAAAGAGAGTACGCGAAATCACGCGTTAACTTCCGATCGTCACAAACGTAGTTTGTCTATCTGTCTCTCTCTCTCTCTCTCTCTCTCTCTCTCTCTCTCTTTCGACTATTATAAATCCTCTTTAGTTCGACGAGAGGAAATTCGTCGTTTCCGTCGTACTGCCTTCTAATCGATCCAAAGCAAAAACTTTCGAGGACTTTAACTATCGCCGTAGCTACGGTACGATTCGAAGCGTCGCTTTAAATCGTAGCACAGGAAATACGGAAGCGTAAATTGCGATTCGAGCGAATACGAAAGTCGAATATATGACACTGGAGAGAGTCGGCCCTTTCTCTTGCCTTATTCCAACAGCTAAAATAACTCTCAAAAAGGCGAAGAATAAGGGACGCTGAGTATTTAGAAATCGAGGTATACCGGGTAACCTTCACAGTGCCGGACGGTGGTCTCGTCGGAGATAATAGGACCTCGGAAAGTTTTCGAGTTTGCAACTTTCTCCTCTCCACGCAATCTCTCCCAGTCTTTTTTTTCCTCTCTCCGTTCTTCTTCCTTCCTTCTCCTCGTCCTTCCTCCGTAAAGCAGGATGAGAAATCCAGGAGGACCGTTTCCATCTCCTTGCCAACCTCTGTCTCTCTCCCCAGTCTTTTTCTTTATACATCTCTTTCTCACACTAGAGGGTGAGTATGAACGTGGGTGGGCAACTACGATCGACAAGCTTTTTCCTTTACGTCTCTGTTGCATAGTAAACGACGGTAAGCACTAACTATAAGATATACGACTGCAGATACTGTTGCTAGAGCGAGAGATTTGTGGTCGCGGCCAGCGGTTTCTACGCGAAAGCTACGGCCCTTAGGCAACCCGCATTCAGGTGAAGATTGCGTTTTGACGTCTGATAGATTCATGGTTATAGGAATCAGAGTGGTTCCTATTACATCAGAAATCGGGGTGAAATCCTGATCGCCTTGGGTGAATCGACGTAAATCAAGTACCACGACTACTTTGACATACTGTTTTCCTTGAAAACGAGGAGGAATATATATTTTTCTTCCACTTTTCTCTTCTTTCCGTCATTCTCTCGGTAACTTCAGATTTGAATTTCTTATTCAAGTTCGATTGAGAATATTCGAATGTTATCGTTCAAATCAATATCTCCCGAATTTTTTCATTTTCAATTCTTTTTTTTTATCTATCTAAAAAATATTTGGCGGCAATCGAAAATAGGGATTGCGGAAAGTAAATAGCAATATGTTGACTAGTCGACAAGGATAAAAGCACTAGCGTCCTAGGCGACGAAACGTACAAAACCAAGACAAAGTAGAATAGGGAGAAAGAAGGTTCAAAGAAAGAAACGGATACGAGCCTGGAGAAAGTTGAATCCTATCCCATTATCTCACAATGCAAGATGGGAGAAAGGTCACTTTTCCGTCGATCTTTTCTTTTTTTGTCGGACTTTTCTCAACGGACGACAAAAGTATTTGTGATATATTTAATTTGTAGTTTAATGTACAACAATGGTTTTGTCTTTGCGACTGCTATTAAAGAAACATTATTATTATTTTTTTTCTTTTGAGAGAATTAAAAGGAAAGTTAAAAAATATTTGTTAATTGTTTCAGTCCTTTTAGCTTTATAAAATGATTTCGTGTATATCATATAAAATAATTTTCGACTTTGGTGATCCGAAATAGAGAACAACCTTTTCAATTTTCTCTTTGCGAGAGAAGTCAATGGAGAATAAGATAGAACTCCTTGGAAATCCTCAGATTCCTCGATACCTTAAAGAGAGAAAGACAGAAAGAGAGAGATAGAAGAACAGAAAGGATTTAATCTGTCTTCGCGAAAAGCACGTGGGATGCATGAGTTCTCTGATCTTCGTACCTCCAATGGTTTCCCGATCGTCGGAAATTTATTCAATCTCCACTCAAAAGCATTGACAAACGTACGTACGATCGTAGATTATTTGACAGGCTTTAATCAATGTAGTTACCTATATTAAATTCTCTTATCGAAGGACTTTGTTAATTGCATAATCGAAGGATCGAGATTATCATTCATCATCGATCAATGATGCGTTTACGACGTAAAATCAATTTTTCAAAAAACTTTTTCACAATTTCACTTCGATAGGAATTTCTTTCCGAAGAACACCGTTACGTCCGCTCGTACTTTGTTTGACGTTGACGAAGTAGATCGGTCGAAGGAATGGGAAACGCCGCTAATGTCGCGACTGAGTGTCATCGTGCACCCTTCAGAAGCATCAAGACTTCGAAGGAAACGAGAAAGGAAGAGGGTGTGTGTGTGTATGTGTGCGCGCGCGCGCGTGTAAACGTGAGCGCGTACGTGTGTGTGACTGTATAGAGGATAGGTAGAGGAAGAGTGGGATGAACACCGGGAAATATATCGTCGCCCGGGAAAACCTGAGTAAGGGACGGAAGGTTGATAGCTCGAGGACAGGCTGGTTATCTTTTGCCTGTAGGTGCAACGGGGTAACCGGTATTAGATGAGGAGACGAGCTTACAACCTACAAGAAAGACAACCTTCTATCTGGAAGGTGTTCTTAGGTGGATCTCTCGTCTCTCCTTTTCAGGCAAACGTTCGCCTGATAAGAACTTTGCGTAATCCTTGCTTAAAGAAAGAAAAAAAAAAGAACAACTTCAACTTTACGAGCGAGTTACCTTACAGTGGTATTTTACTTTCGTGTAATCTTCATGTCTTTTGCACGAATTTAACGAAAATCTAAAATAACATTTGTAAAAGGACGGAAATGGCAATAGCAATGAAAAGTTCGCCTTTATTATAAGATCTTTTTTGAACGTCCGATGCAGGACTCGGACAAAGAACGACTCGAATTCGTTTGTTTTCTGGTCCCAAAGGGTGGGTAGATCGGTTAACAGAGCCAGGGACTCCCCGAACTATATTCTCCCCCAAATACGAAACCAATCGCAACACCTACGATGGCCGAAAGGAACGATTCAGTGGCAATAATAGGAGCTGGAGAGGAGGTCGGTAGGATGGCAGGGTAAAGAAGTGGAATGGGAAGCGGATGATAGTCGGTACGGTCCAAGAATCGACGAGGGAGGGGTATAGACTAGGATAGTCGTTGTGGAGAAGAACGAACATCGTCCTGGCCTCACCGGGACATCCTTCCTTTTATTGGCCATAAAAGCAATAATGCGATGCCATACGATACGCGTGCCGACGCTGAAGTACGACAAAACGATACAAATGCGTGGATCCTGGTCCCTTCCTTCCTTCCTGTCCTCTTTCTCTTCTTTCTTTTTCCTACTCTGTCCACTTCGCGAGTGTCCCTCTTCACGGCAAGTAGATATCTCTCTCAACCGTTGCAATCGAGCTATCTTCTTTGATTTCGCGATATCTTACCGATTTTTATTACCTTGTCGCTTCGAGAACGATTCTAATTTAATCGCGGCTATCAAAAAACAAAGTTTCAACTTACTGAATTAACTTCGAGTACTCGAATCGAGCTTTGCGTTATATTCTTTGTCAAGCTTTGCCAACGTCGTTTGTTGCCGTACGTTAACTGGCAATATCTGAGAGTGGAAAGAAAATAGCTCGAGAGCGTCCTTTTCAAATTTTCCCTCCCACCCTCTTTCTCTCTCTCTCTCTTTCTTTCTCTCTTTCTCTCTTTCTAGCTTTCGAGAGTGAAGTGAAAGAAGGGTGAAGAAATTAAGAATGCCGGCTGAAACGATAATCGTTCGGGGCTCGTTCTCGGCGACTTGCGAGGAAGCTCATTTCGTGCCGTTTAAAAAACTCATGAAGCCGAAACAAAGGATGAGGCGCGAGGGCCCCCAAGTGCACGTCTCTTTGGCATTAAACTGTTCTCCTGGAAGATGGGAGAGCCTTAAAAAAAAAAAAAGAAAGAGAAAGGAGAGGGTGGAAGAGAGAAAAAAACGAGACAAGGAAGAGCATCCTGATGACGTCTCAATTCCCTTCTAGTCGCCGATTTAAAAAAGCCAAGAGAAAAGATCTTCATCGGAGATCCTTTCGTCTCGGTCATCTTAATTCAATTACATCCATTCCTTCGAAGCTTATTTACGATTTATTTATGCAACATTGACTTCTATGAAATATTGTATAAAATCTTGATAATTAGTTAGCTAATCGTTTAGTGCAGAGTTTATATATATATATATATATATATATATATATAATTAATTAAATTATTTCGAGGTCGATATTAATTAAACTTAAAATTAATATAAAAAAAAGTGAGATCAAATATGAAAATTGTAATCATTACAAGTTATCGTTACAAGTTATTAATAAAAGGAAAGAATTATATTACACTTTTTTTTGGGTACTTGAAGCTTGAGTTAGGTTTCATACGTATGTCTTCGCGTTAAGAAGTCACCCTTCTCAAAGACATCTCAATGTCCAAAAGGACGATGAGTATAGTAGGACGACACCTTGAGCTGAGATTACAAGCCGCTTGAATCCTCTTTTCTTGCCCTTCGACTCCACCTTCTTTCGCCACCTTAGTAGACCTCTTCACATCTATGAACCATCCTTAGACACGTGTTCTTGTAGGCGGCATACAGCTTCGAGAGACCCGTTACTTTCTTATACCCTTTCTTGATTTCCCCCTCTCTATCTATCTTTCTCCCTTTCGTTTCCACGCTTTCTACGCATGGCAAAACACCGTCATATAAGCATCAGCAAACTAAGACTAGCTTGCTATTCTTGTACGCGATAGGGTGAACGTCGAATACATTTAAAACGGGAATATGATTATCTATCTCCTACCATCAAATCGAGGGAAAAGAGATTTTTCTTGTGTTTCTGGATTTATCGACGGAAATGTATACCATTACTGCGAAATCTTAGAAGACTTAAAAGAAACGGAAGAGACGAGATGATATAAAAACTCTTCGTCTCGAAAATATATAGTAGACGTAGGTATACATATGTATATGTATATCCTTAAGAATAAGCCAGAATTTAAAAGTTCGTATTTCGAATATATAAACAAGTCAATATCGAATCTTTAGTTTCATTTACATCTTTTTATTATCATACGATGGAAGATGGCCATAGAAATAATTAATTAAATAGAGATATTAACACACGTATATTTAGCTTATAATACAACAGTCAGAAAAAGTTCGTCTAATTTCTACGACGGTCCATTTATGAGAGATTGCTTGCGCTTATTACCAACAAATTTCATCTAGAAACGCCACATATGGAGTATTGGTTAATTTGCGTATCAATCTTCCCTCTTCCTTATACTACATATGCGATCACTGAATATTAGTCTCTTACCCTTATCATGTTCACGCATTTTAAATGACGTTCGCACGACAGTGACTTTGTTAATACATCTGCTTCCACTTCTTCAAAATATATATGTTTTACGTCTACTCTTCCTTTCTTATGAAGTAAAATTTTCTATCGATATATTTAATTCTATTAGTTACGTTTTCTCTTTTAATCCAATCGATTGCTAATTGCTATCTGTTCTGAAGATAATTAGTGGTATATATTTCTATTTACAAAGGAATTTCTATTTACAAAAGAAATTCTTCGATCGTTGACGAATACAATTCATCAATACAACAAAGCTTGTATTTGTAAAAAAAAAACATGTATTTTGTATCATAGTTATTTAAACTGTCGATGAAGAATTCAGGGAAATAAATGAATTTTATAAAAAATTATGAATATTTTTATTTATAACTTTTTTATTATTATATAAACAATTAATACATCTTTCATCTAACGTTATTCCTAATTAAAATGAATAACTTTTATCTTTCAATTTTTTTTTATCTCTTAGTTACAACATAAAATCGAAAAATAGCAAAATATTCAAGCGTCAATTTTATCTCCGTGGATTGGATTTGACCTGAGAAGTAAAAAAAATGACATAATATATATCTAAATATGTTCTAACCATTCCTAAAGTTTCATTATTTTCTAAATTTGATGATTCGGGTTTTCCCTTGTTAGTCCTGTTAGTTGTGTTTTAAATCGGAAACCCGTATGATTATTTTGAATAATGTCACATGATGCCATGAGTTCAGTTTCGTAAGATAATAATGCCATCAAATTTTATTTTCTATTCTTTCAGTTAACTAAATTGTTTTGTATAATATTTTCATCTTATATCTATTGTACAACTTTTCGTCTGGTATAACGTACTTGTATTTGCTCTCAGATTTATTTCTCCTTTCTCTTTTTCATAAATCAGTCTATATTCTAGATATCGATAGATTTTAGTTATCGATACATTCTTTTCAATGTTGTAAAATAATTTCATTTACGATCATTATTATATTGTTTCTTATTTATTATGTATATTATTATATTATTGTGCTTTTGAAAGTTTATTCTCAGGCAATATGAAATGTCGATTATTATACCAACGGACAGATATTTTATGGATCCAATCTTCTGATATAACGCCTTGTTAACTATCGTGAATCTTCATGAACGTCTAAATTTTGTTGCAGACTCATTGGAATCTTTGCTGAGTTGCAATACTTTAGATTATATTTGATTAATATTTTGTTTATGTATTCCTTTTGAGATAAATTCAAACCCACTTTATTCTTTTTGATCTTTATATTTAAAATATTGATATCTGTAGTATCGATAAAAGTTCTATTTTTCTATTAATTTTGTTAACTATCTCATCTATAATTTCATTATCTGTACTTATGGTTAATATATCATCGTTGGATATGCGATGTATATAACAATAAATTTTCTTTAACTCTTAATCTATAAATGCATAGATTCTCCTTTAATATTTTTCGCTCCTAATGAGATAAGTACGCTATTGTAGTATTCGTGAAAAAAGTTGGACCATCAGATAGTCTAGACTGGGGACTCGAGAACTCGGGTCTTCCGTTTTCCGGGTAGCTGCTCTAACCATTAAGCTATCCAGACTTTTCGGTCAACCTTTTTCATGAATGTCTACTTACTAGAAATAGAAGTGCTTATTCCCACACTATTTAATTGTCGTTTCAATGATATCCTGATTGTGGTAGGCCATATATGCTTTTGCTTAATTTGCAAACTTTCTTTCGATCAAAATACAAATCCGGTGAGCTATTCCATATAGATTTTCTCTTTTAAATGGTAAAGAAATTATGCAGATTTTATATCACTGTCTAATTCTTAAATTGTGCATACTACAATATAATTCTAGCAGTTCATAACCTTATAATGGGGATGAAGGATTCTCGGTATTCCGAGTTTTGTATTGACAGCTTATAGCACTATAACTTATATCTTATATCTTACCATTTTGATCGATGCATTTTCATTTGCGTTGAGAATTCACTTGTCCTTTCTCTTGCATATGCTTTTTCTTAAAATCAAGTTGCAAACTTTTCCTTTCCCGTGGCTTTCTTCTAGTTTTCGACTTCTTATGATTTCATTGTTTTATCGTAGTTATTGGAGATTGAAATGTTTCATGATATTATATTGTTGTTCTATTCTACTTTGATTCGGACTTTTTTCGATCTTCGAGCATCACTTATCCTTAGGTTTTTTTTTCTTTTACTTGAAGTTCATCCTATGTTCTTGTATTTTAACCTTTTTGCATATTCTATTCTCTCGGAGTGTATTTTACTGCTATTGTTTCTGTGAATCTTCGTTATCTGAGGTCTCAGATCTTAGATGTTTCCTTTGGTTGTCCATTTGCCTTTGTTGCATCATTACTTTCCTTTTTTCTAACATCTGATTATATTTTGCTTTTTGTCATTATAATGATTTTCTATCTGTCTTTTCATACCGCGTCTTATTTACATAGTCTTTGTATCTGCTATTATCTGATAGTTGTAAGCCTTTGATTTTCTCGTTAAATCTGACTGTTCTTGTTATATATATCTTTCGGTCCCATGGGTTGCATATCTTATATGCACTATTATTTCTTGTGTAATCAAGGAAGATTTCTTTGCTCGCTTTCCTTTCCAGCTTACACCTTACTTTCTTGAATATATAGTAGCATGTATCAGAACACTTTTAGGTATGATACTGTCGATTTCTTGCTTGTTTATTTTTTCGATCGTGTTATCATCTTTCTCGCTTTTTTCCTGGAGTTATATATTTCATATGGACCTCCATTATAATGATTTCTAATCCAAATATTCCTAGAAATTGTACGCCTGTTAACATGGTGCACGTTTTGTCAAACAATATCCTGTTTGTTTCCTCTGTTACGCCAATTGGTTGTATGGTATACAATCGTAGTTCTTTAGTATTCGTAGTTCTTTAGTGCCATATAATCTTCTTTTTAGATAGGTATTCAAATCTTAATTTTACGAATTCTCACCCATTATCCGATTTAAATTTTTTAATCCTTTTATTAATTTCATTCTGCACCTTTTCCATGAATTCCACAAAGTACCCAAACGCTTTTCTTTTCATACGTACACCCTTACGTACGTATTACACGAATACGTACACCCAAGTATTTCTGTTATATTCGCTTACCAATATATATACGTATTTATTACCTTCTAAAGATTTTGTTGACATGGGACCGCATAAATCCATATGGATTAATTCTATTGGTTCTCTCGCTGTTTGTTCGTTGAGGTGCTCATGAGGTTATTGTGCCTGTTTCCCTAATATACATGGTTCGCATAGTCCTAGTTTCTTCGCATTATAGTTTAGATCTCTGACAAAGATTTTATTATTCATAACGACGAAGTAGTTTTCGCATACGTGCCTTTTATATCACAATATTTTCTAGTCTTCTGTTTTACATAGCGTCGTACCTCATAAAAAATCACACTAAAATAGTAATTCTTTTTTTGTATAATAACAACTTTCTTAAAATTATTTTTCATTAGTTGAGTTTATTCAAGCATGCATATTATGATATCATAAAATGCGATGCTGTATGAATTAATTCAAGTGTGTACATTTATCGTCCGCTCGAAGTAATTCGAGTGTGCGTGTTAAAGGGTTAATTGTAACAGTTTTCCTATCTTCACTCGATATTGCATTTACCTTTATGTTTCCGTTTGCCTTTGACTATACCTCTCTGTTATTTTCGACTGCCTGTATTGTGGTTTTGGAGGATACGACATTGGTCATCCATTCGATGTTTGCTGACATGTGTGACAAGTCTGAAATCTATGTTTGTTTTAGTTCGTTGTTTAATTTTGTGTCCTTTTCACAACGTTTTCACAACACGTTTCTATTTGAAAATATGTGGAATATATATATTCATTACATCTTTGCGTTAACATATCGCAATAATACTTGGTTCTGCTTATCCTGTCATTTCTCTAATTATTGTTATTGCTATAATAATTACCTTTACCTCATAATAGATTACCTCATAATAGATTCTGGTTTTTATCTATATGATAGCATTCTATCGTAATATGATTTTTTTTATAATACAATATATGTAACATAATATAGTAATTCCTTTTTGCTTTGTAACCTCGTATCGTCCTGTATGCTTTTTCGCCTCTCCAATATGCTGCCATTCCATTGGGGTGTTCCTTATCGTTAGTTCTCATCATTTCTTCTTCTTCTGATAAGGCTTGTTGGATCTCTTTTACGGTTATACCCCGTTGTTTTCTCAACATCGTTGTAACTTTCTCGAATTTCCCTTACGGCATGGCACGTGACCTCCTTTCGTGTTATCGCGTGTTTGAGGTTTGCGGTTTTGGACTCGATATTTCTTATTCAGCCTATATATTCGTTAATCATCCAGTTATTGTCCATTTTTATATTTTTTAATTCTGGGCCCATATCTACTCTTCAATCTTCGATATTTCCCTCGTGCATTAGTTTCAACCTTTCTCATAACTTCCTTTGCTTTATCAACTACTAGAAAATAGTCCGCTATTCATCAGATAAAGTCATTATAATAATTCTAAAAGTCTCATCGTTTCTGCCTTTCCATTTCACGCGGTTTTTGTATTTTATCGATTCTACATTGTTACTTACCAGTGTATCGAGGATCACTTTATTCAATTTTTTTTAGCTTTAAGTATGGATCTCAACTTTTCTTTAAAGATCACAGATAATAGTTATTGTCATTTAGAAAATCTATTTTGTTGATAAGTAACATCGTTTGTGCCATTATGTCAGTACTTTTTTCCAGCAACTTCTTTTCTTCTAAGCTTCTATCCAGCACATGCTCTCCCTATTCTCTATCACACAAGTGTCTATTTTAATCTATTTTCCTATTATTATCTACCTCTCTAACACTTTCCGCAAACGATGTTCTGCTAACACTGATGGAGGGTGGTCGGGCAGATAGTTAATTACGGTAGATAGATATTAATACACGTATATTTAACTTGCAATACAGCATTGACCAAAAGTTCATCTAGCATCTACAACAATCTATGAATGAGTGAATGCTTGCACTTAATTACAAACAGATTTTATCTAGCAGCGCCACATATAGCGAATATTAGTTAATTATCCTATCATTATGTATCTGACATTTGAATTGAGAATAAACAGTAAACATTAGAAGTATATCGATGGTATGAGAAAGAAGCATGTATAATAACAAAGTATATATATAAGGACAACAAGTAACGCATTGGCAGTTATTTTTATGTACAGTCTTAGGGAAAAATCAGATGTATTTAGATGTGCAACAGTAGGATCCTCCTAATATCATGGGCTTGCTTCATACATGCATAAGTACTATAATATCTATAATTAACTTTTTATTTATAAATTCATTGATATTTAACATTAATAATTTCTATGGCATAATTTTATAGCAATTAGTAAAACATATTTAGACAAGAAAGAGTTTATTTTTGACGTAAATTAATTGGTCAGTTACCAAATTATAGAAAACAAAGTAGAATAATGTAAGAGAAGAAATATTTAGAGCACATTATATAACAATGTGAGAATAACGATTTCTAGGGTAGTTAAACTTTCCTATCATGATTCAACGATGTCGATAAAACGTACAATGATGCGAAAAATTGCGAGTTCTCGCTTTTACGAGTAACACTTTGTGTAATTTCTGTCGCGATAATGACATTCAATGCCATCGCGGTTTACGAGCGATTATCATCGTGGAATCTTTTTGCAGGGCTATATATCCCTAAAGAAGCTAAGATTTGGTGGCTGAAAAGTTCGACTGGAATTTAAAGGGAATCGTGACATCCTCGTAAACCGACCAAATCGTCTCGTTTTCTTTCCTTTCTTCTTCCTCTTTTATTATTTTCTTGTTCTTTCAATAACAAAAAGAGCGATGGAATTTTTTAATCCCCTCGATATTAACTATCCGAGAAATAAATGTTCTCTTTCTTCTCATTTTCTAATCTTCATTTTTTCTTTTTCTCTCACAAGTGTAAACAACATTATTGTCAAACTTTTCATATTGTCGATTAATCAATTAAAGATAAAATTCATTAAATATCAAGTGATAAGATTTCCCCTTATACCTCATGTGCTCGTTATAATTTATTTCACCATGAATATCCGAAAAGGCGCCCTGAGTTTCCTCCTTGAAGACGAAGCCCGTTGTCTTTTAGTGCGAATAGGCGTCGCATGACCGGAACATTAAGACATTGTTCGTCATGATTTATAAGACGATTTGCATTCAGGCCCAGACCTCATATATCAAATGTACAGTACGAGTTACACCGATTTCTCTCCGATTCATTGCTTCTATGAATAGCTTTTTAAAATGTCTGTGTTTAAAACACAAACTTCAAAGAAGTTTTTCTTCGCCAATTTTATTAAGTAAAAACTTTCGAGTTAATGTTTTTATTAATTGCCATTAATCAAATCAACTCAACTCAAAAATCTTGATAATAGAATTACAAAAATTCAGATAGTAATTTTAGTTTTTACAAAACTCGATTCTACTCTTCGAAGGTTCAAGTAGCTAGATTAAAGTCTAACAACATAAATCGAGATTTTGAAGAAAATAAAAAATTTGTAGAATAGTACGAGAACCTTGCAAACACCCAGACTTATATATACATATATATACAAGCAAATATACCTATATTCGTTCAAAACGCTCACACCGAGAACAAGCGGATCCCAAAAGTTTCAGAGCAACGGGCTTTAACAAGGGTTATGAGGGAGAAGAAGAGAGAAATAGAGAATTCTCGAAGAATATTAGCGTGGGCTTGTTTCAGACTCGACAGAGACACCATATCTACCCTGTTCTTCACGCATAACGTGTACGTATACTGTCTACGAAGTCTAGCAACGAATACACACGCACATATAAGTTCACGTGCGAACGAGCATCCTTTGCTAGAAGCTGAACAGCCACTGATGAACTTCAGTCATCGATCATCCAATTAGCCGAGCGATCAATCATCCTGCTGCCATCTGCCCCGAACCTGCAGAAGGCCCTCGAAGCATTGGATGCTTACAAGGTCCAGTATCCTTCTAACGGAGTCGACGTGTTCGACCCTACCACGACGAATCCCTAATCAACCCTTTTCAACGTGTGCAGTTGCGGGAGTAACGCTATTCCTCACACCATTGCGTTAACCGTCTCTTGCCGCGAGTCAGCTTTTTACTATCGTTACGCCTTGAAATATAGTCTCTTGCTTCTTCTGCTTCTTCTTCTTTAATATTAAGGTCGAAGATGTCAAGATCAGAACGTTCTTCAAGACAACGAATAGGTTACTAAAATAGTTTTCTAAAAACGATATTCTACATTTTAATTTCTTTATTCTTCATTTCTTTTTCTTCGCTTTAATTAATAGAGCAATTACTTGTTCTAGAAGTATCAAATTCTCATAAACGCGCATGTAAAACAACATTTTCCCGAACATCGACGCATATTAACGACTAGCTCGAAACACCGAGCATGTCGAAATCACTGTCTTAAGTTTTCGTCTGGATGCGATAATCTTACCGTCCGCCCCTTAGCCTCGTTAGCTACGAGAAACGCTTTCTATCTCAATATACAGCTAGGAAGTAGTATAGAAGCGAACATGTACGTTGATGCCTCGAACGAAGGGTAGAATCGAAAGTGTTTGATATATAACTCGATAGATCGGATAATAATGCGCGATATGATGCGTGAGTTGTTAATTCGCACGTCGCGTCCAATGCACACGACGTGAGTTCTCACGGTAGTTTGCGCAATACTTCCCTTTTAGGGGTTGCACGTATTCTTCGCCTTTCGATATTTCCACGTGAGTTAACATCAATGCCGAGAGAGAAAGAGAGTGAGAGTGAGAATGAGAGAGAGAAAGAGAGAGAGAGAGAGACCCTTCATGGAATTCCACATGGAAGTATAAAAAGAATTTCTCAGCAAAATCGGTTGCACCGCCCATGTACTTGATCCTCAGCTATTATCATTAGACCCTTTATTTGTTACATCCAACGATTAAATCCAGAACTTGGCGACGATATTCTAGAAAGAAATTGTTTTGTTCTATATAAATTTAGACTTTCGACGATCAGAAGTTATTTAGAAAAGTTTTGAATAATTTTCGAAACGTTTGTTCTCGTTCATCGTTCGAAAGGAATTAGATTAGAATAAGATTAGATCTATCCCTTTTTGTTGAGTACGTCTGCGCGTAATTTATGCTGATGAACCTTTACATTACAAATTGGCTACTTCGACTACGTTTATTTAACGGCAACGGTCGCTTAGGTTCCTCTTTTGATTATCGGTTGTACCTTTCCTACCTGCGAGAATTACGCCTGCGCTCTTCTTCATCTTCTTCTTCTCGATTTATATCTATTTCCATAATTTCCTCTTAACTGATAATTCGCCGACGCCGACGCACCACACCGCCTTCCTCTGCCCTTATCGCTTTCACCCTGTTTTCAGTCTAAGGCGTTATATTGCGTAGACCGAGGAGAAATATGAACAATTATACGAAGCGGTTGCTAGCGTCAGTAGTTACGTCTCTCTATGTGTATGAACAAGGTTGTATCTCGTTATTCAGAACGGGATAAATCATTATTTAGAATGCATATAGATACTTGATATCCAAAGAAAGTTTCTCGAAAATAAATTTAATTGAGGGTATTTTAAAATATCATAACTCTTATTTTTTTCTTCTTTTTCATAAAAAAAAAATCCTCCTTATTTCGACCTATTTACATTCAAATCAGTTTCCAATTTACGAAAGGTCGTCCTTTTCCCAGGAGATCTTTCCTGGAAGGATAGAGAATATAAATCATCGAAGATTCTCACGGATAACGGTGCATTCTACTCTCTGTCGACCGATCGAAAAAGAATGAGTAGTCGTTACGCGAAATTCTCTTATTGTCGTTGAATACGATTTCATTCTATAAAAACAACTTTCTTTATTTTTAGATATTTCCTTCTCTTAAACTCGAAGTACTCTTTAATAAGAAGCCTTATCACCTGTATGCGCCTAAGTAGATACTTAAGTTCTTACGTTTAAGAAAATATTTCCTAGAGAGAGAAAGAGAGAGAGAAAGAGAGGGAGAGAAAGAGATAAAGAGGGAGAGAGAGAGAGAGAGAGAGAGTAGAAGTAGCAACGACGAAAATGATGCTAGTGATGGTGGTGTGACTAGTACAAACCATCTCTGGCTTGCTTCGTGCTTCGAAAAGACAGCAAGGAAGGAAGACAGGGGTGGCTTGGGACCACCCGCCAAGTGCTAAGCCGATAGGCCGTGAATCTATGGGGTGGGTGCGAGAACGAAAACCTAAGTGTCGCTGGAAAACGTCTCTTTAATGCTCTTAGCGTCGTCATGCTGTTTTCCCGACACCTCCCTTTACCGCCTCTTTTCCTCTCGGAACGAATAGTTGCTTCTCGCGCTGCAGAATAAATACGTGCCAGCATTGAAATTGCGTTCTCCTCTTGCCTTACGTTCTCACTTCTTCTTTACCGGTCTCTTCGCAATGTGATTTTTATAAATTCCATGAAAAAGCAAATTTTTGAAATTAAACTTAAATTAACACGATTCTGATTGGATAAGTTATCTTTTTCATTTTGTCAAGTAATTTTTAGGAATAATTTCCTATCGGTAATTCTTATTCTTCAAAGAAATAACAGATTCGACTGAAGCGTATACGAACTTCGACAAGGCAAACCCTCGACGATTGTAGGTCCGTGTCACTCGCGTGCCCCTGACAGCCAGCAATTAACAGTCCCGGACTTTCGCCTCTCTGATACGGCAACGTAGCTATGGTAGAGTGCGAGAATAGAGTGCCGGGCTAGGCGCCCCGTTAAATAATTGTTCCCCCAATGCGTCGGTTAAGACAACGATTTGCCCAGAGCTTTCGTTCGCCGACTACCTTCTCTCTCTCTCTCTCTCTCTTTCTCTTTCTCTTTCTCTCTTTCTCTTTCTCTTTCTCTTTCACTTCGTTTCTCATTCCCTGTTAAGGTCTCGCACGCTAGTCAATAATAGTCTTCCTTTTGGTTGGACTATGTTCCGATTATTCGAGATTTATTTCCTCCCTTATCCTCGTGTTCGTAAATTTACTTTGGACAATTACCATTTCGAACCGAAATGCATCTTTTTCCTTTTTCTCGTCGCTGCAAGAAACAAGAAAATCATAAAATTCTATTGTAGAGAGCATATTGCTTTCTCTGACCGATATCGATTTCTACAAGGAAATAGAGCGTGCACGAAGTATGGCGATTCGATGATGAAGTGAAAAACGAACGAACATTCTATCCTTTTTTCGCTCATACGGTCATTTCAACCTCGTTAACCTTGTTGGTATATCGTTTGCATGTAGAGGAGAATAAAAGCGAGATAGATGGGGTAGGGTGGGCTTTCGGAACTCTTACGCGCTATTTAACTTATCCATTTGAAAATCAAACACGTGAAACGATTAATTCGTAATTAACGCTAGCCGTTGTAGTGGAAAAATGAAGAAGAGGGAGAGGGTACAAAAAGAGATGGAGATAGAAAAATAGAAAAGAAATAGAGTAAATAAGAGAGATTTCTCTTGGTGATCGTGTTTAAGGAGTGGTTTCACCCTTTCAAAAAGGGAGGCTCCTCCGAAAGGCTTTCGTAGTAGGCATATTGTACGAGAGCAAGAAAGTTTAAAGTTCGTAACTTTAGTTCCGCTGTTAGCTTCTAATTAGCGGACAAACAGCTAGTGCTGAGATACAGACATACCACCCGTCTGTGGCCTGCCCCGAAGAAACTCCAGTCTAGATTTGTCCGAGAGTTCATCATCTTCCGTTTCTGCTTCTGATGGTGCACCGGTACATTTGTAGCAAAAGAGACTAACTACTTCCATTTGATTAGCACGACCGTACTCCAGCATTTCCTATGAATGAAAATCGGTACAGTCCATTAGCTGGAACTTTTTGGTCAAGTAAAATTTTCAAATAAATTAATCCGGTAAATACAGCTTACCGAAATTTCCATTTTCAAGATAATATAGTAGTTTGTGTGCAATTTATTTAGTATTCCGTTGTTCTCTCTCTCTCTCTCTCTCTCTCTCTCTCTCTCTCTCTCTCTCTCTTATTGCTTCCTAGATTACCTGTCGCTCCGTCGTCATATTGGCCATACTTGGTTGATATTATGGAAAATGTTGGTGGTCTATGGGCTATATTCCATGCGGACAGCCTTTACTCAAGAAATGACAAACGCACTCACGTTGGAGGTTTTGCATAGAAAGAGAAAGAGAGAAAGAGAGAGAGAGAGAGAGAGAGAGAGAGAGACAGAGAGAGACATATATCGGCTTCGAAGGTGAGGCGCGAAAGGGAGAGGTGTGGTGGGCATCGAGTTAGGTCACCGATGGTGTGAGGCTTTCAATATGCTTCGATGGTAGTTACAGTACCCTCTGGACTGCTGCTACAGATCGGTTCGGTAAGGAGTGGAGATGAGAGCAAGAGAGATGGAATTATCGTGCTGCGGTATCGGTTGCCTTGGTTATTTAGGAAACCATATCAAAGTTTGAGTTGGCTGCCTACTGGTGCTACGTACCCTTCTATCCTTCCTTGCTCCTGGACAATGAGGTCTCTTCTGGTCTCCTCGAGGTTGCCCTTGACATTCGTTACCGGACCAAATAACGACAGTCAAGCCTACGAAATGGCGAATCGTTCTTTGAAATACTCGAAGCAAAAGATCTATTTGCTCTTCTAAGTATTATTACATTCAGATTCGAACGCTGATAATACTGATAATCATTTATCGATCTTTCATATAGGTATCTTTTTTATAGGTAATGTAACATTAGAAATTTGTAAAAATTATTTTAACGAAGGTTAATCTTTTGTGACAGTGATTAGCAAGCCGAAGAGAGAACATTTTCCTACTTTCCGCAAGATCCGTGTGCCTTCTTCTAGAAGGGTCGAGATTTAATTAAGGCAAGGCGACGGGTAGAAAGACGAGTCGCTATGTCATGTAAACTCGAACCATCCCTTCTTCTCTTTCCATCGTAGAGACACGAGTACTAGCTCAAAGATCTTCCACCTTCTTCATCTTCGCCATTCGAAGAGTCCTTTCGTAAACTCACGAAATCACAGACTATGCTCAGGTTGAAGTTCATCGAGCAGAGTTCGTTCTAGGAAGTAGTTTCAGTCAAAAGAGAGACTGGCTTCTCTCTCGAATTATTTAAAAAATCTTAGATCATATGTCTAGATTTAATCATATCATCATGTTCGTATTTTTATCTGATCTATGTAAATAATCTTTCAATATTTTTCTCAATAATTTACAAAGCATTCATCAAACAGGAGATCACATAGTGGAAAGTTTCGATTGTGGATCTGCGCTTATCAAGTTCCGCTTTGAAACTCGATGGAATCGAAATAACTCGCAGCAGCAGCATCTGCACCGTAGTCGCGGTTTTAGCGTCAATAATTCGCAAAGTCTGCGGAGCAGATTCTAACCGACTGATTTCACGCATCTGGCGTTTGGTGGTTAGTTTGGCTTGGTCCGTGCTACCTCGTGAGAGCGAGAAGGATAGTAAAAAGCAAGGAGCCACTGATAGAGGAGAGAGAGAGAGGAGAGGAAGAGGTAGGAAGAGGTAGGAAGAGTAGTAAGAGGGTGAGTGTGGACAGCCCCTGCTTCGCCGGTGTGGTATTCCATGATCAATATTCCTTACTCCCTTTGCCTTGGTTTAGCCCTCCTCCAACTTGGTACGGGTGCCCTTACCTCGTGAAAACCCTCCTTCTCCAAACCCATCGCCTCCGCTCCGTCCCCCGTCGCTGAGAACTCGGCAGAAACCCCTAAAACCCCTCTCGCACCCTCGTCTTAATTAGGAGTCTGAATCTGTGGCGGACACGCGTATAAGGGTAGGGAGCAGGAGGCCACGGCGTTCGGTTCGGTAGCAGGCTAAGGGTATAAGGCCAGTCTGAACCCAGCGAGCCTCGTGTCCGAAACATTATTTCCAACTTTCCTACGATCACCACGATGTCATGCTCATCCGACGACCCTTTTTATTATTCTTCCAAAATAAACACATTTGCGCTACCTTACCCTTCTCCTTCGCAAAGAGAATGACGTCCTTTTAAAAGATAATTCTTTGCAGCAGAAATTCTTCGCACGATTTTTGTAGTTAAGAAATAATCTCCGTTTTTCCTTTTTACGCGTTCGTGAGATTAATTTTTCGTTGAATGTATGGACCTATCTATGTAGATGGAGATTTTACGTTAATTAGCTATCATGGCGAGAGAAAATGGATTCGATCTCCAAGTTTTTAAATTGTCCATTTCCTTATCTCTGTAATTTTGACTTTCATTTTATACACACACGGACACATATGTGTGCTTACAGCTATATAAAGGTGCGTATCCAGCGAATACCCTATTGAACTCGATCCACTATACCACTATACCTTAACGAACTACATTGAAAACTTCAGCTTCATGCCAATTTACTTCCACTAATTTCTTCCTTGCTCCGGCGAAAGTCTCCTTTCTCCGTCATTTCGATTTCTTCGGATCGTTGCAATGGTAACCTTTCACGATTGAAGTTCGCCAGTGTTGCTAAATATCGATCTTTACGAGTTTCTTTTCGATTAATACTTTTTCGCATAGTTTTCTTCTTTCTGGAGAATAATTAATTATCGTAAAAATAAGTTTCGAGCTTTAAAAAAGTAGTCTTATACATTTATATTCATAGACGTATACATAGACGAACATGCCACGATCTTTGTATTTGTGAGCATATTTACATACAGGATACATACAGTAAGGAGTAGATAGGGGTAGACGGCGGTGAAGCTGAACCAAGAGGATATTGGGGTTAGGCCATTCATTAGATTACGGGAATTCGGTAGTACCCAATAGGGACGGAGGCGAAAGGGAAAGAGGGAAGGTCGTGGGTGGTGATGCTGCTGGCTTGGGTGCACGATCAAGCACCACCCAACGTGCATTAGCCTTCGTCAGAAGACACCTAAGAGAGAAAAGGGTTAAAGGGCATCCTGTAGTAGAGATAGGAAGATTATCCCTTTTTACAGACCTACCACGTTCACGATAGAAACGTGCCTTACATTACCGATCTTTCATTAAGAAATCGTATCATCAAACTAACTGTATATTGTTATTCTTCTCTTTTGTTTCAGAGTCGTCCCTTGCAAGGCGGGACTATCCCCGCCAAATCATGAACAAGGTACGTATCTATGGTACAAGTTTTGTTACTTTTTGATTACGTAATCTTTTTTGTTGGCAATTAATAGCCTAGAAGAATTATTTTTGTTACTAGTGTTTCAGTAATGTTGCAACGACGAGATTACATAACGCTGTTCTTGCGAATGTATTGTTTATATGTATCTACCTTACACATGTACATATGTATACGTGCAAAGTGTATATATATGTATATATATATATATATGTATGTATATATGTATATATATATATATACATATACTATATATATATACATATGTATGTATATATATATAGCTCGAACCTCATTTGTAAGCCCTTTATGCGCCGTCTGCCTTTTCTCATTATGCATTGCACATGAGAAAACTTGCTTGGAGTCTCTCTCTCACTCTCTCTCTCTCTCCTCTCTTTATTCTTTGCCTCTCTCACCGCTGGACTGCCTTCGTTGCTCTCATTCGAGGGGGTAGCAACTCCGCTTTTCCTACTGCCTGCCACCTCATACCTCTCCGCACGTCGTTCCCGCGCCTCGTACCTTGGCTTCTTTATAAACTTTTAATGACTGCAAAGCCTAATCGACGGAACGAACGAGCATGCTTGGCTTCGCAAAACTACCCTACAGAATCTACGTTATATCTCAATTTTTGATACTCGAGCAGTCAAGCGTCGTCGCTTCGACAAGACGTCCGGAGATGTTTCCTGGTAATCAAAACGTTGCTCTTTCGACATCTTTTTCGTTCATTTCGTTATAAACTTTTACAAAGATGGAACATTTATATAATATATATGTTTGTATATTATATATATATATATATATATATATATAATATACAAACTATTTATATATATATATATATAATATATAAAATATATATATATATATGTGTATATATGTATATATATTTTATATAACGATATTTTAGTACAACGGAAATTATTTTTCGCTTTACTTTCATTTCTGTTATCGCGATTAATTTTTTATATACTATTCGTATACTTATACAAACAATTTAGCTTCTGCACTCAGCCGTTCAACTAATTGAATTTAAAGTTTGTGTAGAACTTTGTTTCGACTGTTTCGCGATAACACGAAGACATACGTATTTACAACATATATCTTCTAATTTGTATCAAAATCCATTGGTTTCTATAGTTGTTTCATACATAGCGGTGTTCGATAATAACGTATCCATCTTTGTCAGAAGCAAGACAGGATTCAGGAATTTCATATGAAACGTATAAAGATCAAATTTCAAGGATGTTCATGCGAAAAATAAGGTAAAAGAAGAAAACAATATTCATGATACCTGGTAAAAGGATAGCGAGATAGAGACAAGTATAATACAGTTACCCTTTAGTCACCGTTTAAAAGAGTTCCAACGTTGCTGAAGTGTTCCAAGTGCCGTTTACCAACGGCACTCTTTCATAAAGAACCTTAATAAAAATCCCAATCTAAACAAGCTTAATTTACGTCCGCCACATAATTACCTACCCTGGAGGCACAACCTCCGCAGCTTTCACTCCGACTCTTTCCCTTTTTCCATCTTTTTACCTGCTCTTTTTTCATTTCGGCGTTGGCAAGCTACTTCTGCCACACGGCAACAGCAAAGAGTACTCGGTAAATGGGTAGTACTAAAGTAGTGGTATAGTAGTAGTAGTAAGAGATGGAGAACGAAGGAGGTGCGTGGAGAGCCCTCTGAAAAATCTAAGAGGCTTAAAGCATTAAAAGGGTTATATAACATTCATTACCAGCGGGTCAGCCTTTGTCAAATTTCCCTTGAAAGCAGCACCTCTCGGTGGACATCATCTTCTTGCCATTCTCCCCACTCTAGCAATGGTTTCTACTTTCTCGAGCCTTCTGTCTCACGCTCTTTGTCTCCGCATCTCTCCTCATCTCTCCTTTCCCTATTTCTCGAGCATCCAGCCCTACGTTTCTGGGGATGGTCACATGACCAAGCTATCGTCCACCAAGGGGTAACGATGTAGAGACTGTTAGAGAAAGGAGAGAAAGAGAGAGCAGAGGGTCTGCTTCTGATGAAGATGTCGCACACGCCAGGGACCTAGGCGAGATTACTTGGGTTAGAACCCGTGGACCCTGGTCAGGGCACATGCTAATTGCTTTATTTGACATCGAGAAATAATGTACTGCTATTGTCGTAGAGTAATCTCGTGAGAAAAAGAGGATACTTTCGTTAGCTATTGATTTCGTTCATTTATTCTCGTAACATTACTATTCACCTATTAGTTCATTTCCTAGCGTATATTTGATACAACAAAATTTATATCGTATAAACCCTATGTGATTTTTCATATTTTTTAAGAATCGTCATGGACTTTCTTTTGGGTTGATAAAAGTGATATCAAAATGACGAAAGCGTCCGTGAGCTTCAAAAATGTATTGTACTTTAGGTTCGTATCCTCTAAACGATTTCGGTAGATCTTATAGGTCGTTGTACGTGAGATGACTGACTATGTTGGAAAGATTGTGTTAGGTGCGTACCTAATAACCTTTAGTTGAATCAATAAACATTTCTTGACGTTACATATGGCGAAATTTGTATTCGAAATCGCGCATATCCAGGGGTGGACGAGGCATCCGACGCAAGGCACGCGTCTTTCTCGTAAATATGCCTTTGCCTATCGGAGTGCTCTCGAAATGCAAAGAAAAGAAGGTTAGAGGAATGAGGAGGTAGGGTGTTAGGGTCGATCCCGAGGTCGCCTAGGGTGCATTTCATCTTCGAGGGCGTCAGCTCGGAGACCGATCGACTATATCCTCGTCGCTGGATCATCCATCTTTTATCGAATCGTACGTGTGATGGCCACTCGGCTATTTCTTTTCTTAACTTGTGCCTACGCGAAACTTACCTCAATAATACCCTTGTGATTATTACGTGTTCGAACTTAGAATCCAACAACCTACTTGAAGCGATTAATATTTTAACGGGAGAAATTATTTGCCTCGCTGCTAATTTATTTTCGTCACGAAAATATTACTTATGATGATGCGATTTAAAGGAAGTTAAATATTTCCGTAGAAGCGCATTAAAGGATTCATCTATGTGTATCACATAGCTATTATAACGCGAACTAGTTAAAACGATAATGAACTATTCCCTGGATATTCATAGTTTAAAGCAGATAGCTATACTGGGAATAGGATCATCCATCTCTTGTCAAATGGGAACTCGGTAGCCGATACCAGGAGTTGTTTCTCCTAGCTCAACTTTTGCTTCCGAAGGCGTCCATCATGCTCGGACAGAACACGTTTTCCTAACCAAACATTCGTCAATATTCACTTATGCGTAAGTAATGCGCATCCGACCAACCGTGGATAGCTATATAATATCCATAGGATTTATAATGTGCAAACAAGGTATATTTCAGTTCTATAAGGACCATTAGCACTTTTAGTTATCTCGATACATTGTTATTCATCATTGAATCATGATAAAATGTAATGTGACCGATCGAAACGTTGTTCCAATTTTCTTTATACGCGTTAAAAAAGTTAATTTTTTTATTTTGAATATTCTTAGAAATCTTCTTAGTTTTTGTATATAATATTGTATTATCAGAAATAGATGAGTAATGCGGTTAAAATAATCTGAAATCGCTGACAAACGGGCCTAATACGAAGGAAGGAAAATGTACGAAAAAGAGAGCCTCGATGAGGGGAAACCATTGGCGAAAGCTATTTTTGTGGTTAGCGGAGAATAATTTAGGAGCAGATAATACGAGAGCCCGTGTAATTTCACCGCAAAGCCGGCGGCAGTCAACAGCCAGAGTGCGTGCTTGTTTTCATATAGTCAACGAGTATGGGTACATGAAGGCAGAGAAGAGTGGATCTGTGAACGAAGCTCAGGTGTTTCGTTCGATAATAGGCGACATCATCCCTCCCATTGATATCTAACCCCCACCACTGGTTTTACCCCTCATCAAACTCTGATCGATGTAATATTCACGCTCGATACGCTTCCACCTCCTTCTTCGGTGTAACTTACGATGCTCAATATTCGCGTACTTTCCGTTGGAATTTCATCAGCGTCCCTTTCGTATCTTCTAACAAACGTCTAACCAAAATCTCGTGCAGCGATACGCACTAAGTTTCATACTGTCAACTTGCTTTAATTCGATATTTATATCTCGAATAACATAATAGCTATTAGTAGTCTGTAAATTGGACCGCTAATATTAACTTTGATCGCAAATACTTTCTAATCCAGAATATCTTGAGTAATCTCAGTTCTTGATTCAATCGCAACTTACGTGACACGATAGAGTGTCGGTTTCTCTCATGGATTTGTGTAGCCATCGTTCGTGGTAAACACTCTCTTTTACTGGCCGTCGAGAGTTAAGCCAAGGTCTCCCATTAGCGCCGCTCGAAATTACAAAAATAACACTTGTCCCTGCAGCAACGCCCCACAATGTCGGGAAACGGAGCCGGCGTAGTTAAGTAAAATTAAGCTAAAATTTCCGACGATCCGCGATGTATATTCAACCCCTTTTCCTCTGGCAGACTCGCGCGTGGTGGCCGGCCAACAGCACCGAAAACCCTCCTTTTTCCTCCCTGAACTTCTGGATCTCTCTCTTTCTACATATACGTTACACTTCACGCTGCCCCTTTCTGCCTCGTCGGCATTAAATATTTACCTTTCAATGAATATGCAAATATAATTATTTACGCGCAATTTAGACGTTTTTACGCGTCCCGCGTGACTTTCTCTCTCTCTCTCTCTCTCTCTCTCTCTCTCTCTCTCTCTCTCTTTCATTTTCGCTTTTAACGCGACCTTTGAAGTATGAAGAATCTCAAGTGCGAAGGGTCGTGTGAAAATATCATATTCAGACTTTTATTTTTAACGCTAGTCGAAATCGTTTCTTTCACGTTTTCGAAATGAAAATCCATTATCTCTATTATGCCACGCCGATGATACTACAACCTTATTTTATATACTAATTTTTTAAATGCGTAATTGTTAGTTTCATTCAAATGAGTTAATGTCAATAGTTACAGCGTTATTTGTTATAAAAATTCGCACACCATTTTGAGATACTCCATTCAAGAAAGTGTAATATCTGTCTTACTTCTATCTATCGCACAGCATCGTTCCATACTTATCTACCACTACCCTTTACGAAATTAACCTTTAATGTTAATTATCTGCTGGTAGGGCAAAAGCCCGGAAGGGTAGTCGTGGTGGCATCAAAGAACCGAGTGTTTAGCTGCAATATCTTTCCACCGGGCTGCACATCGGTGACCAGAAAAGCGGGTCGGTGAAACCAAAAAGGGAGTTGATGGTAGTTGACGATGATGGCGGTGGCTTGTGATATTCGAAGAAAGTATTAACTTTTATCGATGTTAATGATAGTAATTAAATAGCAACTGATAAGATATTCATTTTTCAGAATATTTATTTTCATATATGTGTACATTTTTATATATTCATTTTGTTACTTTTACAATAGCACATCGCATTATTTCCTAATCTATTCTATTCTAGATGATGAACGATGAAGCCTCTTAAAGCAAATAATGAAAATCGAATAAAGACGGTTTTATTGAGACTATCATTAATGGAATCATCATGAAGAATTGAGAAGATATCAGCCTATATTACCATTCACTAAAAGGGGCTGGAATCTGAAAGAATATGAGAAATAGGAAGACCATAAGCTGACTCGTCTTCACGAAGCTCCGCCGTTATAGTCGATATTTCGAGAAGAGGATACAAACGTCTCGAAATAGACCTTGAAAATAGATTCGAAAACGACCAGGGAGAATAAGCTATCGATATAAATTTCTTCATTCGCCGACGAAGTCGGTGCTATGTCGCCATCGTTATCGTTGTCATTTCAGTTCTCACATGGAATTCATAGCGTCTACTCTAAACTTTTTTCTCTGTATCTAGACGTCAACCCAAAAATATCGTAGGTAGTAATACGTAACGTGGGTACGTAATTTGTATTTTTTTGAATTTGAAATCTCTGAATTTTTAATTTCACACATTGGTTTTCGAGTTTGTTATTGCCGATTATTCAGTTTTTACTTTGGAGATACGCAAATCTAGAACAATACTCGTCTGATCTTTAACGCGCTTCATGTCATCCATTCGTAGAATTTCACTGGTAAGCGCTCGTCCTTCTCTTCATTTCTCTCTTACCCCTTATTCTCTTCCATTTTCCGTCGTTAACATTCTTGCGTCTGGAATACATACATACCATCGACGGTGGACATCTCACGAAGAACAATTCCAAGCGCAGCGAGTCGACGAAGGGAAAATGTATTCGAGAGTTTCCAATTTGCGGTAGTGGTTGCTGACTGGAAGAGGCTGCTGTGGATAAGGCTGATGGTAACTGAAGAGAGAGAGATGGTCGGCATTGGGTGGGGGTGGTAGAGTTAGTGGCGGTGGCGGCTGATTCCGGGGCTCTATTATGGTAATTATATGATAAATACAACAAGGCCTTAGGCGCTCTCTCTCTCTCTCTCTCTTCTTTCTCTCTCTCCCTCACTCTTTAGCCAAGAGAGCCTCTCAGCAAGTTCTCTGTCCTTCGAGCAGCCTCAGGCAAAGAGAGAACCGCTCTTCCATCAGTGGCAGGAATTCGACTCCACCTCGTCTTTCCTCTTCGGTCTTGTCGTTCTCCTCTTCTCTTTCTCTGCTTACTCTTCCCTCCATCCTTCCTTCCTTGAAGTCTCCTCCTCGGCGTTTCTACGCGGGCACGGCGGTTTGGTTTAAAATACGCCTCTTCTTGGCGGAATGCAATTAATCTTACTCCCTCTCAATCTCTCCTCCCTCGTATAGTCCATCTGAAAGGGATGAGTAACGCGGCTGGAAGAAGTGTTACTGACTTAATGAAGTACGACTTCTGATGCGTGCCGAAGCGCTCGCACGAGAAAAGGAATAGAACAGTGAGAAGAAGGAAGAGAGAGACATTAAGAGAAAGGAACAAAGTGTGAGACGAACAAAGTGTGAGACGAACAAAGAGAATGACTCGTCCGGAAATCCCGACTAAACACTCACTTTCGTTAATTCTCTGCATTTCTTCGTCACGTCCTTTGTGGAAAAAGAGACAGAACGAATTGGTTAAGTAGGTTACATGCTTCCCAAACGATGTGAGACAATCTAAAGGATACTATGAGTAAAACTAAAAATACCTAAATGATAACTTTTTAATGATATTTATTTAAAATATTCTACCTTATTTCTTATCTGATTGTAAAAAACTGTTTTTGTTGAATAACTACAGAAAGAAATAATAGTCGCATGGCTAAATTTTATTTAATGCAACGAAGCAGATTAATAGTCAAATACGTTATATTTAATATCGCGAAATCGTATCTTTTTATACTAAGGACAATTATTTTCGATATCGTCGATATGCAGTATGAAGCGCGAAGAGCTCGACCGCGTCAAACGTTTAATGGTAGAGGGTGAAACATGATGCAGTCAGTGTACGTGCGTGTAAACTAATATTCCTCCCACAGCAAGCGTTAATGGGGCTGGGCGAGGGTAAGGTAGATACGGCGGTGAAATCATTATAAATAGTCATAATTACAACAGTCGCGTGTGCTTAATTCAATTAGGCTGATTAACGTTGTATGTTGCACCTATTCCTTACGCGTTCTCTCATTCATTCCCTTCAGTCTCCTTGTTACACCGAGCAACGAGAGCAACAGCCAGCATCCGGGTTCTGGATGGCTGGCTGGCTGGCGGTGTTTCTGAGGGTGCGCGTACGCTCGAGCAGAGCGCGTAAAATATACGTCGTATCCTGGCCAGGATCCCAGGACCACAGCGCCACGGTATTATGCTTATGCATAGACAAGTTATAGCGAGGCTAATATGATTATCTCTTCGACGAGAGGCGGTACGACGAGTAGTTAAAGAGAGACGTTGAGAAAGTGAACAAGCGGATGAGTTTCAGCTGGATATAACCTTCGATGTCTGCGTCTATCTCGAAAAGTTGTAGTCCTTTAATCGCCTCTAATACAGGTGGAATGCAATAACGAAAGTATTCATTAACTAGAAAGTTCTTACGTTAATATAACTATCTTGAATGTTAGACTTTTAAGTATGTTGCCATATGACTAAATTTTTTTTATTAGATTATGAATACAAAAAAAATCAATGCAGGCTTCGTGCACTTATTGGTGACGTAAAATTCAAGAAAGAGTCGTAACATCATAAAATGGAGGCTAAGAAAGTCACAGGATTCGTCGCTCTGCGGATCGAAGACGAATAAATTAGCTGAGTCGGAGTTGTACGCGCTCGAGATATAAAATTTTGAATATGAATGGACGGTTTTGCATTCGTAATGAGCTTTTATTCCAGAAACAAAGCACAGCTGACGAAAACATATGTAGATGAGAAGAGGGGTACGAGCAAGTCGGTAAGCTCGAAGGTTCGACGTCTTCTCGAAAATGTAAAATCTCTCACATTTCTTTGTCTTTTTTTCGACTTGGACGAGTTGAGATTACCTTTATTTGAAATCGAATCATTTTTTATATTCTCCACCCAAGTATCAAGATAATTTGAATGATCGAATAAATGTCGACGAAGCAAAGCCTACGTCGACGTGCTTTACTGTCTTTACTGACGTTGAGCTCAAATTAGGATGGAAGAGTTGAGAAGATAGATAGATAGAGAGACAGATGTGTGTGTGCGTGCGTGTGTGTGTGTGTGTGTGACAGAGAGAGAGAGAGAGAGAGAGAGAGAGAGAAGATGAGAGTGGTAGCTCGAAGGATGAGGAGAGAAGAGACCTCTCATCTCCTCTATCCTTCCGTTAAACTCATCACCCGCCGGTAATTCCATCGATGCTTTAAACGCGGAAGCCCTCTTCAAGAGATGTATCCTTGTCTATGAATCTCCGAACGTTCTAACGAAAAGATAACTTTTCTTGATTCCACTAATGCGTATTATTATATTATTTTATATCTTATTTTTCTCTTTTTTTCTGTTACTATTTTTACTCTTTTAGTTTTTATTGTAATATCTTCGAGTTCTTCACAACATAAAAGTAGATGGATCTCTTAATCGACTTTTACGCGAAGCAAGGTACACGTTGCGAGCTACAATAACGCGGATTCAACCTCGTGGAAACGGGCCAGTCGACATTTAATACCGTCCCGTTGAATATTCCCTCGGATGGCTCTCGATATTGAATTGGCTCCTGCCTAATTGTAACCTCGCTCGCTGCGACGGTCCTATTCACTTGTAAACGACATTTGCATAATTTTTACATTGCCTCTCGTGTAATCGATTTGAATACCGACAGAAATCTTCGCTTCTTTTCACTCCTTTAAAGCTCTGTTGCTCTTTGTTCATAGTACATATATATATATATATATATATATATATATATATATATATATATTTATATAACTACAATATATATAACAAAATTATATATATATAAATACAATATATATAACTTTTTGTTTTATTAATGTAAAAATTACGTTTTTATCTCTTACGTCCAAAAAAAAATATTACTCAAGAAATGACAATCCCCACATTGAATACAATGACCGAGAACTTGAAAGAACTATTACGCTATTAAAAGAATTTTCGAAATTTCCTCAATCACGAATGTCGATGAAAGAGAAAGATAGAAAGAGAAACATTGAGGAGCTTAAAAATCAGAAAAAAAGATAGGCACTAATATTTTCACTTTCGCAAGAACTATGAGGCTATGTAGTCCGTTCTTGGTTAATTTATTCAAATTTTTCTTTTCTCAAAAATATTTTGGACAAAACAAAGTCAAAAGATAGATAGATAGATAGATAGATAAAGAGAGAGAGAGAGAGAGAGAGAGAGAGAGGCGACAGGACGAACGAAAAAATGTTGCACAAATTTACGGATTGAAGTTGCCATTAGATGTAAGCTGACTTGGAGAGTTCGAATCCTTGAAGGATTGGACTACCATTAGTGAGCCGGCGCTTTAAACAGCGTCATCTTCTATCCCTTGAATGTAGAAGTTGAAAAAGCTTGCCCAGTTGACTTTCGCTCGTCCACTCGACCACTCCTCCATTCGTACAATTTCCTCTGGCGATTGCCTTCCGATGCAACCATCCATCCCTTTTCCGAATGACAGACTACTAATTTCTCTTCGAAGTAAGGAGACTTTGTTAAATTCCTCCGGTCGTTTCGAGACGTTTCTTTCTACATTAGTAATCAATCGAAATCTATTGAAACTCATGCGCAATATCTTCGATAGTTCTTTAATGAGATACAATTTCTTCTAATAACAATTCTTTGAATTTCCATCGATTATATTTTGTTGTCTACGTTCGAAAAATCCTAACTATTCGATCATACTTGACGACAAAACATTTAGATCGAGATGACGGAAGACTAGAAAAAAACGAAATGGACTGAGGGTTGGGAAGAGATTATTGGAATATTGAAATGCGTAATAGATGGAACAATCTTGGATTACTAATGAGCATCGATTGATAAATGTTCTGCTGATATTATTCTTGTTTGCACTTCATCGACCATACGTCATCGAGCAAACATCATAATATGAGATTTTAATAATTCTAAATTAACATTCATATTATTATTACGATAGTTGATAAAGAATTTACGTAATTTTTAACGATTTACTTCTTCAAAACTTCTTAATGTATATTTCTATTTTTATCCCTTGAGTTTACATTGAAAGTCCAAGCGTGGTAGTGCATTTTCTCTTAATCGAGACCATGATAAAAATACAGCCTCTCTCTTTCTATACGGAGAAAGCTTGAGTAACGGTAGCACGTGATAGTGCGTCGTTCGTCAAAATGGAGAAGTACGCTAGTAGAATAAATATGTCGGGAGCCGCAGCGTTTAAATGCGTACCTGCGGATACGTCGAGATAACGGTGGGTCGATTCGTCCGCGGCTCAAATCTACTCGTTCGAGAGTAAAAGAGGAAGAGGGAGAGAGTTAAAACATAGATAGACAGAGAGAAAGAGAGAAAGAGAGAGAGAGAGAGAGAGAGAGAGAAAGAGAGAGAGCGCGCGAGAGAGAGAATGAGAGAGAGAGAGAAAGAATGGAAGGAAGGTAGGAGGAAGAGGTAGAGATAAATAGAGAAGGCAGGAGAGAAACCTCGTCGCCGCGAGCAATGCAATGCCGGCTGTGAAACAAATGGAACGATTGCGACGGGGGTGGAAATAAAGCGTCCCTGTCGTTCTCTGCTTGTGGTTGAGTCATGGCGGGAGGCTCAGAACGCACACGAGTAAGAGAGATGGAAAGAGAAGGGGATGGAAAAGGGCGGTATAGTGAAAGAGACGAGAGAAAAAAGAGCGTTCTCGATCTCTGCGGATTGACGAGCGCTCGACCGGTAAAAACGCCAAAGCACTTTTCCGCGTTCGCAACGTCGTTCAACCGTTTCAGAGCCCGCTGGGGCCGTACGATTGTTCCGCTGATACGCTTCGTCGATGGACTGGGAAAGCATTTCGAATTGTTGACTATCCAAGTGACCGTTCAACATTTCTTCAGCGTTTCACTGGGCGAAAATGTCGCGGAAGGAAAATTTAGTATCGTGGAGGGTTTTCGGATATTGTATACAAACATTTTTTTTTTTAAGTTAATGTTGACACAAGATTTTTGATTGCATATACAACTATCATCATACAAGATATAGAAAGAAATTCATTTATATAATGAAAGCATTTCATTTCTATAACATGTTTTTATTTTTAATTCATTTTACATTAAATAATACATTTACATTCTTGCAAAATTATTCTTTAACGTCTTTATAAAAATTTTCAACACGTTGTAGACATTTATTAAAAAAAAAGAGTTGTGTGCTCAAAAATGGAAGAGATCCAGACACGCAGTCGTGGATATGTAAATATATACGCTATCGGGAAGGTCATCGATTCTGTAATCGAGGATGAAAATATCATCCGTAGACTCGCGCAAAGGTCGTGAGGGTGGCACATAGGATGAGCCGTGTGTGCGTACACAGGTGCGTACAGGACCATCAACAGGTGGTCACTCGTAAACGCAGGCTTTGTGCCATAGCCCGGTGGCTACTCATCCGTCAAGGGCTTTGTATGCCCTTGTGCGCACCACCGCCAGTGGTCGGCGCGGCCATACTATCTGTCGGCCTCGGAAAAAGTGCCCTTTTTTCCAGTCACCCTAGACTTCGACCAGACGATCTCTTTCCACTCCTTTCTTTCTCCTACTTCTTCCCTTACCTTTTTTTGGAAGAAAGCTCGATCCGTCCTGCTAAGATTTCGTTGAGTTTTCACGACCGAAACAATGGTTTCGTTAATTAAGATTTCTTTCTGCGAACTTACTCTTTCTCCGCTCTCTGGCTATTTTTTTTTCCTTCTCATCTTCCAACCCTGAGTTTTTCGTCTTTACCACGACGACGATGATTTCCCTGCTTCATCAAAAAGCTATTCGCTCGTGCGTAAGGAAGGTTCTCTAATGAAAAGTGAGAAAAGCATTTTAATAGATTAAAAAGAAAGAATCTAGAGAAAATCAATGGAAAAAACAAGTTCTCTAAGTATTACTCTACGTCCAAGAAGGATAAACCTTTCTATACTGCATGATACTATTGGCAATAAGGATGATTCCACTTCACGAGCTTGGTATTTTGAAAATCCGTTTTCTTTCTTACATCATTCGAGATAGAATCACGATGCTACCAAAGAAGAAGATTTTCAAGAATGAAAGAGAGAGAGAGAAGGAGAGAGAGAGAGAGTAAAAGAGAGAGAGAGAGAGAGAGTAAAAGAGAGAGAGAGAGAGTAAAAGAGAGAGAGAGAGAGAGAGGAAGGGAGGGAGAGAGGGAGGGAGAGAGAGTAGCATGAGGCGTAGAAAGGGTGGTCGGAGGAGGGCAAAGATCCGGATTTAAGGCGTCGTTCGTGAAAGCCCTCTGGAGGCGCTGGAGGTTTGGGGTAGTTTAAGAGAAAGAGAAAATGGCTGGGGAAGGAAAAGCAGGAATACGACGGCGACGAGGTAGAGAAGGAGGAGCTAGAGGACGAGGAGGACGGGCGTGTTGGAGTGTAAGTGCTAAGATCTTGGAGTGCATTAACATGCCCTGGAGGCAAGCTGAATACAACCCTTCTTACATCCAGATCTCAAGCCAAGACCATCGTGGATGGCGACGCCAGGGGGAATAAGGACGAGAAAAGGGCCAGTACCGCAGAGAGATTCCCACTTAATTATATTAAAAATGTTTTATCCTGCGGTCTTCTTTCAAGTCGTTGCAGACTACCACCGCATGAAATTGTATCACTGTTTCGAGGAGCTATTTCCAACTACATTGTTCAATTCTTCCAAGACTATTAGGTCTGTTTTATCTAACAAGTAATAACGAATATATCTCGTAACATGTACTGAATCTCATCGATCTTAGTCACTTTGTCGTGTTGACGATCATGATTGCATTTTAATGGAATTTTCAAAAATCGTGTTAAGGTAAAGTAGCGTAATACAAGACGAGTCTAGACCGTCCACAAAGACGATGGTAGCCTATGTAGTCATCCTTGCGGCAGAACGCTTTACATTATTTAGAAGGATCCAAGATACGCTGGGCACCGGCGCATGCTAATCACTCGACCCAGATTGAATAATGAATCAGTATTCTTTCCCTTCTTCTTCTTTGTCGTCGTCGTCGTCGTCGTCGTCTCGACTTCTCGGTCCACCTCCTCTCTTCTCCTCCTCACCCTTCCATCGACGAAATTAATGCTACATGACAGGCTTTTTATTACCTTGTAGAGAAAGATAGTCTTGTGTCTTAATCACAACGAATCGACTCTCAAGATTCACATATGTATGATATTTTAATATAGCATAATGTTTGTATAATTTTTCTCTATTCATTCGATTTTTCTTCAGTATTTTGAAAATCATGATTTTCCTGCATTAACATGTACATTATAAACGCACATTTTTAATAACCGTACGAAGTAAATGGTTGTTCGTGTGGAAGAGTGTTAGCATAATGTCTTCGGGTATGGTATGTATATAACATACATATACATATACAGACATATACCGCGGTACTGGCACCCCGCATAGTACCCCTCCTCAGCACTTTGTGTGCAAATTACGCTCGAGACGAGTTCGGATGGAATAGAGCTTCAACCTTAGCTTCGAGGACGAAGCAAGTCTCCGATGTAACCTCCTCGTGCGAGATCCGAATGAAAATTTAAAGCGAAAGAGTTACTTGAAGAGTGCATCTTAAATGGGAAATGTTGTTTTTTCGAAGCGTAAAAATCTCATCAACTTAAAACTTTGACGATGAAAAGAACACTCTCCATGTGTCAATTTTTTGCTTTTCTTATTTAGTTTCTGTCGAATAATCCAGATAGAATCATATAATACATTTCGAATTTTTATAGATTCATAAAGGTTTAAAATATAAAAAAAGAAAGAATTTCTCGATAATTCTTTATTTATTCTACATTTATTCTACATACACGTTAGAATACTCTGGACTCAAGAAGTGCAACTGTATTTCCAACTTGTAGTAACGAGGGGTTCAGAAAATCCAGGCAAGCTCACTCCCACTTCTCCTTTCGTCCTTTCCTCCTTCTGCCATGCTGCCTTCTGCGGAAAACAAGACATTTATAAACACCCACTGCGAGATTAGATTTGTTAAGATAATGGGGCGCCTGGTTTAGCAAGGCAGCTCTTCTACGCTCGCAACTATCATCCTTGAGAGGCTGCAACCGCCGTCTCCGTAATCCCAAATATGACCTCGGTTGGTAGGTAGTTAGGCCGTAGGTGCACCCTTACGTAGGACTACGCGCACTCCAGATCCTTCTTTATGTATTTACCACGACGAGACACGCTCCTTGCCAGCCTATCCTTTCTAAGAACGTTAACTCCGTTTTATTTGCTAGTACGAACTACTCTCGTAGAAATATTTTAAAAGTATTTGTTTTATGTTCATAATCAACATTTGTAGATTTTTTCAAGTTCGGTTCCAAGTTACTTATTATCGAATATATTTCATCATTTCACTATGAATATAGAGACCTAATAAAGTTGAATGGTACGTCAAACTATAGAGATATCCCTCTTTGCTAAAAAGGCCAATAAATATCCAAGGCGGCTACAAATCTCAAGATAAATACGAACCCGTATTTTTCTATCTCCTTTAGCTTTCTCACTTTTTCTCATCTGGCATGCTCGGGAAAAAGGACCGGCCCTTTTTACATTCCTCGTATGAATTATTAGGTAACCAGACCTATGGGGTGGACACACCGCGGTATTTAATTTTCACTTCCCCTTAAAGCAGCACGATTTTTTCCCTAATCGTATCCCTGACGATGAAAGTGCGGTTTACACTTTGTCACTGACCCTTCGTTTTTTGTTTTATCGATATATTTACCTACGTACGAGCGGTAGGAAAGAAAGTTTTTTTAATTTTTAAAAAAAAATTTTTTTTTCTTAACATTTCGAGAAATGTTTTTTTTTACTGGGGAAAAAGAAAGTTTCGAAAATAATATAAATTAATTATTCCCACATATGAAGGATCAGATCGATTTGATAGGTGTATCATACAGAAAAAAAACGCTTCGGTGGAATTTTCTGAACGGTAAAGCAGGTAGATTGGTAGGCGATGCCAATTAAGAGAGACGGCAATTGTGAGCAGCGAAGTAGAACTAAGGGCTGGCGGGTGCTGATGATGTATGTGGTGGAAAATACTGGGGGCAATCTGTCACGCCATCGACGTTTCGTAGGTACCTCACACATACAGTCACACTTGCTCTTTTTTTCTTACACTTCGTCTTTCCTTCTTTCTACATTTTTATAAATGAAAGAATACTTTTGAAAAGAAATACAGAAATGGAAATGTTGAGTAGCCAATCACGCTTCTAAGGTGTAATCACAGCAATCGACTTTCTTCGTATTTTTCGGCATAGATTGCTCAAAAATTACGTTTTATTTTCGAAGTACGCACATCGAACCCTCTCATTAAAATTAATTACACGAAGCTGAACTGAATTTGAGATAATTCTTAAATGAATACAGCTGAGTTATAACAAATGAATATATTTAAAAAATTCACTATTAACATAATTATAGAACTGGCAAAGTAAAAACTGTTAGAAATAGTATATTTTAAAAAGGATAATAGCTGCGCTTTAATGTTTTATGTAGGTATTTACGCATCGAATTGAGAATACTAAATGCTCTGGACTAATTATTCTGAAAAATGCTCGGAGAAAATTAGAAGAAAAAAGGAAAGAGAAAGTTCATAAAAAGGATTTCAAATATAAAAAGAACAAAGAAAGGGAATGAGTGATCCTTATTTGGTTGGTGTGTCTGTGTTATTAGTCTCCAAGTTTTTTTAACAATCTCACTTGCAGTCATTGATACTACTGCAACTAAAAAATAGATGTTTCAAATTTAAGATAAATGTCATAAATCATTTGGCTTAAAAGCTTACCTCTTGAGTTTGTTGTCCGGTCTAAAATATTCCAAAACACTAAGAATTAACGGAGATATCTAAACATAAATAACTATTAGGCATGGACCCTTAGCCACATTCCATATATTCCATATACAAGACATCTCGAGTATCAATTTGTTCTTCAAAAAGATCTTTAATTTAACGTTTACCGGACTTATAATATGTACTATGTACGCCTTAACAGGAAGGAACATCATCAATTTTTTAAGAAGTACCCATCGCAGACCGCTTGATAATTAGTTGCCCTTGGCTTTATGCGATACAATACATTTGATCCTACAGTCAGTCACTCGATAACGACAGGCTAGTTTGACAATAAACTGAGTCTGCTCTCTTTGCTACTTGCAAAAGGCACGAGAAGACCCTCTAGATTCATCCTCCTTCGATATCCACAAGTCGACGGTAGGTACTCTTTCACTTCTTCCACCTCTAGTCGTTCTCATCCTTCCCTTTTCTTCCTTTTTCTCCCTCAAACGCGCCCTTTCTGAGTACACGGCTGATTAAACGCGCAACTACGTAACGTAACGCAAATATACTGGCCTCTAACCTCTCCCTTTCTTTCTTTCTCCCATCTATACCACTCCTTTCCTCTAGCAGCTCCAAACCTTCCGTGGAAAGAGGACGACGTAGGCCATCCACTCTCGATTCCACCTTTCGACTCTCTTTGAATTCCACTCCCCGGTCACTTGACGGAAATATTTATCGAGGGTCTGTTCCGAGACCCCTCGTCGCCCTCCTTCAAGCTAGACAGGTCGACGACAGGACGAGGCCGAGTTTCTCGTAGTTCGTCCTGGTACCTTCCCCGACACGCCTTTCTATCGACATATATATAGGTATATATGTATAGTACACGTATATCCCGTCCTTCTTCCATCTATTTTGCTCTCCCTCCTCTCTCGTTCGCGAGTTCTTTGATCCATTTCACAAAGTTTGTTCAGCTCGGATTATTTGCTCTCTTAATTACATTTCGATCCTACTTCTCTTTCTCTCTCTTTTTCTTTCTCTCTCTCTCTCTCTCTCTCTTTCTCTCTCTCTCTCTCTCGCTCTCTCTCTCTCTCTAGATTCTCTCACCGGTCACAGTAGTATCACCAATTCTCCCACCTAACGATGATCAGACCCAAGGATTTGCATTATTGAAGAGAATCTGTGAATTCTAGAGAAATTATACTTCGATAAATCGATTAGTTAAGAGTAATAGATCAGTTGACTGAAAGACGACCGTAAGAATTAAAGTTTCATTCGGAGATAACATTACATTTGTGACATATCGAAATTTATATTCTCAATCGAAGGTTTTACCCTCCAATGAGGCACCTTTAATTAAAGAAAAATGTAATATAAACGAAAAACTAGACGAGGTTACGACGACGCCCCGCAGCTCTCGAGCCACAGGGGTTTGGCCGTACCCAAGACCGCAGAGGGTGGAACAAAGGAAGTTATCGTCGCGGAATTTTTATGTCGTCGAGAAAAAGAAATGTAAATCAGAACCCCTTGGTCTACGAGCTTGAAAGAAACGAGAAGGGAAGAATTTAAGAATTTCGTCGAATCGTGGAAAGTCTCAAGCTAAGATATAAATACTGAGATCGCTGTAGAATTTGTTCATACTTGATCTACCAATGTTAGAAACAAAGAATTATTCTCAATCGGATTATAATTAATGTCATATTTTTTTAATAATTTTCGCGATTGTCATGAAAATTTATATTGGAAGCTTTTTGAACAGTAGAATCAAACCGTAATGGCGTAATGTTTCGTAACTTTATACATTTCTGATAATCTCTCGGAGAGTTCTCGGATGGTTATTCGTGGTAGTCGGGAGGATTTATGAAATGGCAATAAAATTTATATGACTCGGTGGCTCGTTAGGGGCGAGGCTCGTTCATTCAGATTGATGCCGGTGTGAGTTTAGTCCACTTCCCCGAGGCTACGTTTGTTTCTCTCTGCTATCGCCGTAGAGAATTTTACTGTCATTATTAATCCCTTAAAAATCGCAGATGGTACGACAAGAAAAATAGTTTCCTTTCCTATCAGATTTATCGATATCGATAATACTATCGACTTTAAACGACTTATAGAATTTTCAAAACTCAATGTAATTCTATTTCTATTCCATGTGTATGTTCAATATATCTTACTTCGAAAATATTACAATTGCCGCAAAACATAAATTCATTGTAAGAATTCTTTTCTTCTCTTTTTCTCTTTTTCTCGCAAATACTCGAAGTAGAAAAAGAGAAAAAGGAGTGTTTTCGATAACTCACTTATATCATAAATCACGCGTGTGCTCTCTCGAGCATGATGCCTGGAGGACATGTCTGCTGTACCTGTTGCTCGGATCCCCATCGACAACAGTGAGAATCGCGAAAAGAATTCAGAGGACGATAAAGCACAGTCTGACCCTTTTTTTATTCCATTCCCGAAATGGAAATTATCGCGTGACCGTAAAGAATCTTTCCGAACACGTAGATGCCGAAAGTAAATCCTTACGACCTAAATTTTGTTTCAGGTGGACGATCGTGTAAGATCGCCAAATACGTTACGATGTGTGACAGCTACCACGTCGCTCTCTATTTCGCCATTAAGTCCTGAAGAACCTGTCACGCTGTAAGTATTTCGCAAAGTTATTCTAACGAATAAGATATAAAGTCTACGTCCATCGTAGGAAGGTTCAGAAGATATCTCGATGGTTTCAATTCTGCTCAGTACTTGTAAGTTACGAAACCACAGCTGTAAATATGTAACGAGAACTAGCGACAGAGAAAGATAAAGAAAGAAGTCACTGGACTTTGGGAGTTTCGTGTAACAGTCCAAAAAGCCACTCAGACAAATTAGTCTCTAAAATTCTGAGGGTATTTCCTTGTATTTATACACGCCACACCATACCACACCACATTCGTCGGTATCTCTACGTTCTTACGCGAGAAGCCACGAGAAGTGAGAACGGTGGAGGTTGAGAAGGAGAAACTGAAGGTGGTTGGTACGTCGGGCGAAGGGGCGATATTTATGCCAGTTTTTTATTGCGTTTTAGCAGGAGAGAGCAGAATAGAAACAATATGTCACCGTAGCAGAGGTCGCTACGGTGAGGAAGAGAAGCTTGGTAGGGAAGGGAAAATGGGTGTAGGAAGTTCTTGTAGAGGTGGTTCGGTCGCTGCTACTGGTGCCGCACACCTAACGTTAATGCTAACGCCTCGCTCGTTTCTCTACCCTTCGCACTCGGCATCATGATTTTAAACGAACGACTACCTACCCTACGCCGCTTTGGCTATGGATGAAGATAGAAGTGAAAAGGAGAATAAAGAACGCAAATTTCGCAAAAACCTTTGTTCGACTTTCGAGGATACTTTTCATTATAATATTTTATCATCATACATAATCTATATATCGATATAAATATATCTTTTTATCATAAGCATCAAGCAATTGGCAAAAATAGTAAGAAATTTGTAGGTACGTAGTTGCTTAAAAAGAAGACGATTCGTTATTTGAGTTTCGAGAATCATTGGATAAGTGCATATCGATTTCCTTCGATTTAAGATGGTCGAACGATGGTAAAATCGAAGCAAAACGAGAAAAAAGAAAGTTCCAAGGGTGGAAAGAGGTGAGAGTAAGCGGTAAAAGGGCAAAGGCTATAAGTAACGGACCGTCTAGTGGAAAGCGCTCAAGGGCGAACAGTGATTTAGAGAAATTAAAACTTTAATTCATGTTCGGGTTCGCAGGAAATCAGAGGAGGGTGTCTCCACTTTTTAACCTGGCAGCAATCCCTACTCGCGTCGAACTCTTCTGTGCACTCTTTTACTCTCTTCTCCCTTCTCTTGATCAAGCAGCGATTATTCCGCGAATAAATAAGTGAAAACAGCAACCTTTCCTTCTTTTCGATCCATTCTCAATAACCACACACATAAGTTCTTAGAGATATTTTTATACTTATGAAAACTTTCGCTTGAACATAGTTCAAGATTATATTATAGAGTGTACTGAAATAAATATCAAAGTTTAATAAGACTAAAGATATTTATAAAACACGATCAAATAATTCAGCGGAAAACATAAGATTAACTTACAACTAAACTTAGCTTAAAACGATAGTGCCTGAAACTATGCAGTAGTTCAATCATACACACTTGCCTATTCTAATCTATAGTTCGTTCAACGAGACGAGTCAGGAAACGTAAACAAAACAGTCGCGTGATAGATGCATGGGATTTCCAGCTATTGGTAGGCGAACAATAATAAATTGTTCAATGTAATAATTCTTACATAGGTCCTTGTTAGGATTTCCTTCGACTTCTTGCTCGAAAACTGTTACAATTTCTGTAAGTTGTGAGCATTTACGTTCCTGACCTGATTATATCCCCACCATGTACATTTGTTTACGTCTGCTGACTCGTTGAACGGACTATAGTAACCCTATATGCTATCTTAGGCTAAGACTATACGAACGTTTTATACGACGCGTGTTACACGTCACGTTTTCTCTGCTGAAGTAGGATTTTGACTAAATGAACATTTTACGGGCATTTTACACATTATATATTGTATCGCATTGCCAGCGTATTTTGTTTTCCGCGTGCAACATGCGACAGTCGACGTTCCGCTAGAATATCGGAGCGTGTTCCACACTTGTGTCGTCAATTGTATTGAAACACATAGTTCTTACTTTGACGGAGAAAACGCGTCATACAACACGCGGCGTATAAAACGTCTTAGAAAATCGTTTGTTCAAACAAATAAACTGTATTTTTAACTAATATTTATAAATATAGTTATGGAATTCACTCTTGAGCTACACTATGATAAAAAATTAATAATCGTACAGTTTAGTATACGATTTATAAAAGAATTTTTTGAATTGTACAAAATAGTTATTTTATATGTTATATAGACATGCTATACATACGTAAGTGATATATAGAAATAAGATACCTCGTTCTCCTACGGAACATCATCATATATCTCGAAAAAGCCCGCAGTATATGGTTATGGTGGTTTCATTGTCGAAAATGCGTAGAGTAGCAAAAAGGGGAGTGTCACAAATTCAGAGACCAAGACACCATATCTCGGTGGAACATGTTGAAACATCAGCAAATGCTTTTCCTTGTTTCCTATTAAGCTTTATGTATCCTTCTTTTAACGTATAAGGAAGTTCAAAGACAAAGAGAAACTGATTTGATTGAATTTTCATCAAGAAACGCACAGTAATTTTTGTTTCGTAGAACGATCGAAGTTTATGACAAGGAAATAGTGAAATATTCCGATCATAAGAAGCTTTGGTTAAGACGGCGAGAACTTTTCCAGTAAATTCTAAAATGGAAAGGGTCCGAATATAGAATCAGCAAAATCGACTAGTAAATATTTAATAGTATCTCTATTAATGGTACAAGCTTTTTTTCTTGGATAGTGGTAACTATATACTATACTGAATACAATTATTACCGTTCTGATTTAAGGATCACATCCATTTTAAAGCATCATATTCTATCAGCCGATATTTATATCGTTTACTATTTGTAAAGAGGGTGGATAAAAATTCAATATCCTTCGATAAAGTTATTGGTTTCAGCTATCATCATCTCGAACTCGCCTTTATTATCGTAAGAATATATATATATATATATATTCTTATATATATATATATATATATATATATATATATAAGAATATATATAAATATATATATAAGAATATATCGATATATATATATATATATATATATATATCGATAGTAATAAAAGACATTCACAAGAGTATGTTCGAATAAGGTTTTAATCGTTCTCCATACATCGAACTTATTGGTCAAATTTAATATGCATCGTCATGCAACGAGAGTCACTCGAGTAGAGCACGTGCTGTAAATTTGAATTTCGGAAGGTATCCCTAGGACTTTCATGAGCCAGCATACGGAATATAGAATATGAGGAAAGGACGCGCCCTTTATCTTCTTCTCCCTTCGTTGTCCGCCGTTTCCATTGCAGCCTCTCCTTCTCCTAAAGTCTATCTCTGTTTTCCTTATACGCGTTCGCTTTTAGGGGTGGCCTCCATCCCCCGATAAATTCCCATCACCGGGTTTCAGGTACGCCTTCCTCTAGTAAATCATACCATAAGTGAATCCGAATTGAATACAATGAGTAAATATGACTCTTGAATAATGAAAGCTAACGTTGGCGGATAAAACGAGAAAAACGGTAAAAATCATTCTTTCCTGTTTATTAACGCTTTAGTCAACTGATCGATATCTCATAGGAAAAAGAAGAAAAACATCTCATGTACCATATATGTATATTTATTAAAGCTTCTAATTATAAACTTTTCTTTCTTGATAGGGCATAGCTGTCGCTCTATCTTGATCACGCGTTGAGTTCGCAAGAAGAAAAGCGGTGGTTCAGTACCGATTATTATTTACAGCTCGCTCAAGAATAGTTTTTCCAATGAACGTCCTTCCTTCCAGTCTATTAACGTCCCTTTTCTCAAACCATGGAAGATCTCGTACGACACAGAGGCGATCATTGACGTCGCATTGCCTTCGTGCGATATATGTAGATGTCTTCGATAGAGAGAGAAAAACAGGCGGAGAGAGAGAGAGAGAAAGAGAGAAAGAGAGAGAGAAAGAGAGAGAGAGAGAGGGAGGGAGGGGGAGAGAGAAAGAGAGAAGCGTGTCGGAGTATTAGAGTGTAGATTCAAGCGAAGAAGTGGAGCCGGGTGGGTAGAAATGCATAAATACATGAACTATGCTGGAGTTCGGCGGTATGTGTAAAGGAGGGATGGAAAGACGAGCTTGGCCCGCATATGCTCGTGTGAGTAAATCGTGCCTTCTAGAGCCATAATAATGCGCGAATAGCGGCTCTTTCCTCCTGAAAATACGGCCTTTCGAAACGTCGTGTTTCCCCCTGGAAAAAGACCTCGATTTTGGCTTCCGCGTTGAGTACGAGACAGCATCGGCAAAGATGAGAAACGACGAATTTATTCGTCTCGCTTTTCGTATCGTTTCGTATATATACGTATGTATATATACATGTAGGATATATCTACTGCGATATAGTAGCCTATAATATAAGAGGTGATATTTCTGGATTTACGTCAGGATTTTCGAAGATACGTTTTAACCATTAATAATTCAATTGATTAAAATCTTATACTTACAAACCTAATTACAATTGTGAGAACATAGCATACTTTCTTTACATTTTACGCTGCTCTTACTGCAACGATTTTCTATTCCGATTTAATTAACTTTGCCAATATGTGAAATATCTTTTAAGAAAGACGCTGACCATAATAGTCTTATCGGACATGCTGCCAGCATATCAACTTTGATATAATTCCGTGCGTATTTTTATCGTCCTCCTCTCCTCTCTTAATACTTTTCGAATACTTTTCAGAATAAAACAAATTATTTTCGATAAAGAATATGGTAATAGAATATAGTAGTTAAGAATATAAGTAAAGAGGTGCCTTGGCGAGTATTAGGAAGATGAGATTCGCATTCCCACGTTAGTGTCACGCGAGTAATTACACGCCATCAAAAGAGAATGAAGGGAGGGAAAGGAGTGATACTTTACCCTCTCTCCAGTGAAAAGGGTTGTCGTCGCTTCCGTCGTTGTTTTGGTGCTCCTCTGACGGTGTTACTGGCGCGATGCCTCCAAAGCCGTTGCGCGATTTGCAGCCAGGAAGAGAAAGCAAGCAGAGCTAATAAAAGCCCACAATTACCTCCGGTTGGAGCCATTTGTCTTGACAGGCGTCTCATGCCCCGTATAATTCACCTTGGCAACAATACATTGTTGCTTAATGAGGCGTAAAACATTCTGAGATATCTGGCTAGCTCGATGCGATACTCGACTTTTGTTTCTTTTTTTGATGATACGAGACACTTTTCCCTTCTTTCTTTCTTCTTCCCTATCTCTTTCTATACGAGGCTATCCTACCGAATAAATCTTTGATGAAATTTTCAGAATAATACATGTGAGGCTAACGGCAAGGATATCTACTTCTCAATAACAGTTCGAAAAGTATAATTACGAGAAAAAAATGTCAGATTGTATAGTCAGTCAATATCTTGTAGTCAAACATCTTTTCATTATTGTATACGTACGTTCATCGTGTATTGTCTTTCTTGAGGCGGTATGGAAGGAATGTACTCCTTAAATTCAATTTAACAAGGACTTGTATAGCTTTCTTTCTCGATCTTCCCGTCAAATCCGTCCTTTCTTTGTGTTTATTTCTTCGGGTTGGTAGTGATTTGTTGAGATAAGGTCACATTAACAGGCATCGCACGTGTATTGCGTGTCGAAGGACACGCTCTTATTTTCTTTTAAGAATAAGAGCTCTAAGAAGGGTGCGAGGGCTTATGATATATTTGTAATCATGTTACCCGTTACGTGCCCTTCCGTTACAACTGCTTCTGGTAACAAACTGCTACGGACCTTTTTTGCTTTATAGCTGTACGCACGCACGTATAACACCTTGTAAAATGAAGTCTCTTGATAGGAAATTATTCGATCTTTATAACACATCGCTCTGATTTACAATGAAACAACACAGTTTTTAACTGATAAAATTTGAAATATTATCAGGTAACGTAAGATTGTATTCGATGATTCTTTTTTTACCGAAGATAAGTAAATACTTCGAATCTAGGTAAACGCAAGAATACGTATCCACACTTTGATATTTGTCACTACAACACTATTGATCCGATAGCTCGCTCCGTTGCCGGTTGGTTCGAACATAGACCCTTCTTAACATCCCCTTCACCACTTTGTCCCTTTCTGTACATAGCCGCTTTTGCTACCTCCCCCATGCAACCCTTTAGGGTCGCATTTCCTCCAGATATCATTGCTAGGCCTTCAGAGACATAAGATCTTTTTCAATTTCTGCATAGGACTAATCGAAATGTTAACAGTTTTAATTTTGCTGATAGCACGATCAGAAACATCGTTATTTACATTGTTGGAACACGATGAAATAAAAAGGATAGTACATAGGATCAAAATCATTGGAAGGAGAAAAGATTCGTTCGCGTATCTTGCAAAGACGGCGATGGTGGCGAAACTGCGAAAATTTGCGTCCGCCTACCCCATCCGCACTATAAATCAGTTGAAATTTGTTATGCGCGGCACGCAGATGGTTTTGTTATATGAAAATATGTGCCGCGTAGGGATGGTATAAGTATCCCTCGGTAAAACACATCCCTTATACCTCATACCCTCAGCATGCCCGCCTCATCCCGTTCCTTACTCCAGACAGCCCCGAGGCGTCATACTGTTCTGCGCTCTCTTTAATTACGCCCCAAAACCAGGACGCGTGACGTATTGCCGTGTGGCGAAAGGGACCAAAAACGACCTTTGGCTTAGACGACTTGACCCGTCGATTTCCAGCACGCTTGTTAACCAGAATCATAGAAATGTGTCAATCACAGTGAATAAAACAAAAACCGTGACGTATAATTTCGTATGACCGATAAAACGTAGATATTCTTTGGTTGAAAAAATCGATGCCTCTTTCTATCGTTCGAGAATAGAAAAATAGCAAAATATGTGAGACACATCATGGAAGAAAGTTTCTTTTCGACAAGTAAGGTCCAGTAATGGAACTTCCACTTAAAGCGATGGCCCGAGCAGTGTTAAATATTTGATAAGAATTCGATTGGTTTAAGACGTCTACTCCTGGAGCGAGGGTAAAGCTCTTCTCTTAGAGAGAGCAAAGAGAAAATATAAAGCAAGGGCAAGAGATGGACGCATGGACGAACGGTTAGCGAAGAGAAGGGAGTACTATTCCCCGGAGCCGAAGAACCAAGCGATGTCCAACCGGGCAGCTGTTTCAGTCACAGCATTTCTTTCTTTCTTTTTTTCTTTTCCTCTTTCTTTAATGTCACGACACGAAGTCCGCTTTAAAATCTTCTTCCCTCAATTCCTCCTTGGAAGCTATAAGAGGGAGAAAATACCGAGAGTATCGCAGCTCCCCCTTTGGAAATAAAGCCAATTTCGGTGTCGTTAGTCTGCAAAACGAAGAATCACGACTATGAGAATACCACCCTCGACCGATGGACCGATCGAGAACTGTCCTAGAATCGTTAAACGAGATTCCTTTGTGAATTCTGCCTTGGACTACTTCGTATCTCAAAATTCTTTGGACAATGCAATGTCGTTTGCTAAAGTAGACAACAATGACTTCTAATTAAAACAACACAATGAGTATTGAGAAACAAGTTCATGGGAGTTGTCCATTTTTATCATACAAGGTAATAGCGTTATATTTTTATAATTCGTGTCGCGTATATATGCACACACACACACACACACATACACACGCGCGTGCGTATATATATATATACATATATATACATACATATATATATATATATATACATATATGGAAACACCAAGACGCTTTTTGAAACATGGCGAGTAAGGGTGCGAAAAGTGGAAGTAGAGTCACAAAACTCGCGTGAATCCACGTGGTGCCAAGTGGGGTGCATTAGCCAAGTTCCCCATTATCCACGCGTGAGAGACCCTTAAATTATCCAGTACTCGCCTACCGGCGACCTTATCCACCCTAGAATGTTGGCGAGAAAAAGACGTACGAGCTATTCGTCCAAGAACACGCTTAGTAGGCTCTAATGCTCCTGGAAAATTCAAGACCGATTCCGATTCTCCAGATCGCTATAAATTTGTCCAGATTTATAAAAACCTCTTTGATTTATAATCAAATTGTGAAACAAAAAGAGATATGATCTTTTATGATTTTAAGACAAATTTCGTTTATATATATAGAGATTCGCTTTTGAATGTAATAAAACTGTTAAGAACGCATCCGCTATAGATCTAGTAGCGGTTTATTTAATTGGAATTGTCGAGGGTTCGAAGAAGGACGCTAGAATTAGGAAAGAGAAGGGCAAGAGGTTGTTCAGCAGGCGGTGAGGAAATCGGGGATGTTGAAGTTTAGGCTATCTCCCAAAGCACAGTTCCAAGGAGGCTCCTTTAGACTTCAGTGACGTGACGTCGTCTAATACTCTAATCCTTCCAATGGAGGCGCCATCGTCCGCTTTACTGCGTGTTCATCTTCCTGGATACCAACTCTTCCCACCGACCTCTTCCATGGGTAGCACTCGCTAATTAATTGACAAGTACGGATTTTGAGACGACAAGACTTTCATTTTCGTTAAAATTCCATAGGTTTTAATGTAACAATCCAATTAAGAGAATAATTTTACAATTTTAATCTTTTGTAGTATACAAATGAGATATTTTTTTTATTTTCTCGAAAAGTATATTCGATTGGAAATCATAATGACGTAGAAAGCACTTTCTTCGAAGATCATCACGAAAATATCCTTCGTCTTACACATCCATGGCTATCTACTCGAGCCGTGCCAGGGTTGCTTTCTAATTATTCCCCGCAGGCCGTAAGGGATGGCACGTAATTGGAGGGTGGACGAGGACGCATCGATCCCCTGCTCGAAGGGATTCTCTTCCTCTCTAGTACTCTTTCTCGTTCGTTCTTTCTTCGACTCTCTATCATTCTAAGGAAAACTCTCAGACGGGTGAGCATCGGTCCGCAAAAAAGAAAAGTGATAATGTCTTAAGCCGTTGGTGCGATTTAACTTGCGATTTCGGGTATGGGTACAATTCACCACGATCCTTCGTAGGAGTTCGTCGCTCTAAACTCCGGGCTCCGTGGTTTGAGGAAGGTTTAAGGTTTAAGAGAAGCTCTTTCGCTTCTCTGAATCCTCGGAAGCTCTGCTAAGCACTGATGCTGATCCCACTCTTCCTCAACCGTCTTCTAGAAGCAGCGTTTATCTAATTTCAGTCGTCAGTTCGTATTATCGCTGTAAACCTTACATAGACGCATATCTATATTCACTTATATAGCAAGTCAATATAAGATTTGCTGAGCTGAATGAAACCTTGATTCATCTATATATGATGAATTATATTTACTTATTTCATACAATATCTAACTTCAAAAATAATAAATAAGAATTGTTAAATTTTCAAAATCTTATATTACCTATTGCACTTACTTTTCTTATCCAATCTCAGTATATTAGAAAAGTGACTTCAAAGATCAATTTGCTAATTATATAATCATTTAGTATAGGTATATATTGGTATTAAATATAAATGTATCATTTTTATAACAGAGTTCTTCAACATTTACAACTTCCGATGGAAAGTAAGTAGGATAAGTAAATATAGCTATGTATAGAAAAACAAGTATAGTAGAATAAAGGTAAAAATCGAAGTGCAATATAATGGAAGAAAGAGAAGGAGAAAGGTGCGCAATGTATCTATCTTTATAGGAGAAAATTGTGGTGTGCATCTAGGAGCTGTATCCCCTTCTCCTGTGTCCCAGGGGGTGGCGAGACGACGAAGAGGGTGTATAGAGGGGCCGGGAATTGCGCTCGAGAGAAGCTTAAAGGGGGTGGACAGTGCGCAGAACCCGCCCCCACTTTTCGCGACGAAGCAGAAGCTGCAAGCTATACGCGCAAGCCCTTATCCCTTCCCTTTACTATAGAGGATCGCCACCCCGTACTAACTTAAACATAGAACAGTAGCTCGTGAGCACCCCAACTGTAAGGGTTCTCCGTGCTTTTACGCAGCGCAATCTCCGTCCATACGCAACCGCGATTCAGCGAGCGCGCGTGTTCAGCGCGAGCCTCGGCGCGTGCGTCTAATTTTCGACATCCCGTAACTCGATTTTTCGATAAAAAGCGAAATAGACATAAAAAAAGAAAAATAAAAAAAATCAAAAAGGTGCCCTTATTTAGAGGGGCCTATCTCTATCGATTAATCAATTGAAAGCAGAAATATACGTCAGCTGTACAGGAATGGGCCACAGCTCTTGGAACAGTGCCCTCGACGGATCACAGGTGAACTTTTTCAAAACATGATCGTTCAGATCTCGAAAGCACTATTACGTAGATAACACGTTGAGAAGACACGATTCGAAGATTACGAATCGTTCATATCCATAGCACTGATCCTGAATCAACGACAGCCGTGTTTATTAGATTGCGCCGACGATGAACAAGAAAGATGCACTCGTAGATCGAATTGAATACATCAATGCATCCGATGGGAAAATAGACTTGCTGATCCTCTGGAATTTTTGTGTTCCAGGGTGGAACTGACCAGCGTCCCAGGCGGGCAGAATGCGATGGCACATCTCAAAAAGCGGAAGCTGGAAGCAGAGTCGATTAGTTCGAATCTTAAACAACCGCAACAGCAACAGCAGCAGCAACAACAATTGCAGCAACAGCCATTACTGACAAACAAAAAGGGTTCTCAAACTAGCGTTCCGAAAGAAATGGAGGTAACTGACGCGGCTGCTAAAAGAAGAAGAAAAAGTGTTCGTGATGATGAAATACGCAAGTCGATCGATGCCGTTGATCCAAATAAAAATATATCTTTACCCCAAAAGAAACGAGCTTTCGCTTCCGGAAATTCGGGAAGTCCAGCTAGAAAATCTAGTAAGCATTGTGAGGAACCCGAAGACGATGAAACTCTTATAAGAGAAACGGAAGCAGCTTTAAAGAGTTTGTCTGGAAGTTGGCCTGGCCCGAGAGGATCCTTATATCAGAGAGGAAATTCGGAGGAAGACAGGTACGAGTCTAATTTCGAAAATCTTTTCGAAGAGAAGAAAGAAAATCCAAAATTATCGCCTTCATCATTGTCTACCTCGTCAACGACCAGCACTGACGCTGGATGTTCGTTAAAAGACGTAATAACGTTTCGTGGTCAACATGATCGAAATGGTAGATCACAACAACCGATGAAACAAGAACTTATGAAGCAACAACATCCTACAAAAGGCAAAAAAGAATTTGACAACTTGATCAAAATTGAAAACGAATGCGCAAATATTCAATGTCAAGTAAACAATACGTGTCAAAATGAATCCGGTAAGATCCGACCGGTGCCTGTACGATCTTTAGCCGGCAAAGACAGGAGCGAAAGAAATCTTGTGGGTACTCACGTCGATCCTCAAGGTCGTCAAGTAGACAATAAATATTCCAGATACGAACCACCAGATTTTAACGAATTAGTTGACGATTCGTCGAATGAACTAGAAATCGACATGTCAGATCCTACCCCTGATAAAGATGATACCACGGGAGATAGAACAAACGATCGTGACAGAGATAGGATGTGTAAAAATGCACAATCCCCTTCCATTATTGGAAGACAACAACAATCGCATCATCATCAACACTACGCAGGATATCAAAGGCAATACCATGAAAATAACATGAAGATCTCCCCTACAGCAACGTCCTCTAGTTCTCCAGTACCAACGAATTCTCCATTCTCGGCAACTTCTGCATTCAGGCCTCCTAACAATGATCATTCAAAAAATACCTGTCGAAATACACCAACGGTACCAGTTGGTGCAACTCCTATACCACCTATTGGTCCATATCCAGCTTCAGCTACATTCGTAGGCTATCCAGCACCAGGCCCTGGTCCAACAATGCCCACTCCTCAACCTGTCCCTGGTTTATCACCAACGGAGGACAAACACTCACCGACCGTTTCTTTGTTGCAATTAAAGTCATCGAAGGAGGAATCGCATCATGTGTCGGTACACGATCCTACATCAAACACGGTACCGAGCAGTAAAAGTCCAACAGGCCTTCCCTCAGTGACAAGTCCAGATTCGTCGAAACAATATACAATTCTTCAACCCGCGGGAGTAGGTTCTAGAGCTGCCAGTGCTATTCAAGATATTACTAGAGAAGGAGTAGTCAGTGTCGCTGCAGTTAGCAATTGTAACACCGGAAGCAGCAGTACGAATAACAGTAGTAATAATAATAGCAACGGAACTAATTGTAATCGTAATGTTACCAACAAGAATACGAGTAACAACAATGTGAATAATAATAGTAACAATAGTGGAACTAATGGAAATTCGAACAGTAATGTAACCAGCATTTCGATCACTGCTGTTTCTACCAGTACCACCTCTAGTTCCACAACTACTGTTGATGGTTCATCTGGAAGTGGAACGGGACAACAAGAAAATATGATGAAAATGCCAGAAAGACCTAATACATTCGACGCTAGCAGACCAGGAATGTCCATGTCTCCGTCCAGTCTCAGTAGAGGTGAGAAATGAGAATTAGTTAGGAAATTAACATCTTCCTCATCCTATAAATGACGTTTAAAAATAACAAAATGGTAATCGATAGCGTGTCTTGTTGTTATTAATCTTAAAACTATCTGTCGTATTTAATTACAAAATATAAATTAAACTATTAATGAAAATAGCATACTAAAGAGTTTTTACTCATACGTTATACATTGTAAGAAGGAGACAAACGGCATTTTGAACTCTTCAGTTTATTCCGTTACTTCGTTATTCTTTCTCACTCTGTCTCTCAGGTCCCCACCCCCTCCCTCTTTTCTCTCTATGAAGTTAGGGGAGTTAGGGCAGCTCGGAAAATCAATAATTACGAAGCGAGGGGTGATGACTCAAATCGTTAAATCAAGGTCTCTCCTGTTGAAGATATTCTATGTGTCCTTTTCATGAGCTTATCGATATTCTGCAGTGAAGATGTTGAACTGCATTGATTGTTAGCAATGGCCAACTTTTACTCCAATTATCAAGTAGTAGTAGAAAGTAATTTACTATCGTATCAACAAACCAAGTATCTAGTACAATATATAATGATTATAAAATGACAGTCTTTAACAAGAAGAAATATTTTAGAAACCGCAGATTTTATCCATTAGTGATCTGGTAATTTATCTAAAAATTCATTTTAATTGATAAAAAATCATAAATGTACGTAGGTAATATTCCGAATGATCAGTACTAATGAAAAAATGAGGATAAGGCACGAAGACAGAAAGAAACAGATAAAATTTATCGTATAGGTGACAAGAAGCGTAGTGGAACGTGACAGGTAGAGACTCGAGTGCATTCCAGGGTCTTAGGGCAGCCCTGACACGGTATGTCTAGTCAGGGGAAATTTGGGGTTGATACCACGTCATACGTATAAGCCGCAGCTGTCAGCGGCTGGAAACGTGACTAGCATCGCAGCCGCTCCAAGCCGCCTTATTACCACGCTACGCCCCGCTGTCGTCTGTTATTATCCCCTTAACATTTTCTCCATCCGAAATTGTGAAAATGAAACGTTTTAAGAAATTCAATCTTTTCCTATTTCGAAATCGTTTTCTGTAAAAATCATCATTTAGCATAAATAAGAGCAATCAAATTGGTAAATATTTATATCGTTATAATGTATAACAATTTTTAATGTAAAATTAGCTCTCAGATTCGAATGCAAAGTTTTAAATGCATTCAACACTATTACAAATTAATTTTATCGAAATCGTATAATTCTTCATTACAGCCTGTTCACAATCACAGCAATTGAATTCTGATCATTTTGATTTAGCAGCCGTATTGCGTGTTGCTTTTTTTCGACACTTTTACGGATCTACACGCACGCGCGCAAATGCGTGTTGACACGCCATAAAACCACTATCGGGAAATCCGTCGGCCGCAAAAACCACCCTTTTCGCATTGAGACCACCGCGGCAAGCTCGATCTAGCTAATAAAAAAATAAACTGCCCTGTAACTCAATTTTACGCTGCCTTTGCGACCGTACGCATAAAAAGGGCGTTTACTCGCGCGTGAGGGCTCCCTTTCCCTTTAAGAGCAAACGTCACTGTGTGTAAATACTCGTCTCGTGATCATTCTTCACTCTATTTTCTTATTCTTTTTCTTTTTTCTACAATCTATTTTTTTTTCTTCTTTAATGAGAACTCATTAAATAAAGTATCGTTATTGTATTCATCGTTGTATGATATATTTATTTAGAAATATGAGAACGTAAAACCGTTACATCAAAATAAAGAAAAGAAAAATGGAAAAAAATAAATAGAAAATAAGAGAAAGAAAAAGAGGAAGAGAGAAAGAGGCGGAGGGAGAAAGAGAACGAATGACACGCGTCAAGTTTGCATCAAGTCAAATGAATAAAACAATCCTGGTGTTTATGTATACCTTTGGTTCTCCCGCGGTGACCCTCACGTGAAATGGCTACAAAATAACACAATTACACACTCGGCCTCAGCCTCACCCTCAGCGGCTACTGCTCATCCTCATTCTCACCCCTTGATTCCACTCGTTTCCTCTGTCCCTCTACCTACCCTGACTTAGGATCCTGCAGAAAAAAAGAGACGATACGAGGGAACAAAAAGAGGAAGAATCGTGGTACGACTGACTTGTTACAAGTCTATTCAGACATCCGTAAAGAACAGTGCGTGCCTCTATTCATTTTGTTGACCGGAACCATTATCTTCCCCTTCGTTTTTTCTCCTTTCTTGAGCTTAGCCACCAACGACAAGTCGGTTTTAAAACCTTACGGCTAATTTATTAATCCTACCAGTGGCTAACCGCATGTCCTCACTTATTTCATCACAGTTTTTTAGACCGATCCTAATTAAAAAGGCATGAGATCCAGAAGCCTTTCGCTCTAAACAGAAATATTAAATGATTTCGGTACACCTTTACATACAATTTAATTATAATTAATTAGTTTTCTGACAAATTACAATTAATGTTTGTAGAAATAATACCAGTGATTTCTTACAAATCCAATTTCAAATAAAACTTTAACCGTTTCTATTCCAATAATTTTAAAAACACCGATCACGTTTAACGAATACGGTAGTACATTTTATCGTTAATTCCGACATAAGGTTGGAACTCTGCAAATAAAGTATGCCGCTAATGACGTCACGTGTCGTAATCCAATTTATGAAGTGGTCGGACTTCAGTCGCCTTAAGGAGAACGCGAACATCTAAGCGAGGTTCGTCTCTATCTTACTCTCTAGAACGCGAAATGACGGCCTGATGAAGTTTTCTGCCGTCATGGCAGCCGATTCAGGATCGGCCGTAGTTAGCTAGAGGGATCAGAGCCAGAGGGGGATTAGTACAAGACAAAGTTTATAAAAGTGCGCTTACTCCAGGGGAAAGCTTCAACACCCCAACCTAAACTTGGATTCATCCTTAAGGTTCTCTCAGAATCCGTCTTCGACCCCTGTGATACATATGACAAACTTACCTATGTACACACAGACACACACACACACACACACACACACACACACACACACACATATATATATATATATGTACATATACCGTAGGTGTTGAATTTTTTCTATAAACCATTTGCTTACTTTAACAAAATAAATATAAAATTATAATAGCAGACACTCAAATGAATAACTAACGTCAATAATAATTTATGATAAAACTTGTTCAATGTGTGTAACTTAAATATGATAGACTTATATCGTAGACTTTCACTATTTTATCGACTTAGTCTGAGAATAGAAAATAGGAGCCATTCGCCTCATCCCAATAGATTGATACTTCTCGACTACCTGCACTTATTGACAACCTGTAATTGTCTGGTCACGCGAGGTCACTCTGAGAACACGAACGTGATCGTCATAGTGTATACCATACCTACTATTAAGGTGCAGTTAGTACACGACAGATGCTGATGTCGGTTGTTTGGGTATGGTCTTCTCGTCTGGCATCAGTATTAATTTCACAAAGTATTAGGACGAAATAGTTATTAAAAAGAAAACTCGAAAAAATATTTTAGAAGTTGACTATTATAAACTATATTGAATATTACCTAAAATAAAAGTAATAGTAGTAACATCATAGATATTTGTACTTATTATCATATTTTTACTATTTTTACTATTTGCACATTAATAAGCGAATTATACCACTAATTAAAAAGAGAAAGTAACAAATGAATGATATAAAATTCGTACCCTTTTTTCCTATTACAATCTATAAATTTCGAACTAATTTTTTTATTTAGAAATCGTTAATTTTATTCGTCTAGAGAGGGAATTTACTTCTTTATCTCGTTGAAGATTCTAGGGCGACCATATATACCCATGATAATCTCCGAGGATTAACCGTAGTAGACAGAAATCCCAGAGGTTATTCGAGAGGATACGTGACTACTACAGGATTTTCAGACTGACCATTCGTATATCTATATTTTAGTTTAACCTTTTTGTAAATAAGTTTATTAGAAATATAAAAAAAAAATTTTTTTTAAATGATAAAAAAGAAGTTTCAATTTTTTTGTAAAAAATTTGTTTAAAGAAGGATTAAGGTTGCAGGATATATTAACAAACGACACATATATTGAATATGCACCCCACGTACTAACTATTACTTCCCTACGAAACAATGACGTGATGTTGAACATGTTCGGTTGTCATCCATTTAATAGTTAATTTGCATTCAACTCAATACATCGACGACAATCAAATACAATATTGTACAGGTGTAATATACTGCAGACTATTACCAACATATTAAATGTACATTTTGTTTGTAAACCAATCAATATCTTTATTATACAGAAGTTAATATAATGTTAATTCTGCGGAATAATTTTTTTGCTGAATCGTAATCGCAGGATATATTCTCCTTGTTAATTTTGAAATATAAATAAAGCTTGTATTAAATCAAAATATCGATTGTTACGTGGCATTTAACAGATAAAATACGAGAGAAAACAGAAAAGTTTCGACAATAGATTGTTACTCATCAGAGCGTGATTATAAAATCGCACACATGTATTATCACGAATTAAATAGATACGACCATAACTTCATACAGATCGAATTCCTCTGATTTATTTCAAAGGATACAACAATTGATAAATGATACTTTATAATTATATATAGAAAGCAATTATTGTGTATCAAACTCGTGCCCTTTCGAATTTTATTAATTCATTGATAATATTTGAGATTAAATATTTACATAAAAGGAAAAACAACCAGGCAAACATCGATTTACGTACTTCATTTTGATTTGTTACAGAAGGCAACAAGTGTCCAACCCCAGGTTGCACGGGGCAGGGTCACGTGACCGGACTCTATTCCCATCACCGCAGGTAAGCAATTATCGGTAATTAATCCGCGCTTTACCCTCTACCCCGTTTGATTAGACAGCTACGCGTTTCTCTACAGTGAAATCGAATTTCAATAGCGAATAGAAATGACCTTGATGATCGATTTGAATTTTCAAATTAATGGAAACAACAATGAGACTTTAATGTTAATGTTTATTTGTTCACAGTCTTTCTGGTTGTCCACGAAAGGATAAACTAACACCTGAAAGTGAGTATTTTTTTATTTAAAAGATTCCTTATCGTAGTGCATCTTCTTTTTGCGAGAGCGCCTTTTTGAAACGACGAAATAAGGGAGCGATAATTGCGATATATTAAAAACATTCGATGATGAAAGATTAAAAACTCGTTTCATTACTACATTTCTTCACATAGTCGCGAGTACATTAAAATCGACATATGAGATCGTAAAACGATCAACACGAGAAAGAAACGAGCCTGCGTTCCATTATGTGTGTCTGTTTGTCTGTCTGTCTTTGTTATACATTTTCTGTGCTTTTTGTTTGCGGGGTAGAGAGCTTTATTTATTGCGTTCTGTTCTGTTTCATTTATCTCGTTTTTTGTGTTCGTAGTTTATTATTATATAGTAGAGAGTTTTATCACCACACTTGAACTTGGTTTTCTTGGACGTACCTACGAACCTGTGGAGAACTCGAGACACGAGAAGTGCGAAGGACCCTCGGCATTCCGTATGCGTCTAACTATCGAACGGAGGATTATGCGATTGAGTATTATTACCTTGCGACTTTTCCTTCGTCAGCCTCTTAATACCCATTTAGAAATCGTAATAGGATATTGCATATATGCTATATTTTACTTGTTACAAATCAGGGGGGTACCTTTAAATGTACTTCATCGTATGAACGAAATTCGTTGAAATTTCAAGCGATCAATATTTTACGCGTCACTTTTTGAAAATTCATCCTTCGCTATATTTTTTCGATAATTTACATTACATTAAAACACAGGTACACATTGTTAAACAGTACGAAACTAAATTAAACACCTTACTTTGTTACTAGTATCTTTCCAAAAAATATACAGTGCTTTACTATACACAAAATACTTCAAATCGCATTATAATTTATCTCTCTATTAATTATATCTTTATCTCTTGTGTTTCTCTCTACCCGCTTGGTATATTTGATTGTCATTACACATTGATTTATCGTTATTGATAACGTTGTGTAAACTTACTTATTATTCATTATTCCTGTATTCCTATAATCTCTATGCTACACATTTTATTTTTACGTGTTTTCTGTTGTTTATTTTATTAAAATGTATCAATCTGGAACCCTTCTGATATCCACGATAATCGATAATAATCCTACCTTATAATCCTTGTACTCTTTAGAATGATAATAGGAGTAATACTCAATCGTGATAATTATACTCAATGCATAAAAATATTTAATACTATATCCATGTTTACATGGTTTTACACGATATGAAAAGCTTATAAGCATAAAAAATATTCCTCCATATTCCGTGTGTGTGTGTGTGTCTGATCGACGCCACGTGTCTCTGGGTTCTCTCTAGTTCTAGCGATGCATGAGACTATTTTGAAATGCCCGACGCCTGGTTGCAACGGCCGTGGTCATGTCAGCTCTAATAGGAACACGCATAGAAGCCTCTCCGGGTGTCCCATAGCTGCGGCAAATAAGCAGGCCGCACGCGAAGCACGACACAAGGCACAAGGTAAGGTAAAACATTGGCATCCCTCGCTCGAGCCCCATTCGCTGGTCAAGAAAATCCTGCCATGACATCAAGCCCTACTGTGAGATAAGGATTAAATGTTAGGGGTAGACAGTAATGTGGGTTGTTACAGGACACGCATCCAATTTTCGATTTTGCGTTTTATGAAAAAAAATTCGATAATTATCTCGAGTTCATTCTTTGCAATATATATTTGACAAATATTGTTTAAAAGTCATATAATATTTAGATAGATAGATAGATAGAGAAAGAGAGAGAGAGAGAGAGAGAGAGAGAGAGAAAGAGCAATTCCGATGTAGTATTGAAAAACTTCTTTCGTTCTTCGAATTTCGATTTTTGAATTTCTGCCTAGTATTATTTCCTATAGAGTTTTTCGTTAAGACACGATATATCAAATGATTTATTTTTTTACAATAGTGTCAGGAATACCTCCAGAATATATCAGCACAAATCTACTGCCACCATCAATGGACAGCAAGTCCTATTCGCAGTACTCGTCTGCGGGTCAAGATACAAAGCCAGTGATAAGTTCCTTGACTTACGACTATTATGCTTCGACGAAAAGCACAGGGATAAATGTGAAGCCTCCGAAAACGTCAGAGGAAAGTCCACCTTCTCGCCCAAGCAAGATAGTTCCTAAGACCGAGAACATGACTGCCAGTGGTAGTTGCTGCAATCCTTTACCAAGTAGAGGTCAAAATACATCGGACCTGTTGGTACCTAAAACGGAAGATACTGTATCATGCCGTGTGAATTCGCCACCACCTCCTCCACCACCAACAGTTCGACCTACATATGACTCTTATATGAATCAAGACTCAAATTCCTCTTCATTGTCATCAATGGATGCAATGGGCTCAAGGGGTACTATAGGAGGAAGTATACATCATCCTAATCAACATCCAACACATCATGTTTTACCAATGCAACCGACCGTCGCTTATCCCATGCCAATGGTCGAAGATACAAGAATGAGCCATCAAATGTCACAAAGATCACCATACGAATCTTCAGCAATGATGGCTGCTGCTGCAGCCGCAGCAGCAGCTGCCACTACTAGTGAAGAACTTTATCATCACAGATCTGCCGAACATGCGAGAGCATATATACATCCAGGAGCAACCAATATCGCACGACCTGTAGTTACTTATTCGAATGAGATCGCCGCTGCAAGAGGTTACGAAAATGCAATAGCCAACGCTGCTAATCATCGACCGTACGATCCAGGTACTACGTCAGCATACGAAAGATACGATGCACAAACTTGTGCCCCAATTCAAGCTCAACAGCAGCAGCAACAACAACAACAGCAACAGCAGCAACAACAACAACAACAGCAACAACAACAGCAGCTGCATTCAAGATCGAATATGTATTATTTGGGGCAGACCGGCATGACGCCCGAGGAACAGGAACGCGTTTATCATCAGGAAGCTGCAGCCGCCGCACAACAACATCAAATGGTTATGGCTGCAGCTACGGCAGCAGGCATGATGAAAACAGAGGATGGTAGGTATTATTTATTTATAAAAACATTTATTTTTTCTTATTATACCAAATTTTCTTCTTACAATATCAAAAATTATTCACGATCATTTTAATTATTTGTATGTTAGTAAAATGCGTGACAGTAGCACAAGTTCAACAAATGCAAAAGCCGGGTGGTCCGCCAACATCTCCAGGTGGTTCAGTGATGGATCTATCCACGTCAAGTGTTACTTCGACCAGTCCACAGGTTAATCAAAATTTTGCAATATTTGAAATGTAAAATGCATTTGTGAAAGAATATTTATACGACTTGTTAAAATTATTTCCAGGCTCCTCCTTATGGATCGAGCAGTCTCAGTCCGCAATATGGAGGAGGTCAAACTGTCGGAGGCAGCCCGCAAGCTGCTGCGAGTCCTCACTTGACTGCCAGTCCTCAAGTCCCTAGTCCTCAAGGCCAAACATTGGACCTTAGCGTAAATAGACTCCATAGGTAATTATTTAATCAAAGAAATTGAAATATTATTTATTTTTATAAAAATGTAAATGATTCGATGTATTTTATTTTTCTAGTGGTGCACCAAGTCCTCAATACTCCACGGGTCATGGAGAAGCCGTAGCGGTGCCAGTAGGTCCAGGCTTTCCGGCACCACGACCAATCGAGGAACAAACCGAACCCGTAGATTTCTCTACGGCGAACGAACCAGTCAACTTCAGTGGGGGTCCAGGAATCAGGCCTGTCCCAGGATTCCCACCACCCGGTGTGCACGTTGCTGCATATAGTCGTGAAAGCACTCCCGACAGTGGAGGTTCCCACTATATGGACGCTTACCGAGATCCTACTGGTGAGTTATTGTCGTTTATTGCATTATCTCTATCATAGCTCGAACACTAATAAATTATAAAATAAATTATAACTCTTAATTGTATACTACCTACTGATATCCTTCTTCGGGTTGATGTTTAAAGAAGTCAAGTTATCACTTTCGTATGTAAAAAGTTCACAGTGATGAAAGATAGTCGATTATAACAAGGTACCATAACATGAAATGTTAGCTTGTCGTTACGTCGATGTATGTTATATCTACCGATAATAGTAAGGGTGGCAAAGAGAAAGTTCGTGGATGAAACGCGCGGAAGAGAACAAAGAGTGCGACGCCCTCGGGGTTTCGAGAAGCATGAGAAACGTAGGAGGGTGAGAGAGAGATACGTGGTTACAACCGTCGAATAAAAATTCGCCAGAACAGTACACGACTGCCATAATAGGCACCTATGGCCCAACTCTCATTTTCCTCGGTCTCTTCGTGCCTTGGCATTCCAAACCACCTACGCGTCCCCTCTGTCTCTTTTGCTCTTTATCTCTCATATTCCCCATCTCTTTCTCCCATTTTCTCTCACGCTCTTTCTTTCTCTCTCTTTCTCCCATTTTCTCTCACGCTTTTTCTTTCTCTCTCTTTCTCTCACTCTCTCTCTCTCTTTCTCTCTTCCTCTTTCCCGTACACACGTACATAGACACTCGCTCACTCTCTTTCATTCTGGACGTTCACAGTACACCCTTCCATATCGAACCACCCACCGTGACGGTACACGGCCATTGTTAATTATCAATATTTCGCGTACACGAAGCTGGCAAAAGTCCGGTGCGGCCAATATTGTCCGGACTCAGACGCTGGGGAGTAGTTATTGAAATTGAAACATTCGAGCGCACACTACCATGTTCGTTCGCCATCAACGTGTTCCTGCAACGTCGCGCACACCGTCCTTCCATCCGTCGGCTATTTGCACTTCACGTTTTTTCTCTCACAACGAAATGAATTCTTGCCAGTAAATAAACGTGTAGATTATACAACGGTTAATCAAGCAACTCGTTGCTCGCGCGACACACCTTTATCCTTTTCGTTTTTTTATCTTTCTTTAGTCCGTCGTGTTCTATATAACGTTCTAAGCATTAGATGCGTATTCCAGTGAAGTAAAAAGTAATTTTTTTTATTAATGAAATTCAGACTATGTAGTAAAATTAAGTTCATTTGAATAAAGTCTTGTCTACGTTTTTCTGTTCTTCTATAAAGCAGAATGCATACAATATTTGAATTTTAATCATTGTATTAATCATATTTGATATGATATTTTGTTCATAGGATATGGACCTATGAGCCCACATCCAGGTTACGGTATGGCTGGTGTACAGCCAGAATATCCTGGAAACACTTATACTCCCTACCCCACCGCTGGTTACAATTGTGGTGGAACTTATCCTGCAGGTCCAGTAACTTCCGGATACCAAATTCCAGCAGGTTATACCCCAGCACCGTGTTACAGTATGCCGCCGCCACAACATACCGTCGGACCTCTCGATAAACCATCTGGTAAAGATGACAGGTAAGAAATATACAATACGATCACATTTACCTACGATTCTCCAAAATTCATTAAAGGACTTGTACTTCACTTTTCGGTAGTTGTAATAGTCTGCTCATCATTTGTAATGAATTAAGTTCTATTTCAAGTCGGACATACGTCCAATAATAATAACAATAGAGACGTGACAAATATATAATAAAATATTCTTATAAGATAAATAGAAAAGCAACACTCATAGGACAATTTCGCACGAGAAGATCTATATATTTGGTACTTGCCTTGCGGAAAGGGTCGCGCGAATCTCTCTCGCGATATATTCGCGCCCGAAGCTCGAAAAGGCGGAAAGGCGACGGCTAACATCGACGGACGGTGCAAGGGGAGAGGCTACGCATACCTACCTCCATTTTGTTAATTAAAGTAATTACTCTTCGTACCGAAAGTGCCAACCTTATTCTAATTGACGTAAAGCTTGGTGGTATGGCATAGAAGGCGCGATTCGAGGCATATAAGAGGTAGAGAGAAAGAGAGATAGAGAGAGAGACAAAGGCAGAGAGAGAAAGAGAGAGAAAGAGAGAGAAAGAGAGAGAGAGAGACAGAGAGAGACAGAGAAGTGGAGGAGAAAGAGAAGAGAAGAGAAGCATAGTAGAGAGGACAAGCCAAAGTATAGGTAGAGGTGGTGAGCTGCCAAGGGAGGATAAGGTTGAAAGGGAAGGCGAGGTAGTTGCTACCGCACTGGATTATAGGGCTATAGCCGCTGTCCCGTTAGAGTTAAAGCTCGGAACAATGTCTTAGCTACAACTGGATTCGTCCCTTTCATACACTTTACTTATACAAAATTTGACGTATCGACACTGAGTCATAATTTTCACTACATTCACATATTCATGACATATTTATACTAAATTTCACGACTATACTTTTCGAATATCTTACATTTTGCTAATAAGAAAATGGTTCTGATTTCAATCCAAAAGAAATTACTTTCATTAGATTAAACACCTATCTGGTTTGAGCTCGCCAAGCAATGGGCACGGATTAAATTCCAGAGAGGATTCTATAAAAATAGGTTCCTTGGAGTCAGAAATTTAACAACGTATGTAGTTAGATATACGGCAAAGGTAGAGGAAAGCGGTTAGAGACGAAGACCAGAAAACAGGATGGCAGATAGGGCAAAGCCGGGGGCGAACCAGTGAATTGCACTCAAGTCCGCGTCCGCTGGCTCGGTTTCCCAGCAATATCGTGGCCACTCAAGGGTCATCGAGGTTTTCAGGGCATCTCATAGCCCACGGTGAGTTCGCCCATCTACGAGACCAGGAGGAGACGAGCGAAGTAGGAATGAATCGTCTGCTTTCATCGATTCCGATCCACGTGTTCTCCTTTCGTCCCTCTTTTCTCCTCCTCCTACGCGTATTCCTTCTCTTTCTCCGTGAAAAGAAGGGGAGCATTTTTCTCGGCTGTTTCATATATCGTTGCTTGTGATCGCAAATGCGAAGAGAAGCATCGGTAGAAGCAGCAATAGTAGCAGGCAGTCCCCTTTCCGAGAAAAGTTGCAGAACGCAATAAAACTTCTCGCTATTGTATCTCGCTCTCTTTCTCTCTACACCTACTCCTTTTCTCTTCTCTCTCTCTCTCTCTACACCTACTCCTTTTCTCTTCTCTCTCTCTCTCTATACCTACTCCTTTTCTCTTCTCTCTCTCTCTCTCTCTCTCTCTCTCCCTCTCTCTCTACACTTACTCCTTTTCTCTTCTCTTCTCTCTCTCTCTCTCCTTTTCTTTATCTCGGATGATAGCGTGTTCAGTTAGAGATTTGCTCGCACACGATGTAATGTGTAAACTACCGTTTCATAAGAGAAATACTTTTCGGGTAGCTTGCGTTGACCGAAGTTGTCCGGTTAGATTATCTACGGTTATTGTTGGAAATAAACTATTACACGCGTTCAACGCTAGTTATGGTTTAGCGAGTTACAACACGCGATTTCTTCGTAGCTCGGATGGCAGGCACATAAGTGAGACGAGCAATCGCGGAGAGATTGTTTTATTGTTCATCTTGTTCCGTGCAGTATGAATATAAGGAGGCACACGTTGAATTTTGCACCTCGGCCCGCCCCTCGTGGCCGCGACGGCAAGGAGCTGATACAGTGCCCCACGTCGTCCTGTGATGGCATGGGTCATGTCTCGGGGAACTACGCTACCCACAGAAGGCAAGGCAGCATTGACATTGACATTGACATTGACATCGACGTTCAGATTATATACGTATACCAAATGCAATATTTAAATAAAAACATCTAAATATCTTCGTTATTTATAGTTTTATGTAGAAAATATACAAAGTTATATTATTTCAAGGGGCAGATTATCTGACAGCGGAAAGAAGTTTTTTCCAAGTTACATTTTTATGAGATCTCAAGATCATCGGTATTTTTTTAAATAGAACTTTACGATCTTTTTGCATTAATTGATTCTTCATGTTTTTCTGAATAGAACAATATTAGGGTACAACATCATAAATTATTAGTTCGCGAGATATTTTAAAAAAATATTTGATGATTCACGTAACTGTAACAAATCATATCTTTTTTGGTTAAGGTTAGAAAGAACTATTACAGGAAAAAATGAGTGATTATACTTTTTTTGGCAACTGCAATAATGCATGTGCAAGTGCACTTGCGAAAAAAATATGATCGTGAGTATGTAGTTCACCTTCAATCTTTCATCTTTTTTACTGTTTTTTCTAACTTCAATCAAAAAAATAGTTTGTTACAGTTGTATGAGAATTTCCAAACATTTTTCCAAAATACATTAAAAATTAATTATTTTTCAACATTATACTCTAATACTCTTTTATCCAGTATGGCATATACAGAATCAATTCATGTAAAAAATTACAGCTCTTCTTTGAAAAAAAAAAAATGTTAACGGTCTTGAGATCTTGTAAAAAAATAACCTTGAGAAAAAATTCTTTTCATAGTCAAATGTGAATCTTAAAATAATGTAAAACTTTGTCCTGTACATTTTATCCATAAAATCATAAATAACTAAAATATTTAAATGTTGACATCGCATTTGGTATATATTTTGTATATGAAAACAGCGATGCAGCACGCACGAACGCACGCTACACACAAGTATACTACATATGTACACATCACTGAATCCTTTTACTCTAATCTAACCAATAATAGTTTTCTCGTAAAAATTCATAAATTGTTATCGATTAACAATTAAGAGTAATCAAGAAACACAGGAATTGTTCTCGCTAGATGATTCTCATCCGTTTGATCATTTATTTTCATTTTCATCTTGGATTACAAATTCCTGGCGAACGTACGATATATCTTTATACATATGTATAAAATCAAAGCGTCTACACTAATTGTCCAATTTGTTGTAAACATCATATATATACATCAATGTATATATATATGTATAGAATACTTTATATGGGGGTTTTGTACCATTGCGTGTCGGTGATTCGTAGTGGCTTCTTAGGTGTTTTTGCGTCATCGAACATACTTCTAGAAAACCCTCCTTCCTAGTTGAGCCATTTTGTATACTCGATATAACTGCTGATACTAGCTTTTACATGAGTATGATATAACCTTATGTTTTTCTCATAAGATGACTCTGTCTGTCACCCTTTCTCTTTTACTCCATTTATGTCTTTTTTACATGCGTAAATATATATTGGTTTTGTAATACAATACGTTATATCAAAGTGTGTAGATAAGTTTCGTGTTGAATGAACTTTTTCATTTCCTCCCATTTCGACCCGACCCCTACGAAAAGGGATGACAAAATCATGATGAAAAGTGCTTTCATAATTGTGCGGGAGAAGACTTGTCCATTTACGAGGCTTTCATCGGCGTAAATCTTGTTACAGTAGCGTAAGTTTTTCGGACTGGTATACTCGATCACCAAAAATCCGCCATATTGATCAACTTTCGCCAGCCTCAGGTGGGCAGCTTTGTAGCGAACTATTGTCAATGACCATGTCAGAGCAGAACCGTGACGGAGAAAAAAGAATTGAATGACTATCGAAAATACTTTTTGCAGAGCAATTCTAATTCATGTAGAAATTTAAATAATTGGCAATTGACGAGTTTCACTGGGGTCAGGTGTGAGTGTGCTTCCTGCTCTCCCTTTCAGTGTTCTTAGAGTAAGGCTGACCTTGTGTTGACATGAACCTGAAACGCGATCGACCTTACGAGCGACACCTCATGAGTGATCCAATTGGAACACGGCGTTGCCATTTGCATGCTACTTAAATCGATCTTCGTTGATTGCCCGTTTCAAATATGCAATTAAAGATACATCAGGCTTCCGAGGACAATGTAAGACCTGCATATCCTTGTACGAATACGCATGTGATTATCGAGAAAATAAATAAAAGCACAATATATCGCTCTCAAATTTTTTTCGTTTGAACCGGATGCAAGGCAAGTCGTCCAAGTTTTACTCGCGCGAAAAGTTATCTTTTTATAATAACATAGCAAATAAGAAATCTAATTGGGTGATCTCGGTGAGGCGATTTTCCTTAGTATTACCTTTGTTTAGTACGATTTAATATGTTCCATCGGTGATGGATATCCACCAAAATGGAGCACTTGGAACTCATCGAGGTCTATCCTTTTAGATCACACAAAACCAATGATGGATCCTGCATAGAAAATTCGATGTAAGTATTCTCGCAAACCTCGTGGCAACGTCGCGTGAATTGCATGCGATGTATTGCTGGAGACCTTGGATGTTCTTGAGGTGTACGTTCGTGAATAAAACCATGAAGATTACGGCGTTGCAATATGTTTATTTAGCGTTTAATAATTACGATATTATTTCAGAGAGATATGTACTTATTTCACCGAATAGAGCAGCGCGTAGTCATCATGGTAAATGCTGAACAGCTTTAACTTGACCTGGCCTATCTTAAACTTTTAGCCTCTCTGGTTGTCCGCGAGCCGATCGTTCTCAAATTCAAGCGCACTCTCAAGAGTTAAAATGCCCCACGCCAGGATGTGACGGATCTGGACACGTCACGGGAAACTATTCGTCTCACAGAAGTTTGTCTGGTTGTCCACGAGCTAATAAACCGAAAAGCAAACCTAGGGATGGACAGGATTCTGAACCATTGAGGTCAGTTGGCTCGAATAATCGTTATATGCACTGTTGTCTTTTTTCTATTCATTTTTATACACCTTCCGTATATTGTAAATCGTGAGCTTTAATTTAATCGATGATAGAGGTGATCTCGATGCCTGTGGCAGATTGAAATTTATTCTCTCATGAACATATACATTTTCAAATGAATTCGCTAGTAAATCTTAAAGATTCGGTTTCGTGAAATTCTGATCTTCTCCAAGTTCTGCAATTTGCTGGGTCGGTAGTAATCGCTATCTCAATTTGCGTTTTCGTCGCGTTCGCACGTTACACGTAGCTAAAGCAGGTATCTACGTGACCGCATTGCACGTACCAAGATCTGCTACGAGACCAAAAGGGGAAACCCATCCACGTACAACCACGTACTAACTCTCCCTATCCGAGTAAAGGCGAAGACGCTGACTAATAACTGGCGGTTTCCGCTCGTTTCACGCTTACTCTGTGTGGATGGATGTTGTACGGTGCTGGTAATGGTGGTCTTACCATTTTGAACTACAGATGTCCTATCCCAGGTTGCGACGGATCTGGCCATGCTACTGGCAAATTCTTGTCACATCGCAGGTAAGGCTAACGAAGATAAGCAAAGAGAACAGTAGCCCATTTCTGCCTCAGCACGATTACCTCAAATTAATATATATGGATTAATTGAAGTTACAAATCAAATTGACGAGATTTTCTTAAAGAAAATGCTTCGTATCGATGCATTGAAAATATTCACTATCGGTGATATATTCGATGTTGCATATTGCAGCCAAGAAGCAAGGATAGAAACAATAAATCACATATGCATTTAATATATACCACGTAAGAACTTTATTTTCAGACATTTATTTATCCAATTAACAACTTTAACGCATTGCAGTGCATCCGGATGTCCGATTGCAAATAGAAACAAAATGCGTGTGTTGGAGTCTGGTGGAACAGTCGAACAACACAAAGCAGCAATTGCAGCGACGACAGCGATGAAATTTGAAGGTGTCAATTGTCCTACTCCCGGCTGCGATGGTATCGGTCACATAAATGGCTCTTTCTCCACGCATAGATCTCTCTCTGGTTGTCCTATAGCCGGACATGCTGTCAAGAAGCCGAAGTTCGAGGATATGTCCAGCATGTACAGCAAAGGAATCCCCGGTGAGGATTTAGCCGTTGCTTCTGCCTTTTTATGCCCAGAAAAACCTCCTGTCAAATTATTGATGGAAGAGTAAAAAATGGAGGACAAGATATACCGCGCGTGGGCAGAGTATGATATCCAGCTTATGAAATTTTTAACTGCGAACAATTGAGGGTTTTTTCGAGACAAATTTGACTCGGCCTTCTCGCACGCAGTTATCATAATTATAAATGAAATATGCGTTTTGATACGTGATGGAAAATGAAATTAGCGTAGAAGAGGCATTAGAAAGTGTCAAAATAACTTTGCATACTCTTTCATGCTTTCGATGATTCTCATCCAGGCGAGATTACTTTATTTAAATTATTTTATTGGACCAAATATGTTTGTTGTCTTATTGATTAATTAATATCATATTATCATAAATTAGAAATGACTCGTATCTGGATGAGTGAAGTATCGAAATATGCGATATTGCAAATTTTTATTTGTAAACTTGTGCGTATCAGACCTTATACTCAGTCCTGTGCTATGCCACGCTCTATTCTCCATGCAATGATGTGCTGTCATACCAACGATGGTAAACCCTTTCCTTTTCCTTTTTCGTCTTTCTGTCTCCTTACATATTTTTCGTTCACTTTTCTTTAAATTTTTTATGTACGATGTTGCATTACGTTAACTCGTTTCTCACGTCACTATGATTCAGATGTGTTTAAACCTGAATTCACTATCAAAATTTATATATGGTGACGTTAGAAAGTAGCAACTTATAATAATTCAGCCGATAAAATACCTAAACCGAAATAAATAACATTATCTTCACTCATCTGTCCTCACCTGTTTTTCGGTATTAGTCTCGCGTTATTACCTCTCCTATATAATATGCAAGAAAAAAATATAAAAACAAAGTAAGCGGTATATCATTATGATGAAAAATAATATATTCTGATTTATTCTGGGATCACGATCAGCTCCTTTCCTGTCATTGAGCTTTGAGGAGAACGTTTACTTTTGAAGGTAAGGAACTGACGTACTCGCCACATGTTTTCTATGTGTTTTCGGTGTTATATACAAAATCCACACACCAGTAATTTTACTTTTACGAGACGATGTCCGAGTGTTGGTATTAGTAATAAGAGCATATATATCTGCATTTTTATATAAAAATAAAAAAATAAAATTTATCTTGGGAAGGTCTGTATTGTAATGAAAAATTGTAAATATTGACAACCAGCACTCGGTATCTCCTATTTCTTCTACTATCTGGTATGATGGCACCTCACGCTGTCCTATGAAATATACCTCGTTATCCTAACTCATTCACTCCTGCAGCACTTCAGTCAGGTTAGTGCGTCTGTTACTTGATGTATATTACGATAGTGTGTTCGAAAGATCAAAGATTCTTATCACAGTAAATTAGGTTTATAGCAATGAAATAAGTAATCGGCGTAACAGAAACCTGCGCACCTAAGCATTACACCTATAACCATGCCGCTTAATTGGCGGCTCCAAATTGGTCCTCACAGCATATCCCACATATTCGCTACAATACCACGTTTGTAAAGTTTTAGTGCATTTCGATATTGACTTTCCTCTGAGCAAACGCCGAAGTGCTTTTATATGAATACGTAGAAAGTCTTCCACAAGAAATATATATGAGATCTTAATTGACAATGATCAAAGACTTTGAATTTTACTGTTTCCAATAGTCAGATTCTTTGTATAATCTAATTTTTAACAATTACTTAAAATATCACATTTAGAAGCATTAAAATACTTCTAATTTATGAAATACTCGTAAATGCAAAGAAACTGCTGGAAACCGTAAAAAGTAATCATTTTGAGAGATAGTTTGATGAACCGGTCCGTGTCTCTGCTAACTATAGGGGTGGACGCCGGTGGTCCGGCTCACGGGGGTGCGGTGGGCGCGGGTCAGGGTAACACGAGCGGTGGTGGGTCCACGAGTGCCCAGGGCGAGGACCTCTATACACTGGAGGCTGAAATCACAGAACTCCAAAGGGAGAACGCTCGAGTTGAGTCGCAAGTACTGCGCCTGCGTTCCGACATCACCGCCATGGAGAATCAATTGAAGCAGGGCGAGAAGGTTAGTGTTCGTATCCTCGGTCGATAATCTTTGTACTTTACCTTCTGTTGACAAGAAAGTTTTAACTTTATCTTAATTAAATTATCGAGAATTTCTTACATGTCATCTACATTATCATTTTCTATATTATCGATCATTAATTATGCAGATATCTCATTTTTCTTTTTAGGAAACAACGGCGATAGCTACACGAAACAATAACCTGACGGAGTACTATCAGTCGTTACGCGATAACATGATAACGTTGCTGGAACACGTACGAATACCCAACGCCCCAGGTGGACCGCAAGAGAAAATGGGCCATGAGAATTTTGATAGTTATTTGACAAAACTGCAAACTCTGTGCACCGCCGACGGCTATTGTGCCGACGAAACCAATCGACCGATCTACGAAACAGTGAAAACTGCTCTACAAGATTTCACGGTCCTGCCGACACCCATCTGAGACCATCCCTAAAGTTCAACGATCGAGTACAGTGTCGCTCGAACGTCTTTGATAAAGTGATTAACGATAATGCTCAATCAATTTTACCCATCTACAGGTAAAATTCGTGTACACTGTAAAGAGGAACTTCGCATTATCGACCAACCTGGGAATTATCTTAAAATTAATTAAAGGGTTAAAAAATTCTTTCTCTTACACATAATGATTCGAGTCAGGTAAACAAATTCGTTCAAAATCGTTCGAGAATATTTGAAAAAATAATAAACAATTTCATTAAACATCTCGATCGTATTCAATGAAACATGTCAGGTGTCAAAACAAATTGATTATAAAGACTAAAGATGTCTAATTTCGCATACAGCGATATCTTTTGTACATACGAAAATTAGTGTCGCGTAATTCTTAAAATCATCGATGATAATTACTTTAGCACTTTGTAAATACACGAAAGAAAAAACATTTATATTATTCAATATGTTGTGGTTACCTCTTTAAGGCATGTAAAAAAGGGACTAGCTTAGATGTATATCAGATCTCATTAATATTACTATTGTATAACTGTTATTACATAATTAATTAGCATTAAAATTATCACAGGAGCCAATATATACAAGATGCCGCTAACGCTGCTTCAGATAAGTCAAAGACTACTTATAAATGATTATTATTGGCGACTAACTTATTGCTAATTAATATTATTAATATTATAGTCATCGTTATTACCACCAAAAACATTTCTAGTGCTACTCCAATCGTCATTATTGCAACTACTACTCTTGCTACTGTCGATAGTATATCACTACGAATATACCAAAAAATACATTTATAATGTCTACGACTTTACGAGAGGAGGAATTGCAAAAGAGAAAATTCATGTCCATATGCTGTACATAATTACAGAGTAATACGGTTATTATAAGGACGTTCTTCAAGAATCGCTATAGCGAGAAAGATACGAACAACGACAAGTTGAGAAGAATGCGAGATCTGTTATGGTCCATACGTAGCCAACGTGATTAGACGGATGTCAATCTTAAACAAGGTGTATTATCGAATTTATAAAATATATGAGCGATTCAAAAATACACAAGGTTCTAAAAACGCCGATCGGCCATCGATTGCATTAGATTAAAATGTGATTTGATCCAACTAGATTGTTCATACGTGCAATAATTTTAGGATGCATCGCATTCGAATTTTCTCCATAAAAATCAACTGTGTACCATCGCGGTGATATACATATATATTGGCATAGATTGTTAATGTTCGGTTAATTTGTTCACGTTCTTCTTTGTTATTATACATTCATGTTCGTTTTATTGCTAAACACGCAAAGAGCATCTGTAAATATTGAGAATTCACGAGCAACGGTAGGTGACAAAATCTTCGATCCCTCCTTTGACATCAGTTACAAATATAAAAATTTTCAAAGTTCGAATTCTTAACTATTTGTCGATAGTATATCGAAGATGCGAATAGACATCGGAAGAATATATTTAAACTAAAGGATATTTAAAAAGAGGATAAGAACAAATGAAAATAGATATGTGAGCAAAAATTTGTTGGTTTTTCGTTATCGTTAATATTATAATTTTATCATCATAGTCGACCTGCTTTTAGCTCACCGTAAAAAGAAATGGAAAAGCATAAAAACAAATAATTAGAAAAAAATCCTCCTATGAAAATTGTTACCTACTGTTACCTCTCGTCTTTGCGTTGTCAGAATATAACGATTTTATGATTGTACCTATAATAATTATTATTATTATTAACTCTTTGTCATTGTCATTAAGATTATCATCTCATTATTACTGTCGTTACGTTCTCTTCATTATTACGATTACTATTGTTGCCGTTGATGAATTTCTACTGATATATTAGTTCAATAACATGCTTTAAGTAAGTATAAATGTTACTCCGATTGAATAAAGGGTATTTATCGATGAATTATCTGCGTATGCATTCACGATTCTATTTTGGAAATAGTAAGCGATACTTATTCGTTATAAACTACATGAATATAGGTTGATTGTACTTTCTATTATCAAATATCAAAATGTTCTTGATGGTAAAAATTAATATAAATCAGGATGCGATGCAAATAAGGGTAATCGAAATACCAACAACCATATATATAAAAGTTTACTCTTTTTATTTATATTTCCGTTATAAAAAAAGACTTTATCTTACAGAGACGATAAAGTGATACTCAACACACGTGATGTTTTTACAACTGTCACAAATAATAAGCGTGCGAATAATTTTTACTTATCTGCTTCCAATAATGGGATCAAAAAGATCTAAAATCGCATAAAAGATCTTAAAAAACGTTTCATCATTCAAACGAATAGGAACATTATTACTAAATTTATGAATCGTCTTCTTAACGCAAAACTGAAAAATCAAATTTTAAGATTCGCTACCATAAACAAATATACAATATTTGAAAGTACATAAAACTTAGTTTGTTGTGAATGTGATCAGTATCAAAAAGTTTATAAAATTATTCGCGCTGCAGTCTATTATTTCTTTTCAATTAAAATAATGAATATAAGCAGCATCGTTAATCAACGTTCTTCATTCTTAGGAACAAAGCAACATGGATCTTCGAACGAAATGAAATAATTTATAATTACTGGTCTCAGACACATATGCATAAATTTCGAGTTAAGAGAGACGACCATGACGTTTCATTTCCTGCAATGTACATTGCACATTTATGATAATAATATATATATATATATATATATATATATATATATATATATATATATTAATACTTAACTATATACAACGATATAACTAGAAACAAATTCCGGCATACTAATTTCATAGAATCATTCGTAGATATTCAGGCGTAATTCATAATTATCACAAATTGGCAGTTGTATTGTGAACAAATAGTTAGAATTTTTCCAGTCGTATAATCTCCATTGTTTATTTAAATCGCTCTTTAAAAGAAAAGAAAAAAAATTCGAATTTGGGTTCTGTCACATTCATAATGACAGATCGCATGATCGACGACGCATCAAAAGTAAGTCATACATTTGTAGGTACATCAGTCCGCAAAGATCAAACTCTGCATTTTGTTTTCATTATCTCATTTTGTCTCTTCTCGACAGGATCATAATTTTTATTTATTTTCATGCGAATCGCTGATCTCTTTCAAAAAATCACCTTCGTAGTAGTTTTCGCAGAAATTGACAATTATGTACAACGTGTCTTCTTCATTCACATAATGAAGAATTTTAAAAGACTCTTGTTGTACTTCTTCCTGGTAGTCTCTTTTTCTAAGCTGCAGCGTGCCGCAGACCTTGTTTTTCGTAATCACCATAGATTGCCCCAAACCTTTCACCTGTAATAAACAAACAATGTTGATGATACAAGATAAAAAACATACTTGTACATAAAAACTAAGAAACGAATCGACGAGTGCAACAATTACAAATGTCTCAATTTTATATTTAGTAAAAGATCTTTGATAAATGAATCCTAATTTCAGTTTCAACTTACAACAAAAGTGATATTTAAGAAAAATTACCTCGCATATGGTGGTGGCGGTGTTCGCACTGTTTCACCGGGAACCAGTTCAACGGTTCCTGGTATCGTATGTTCTGTTGATAAGGCTGTCGTACTACTCGTGCTTAGCCTAATCAAATGACCAGGATTCAATTTGATTGCATCATCATAACTAGGTGGCGCATCGGTTACAGCCTCGTAGTCCGGTGGCTTTTGTCTCGCACCACTGGATGGTTCGTCGATCGAGATCACGTGGATCGGATCGTCAATCTGTAAAAACGAATGAATTCCATCAATACCATCAATAAAACGAATCTCTAATCTAACAGAATTTATTGAACTTTTTTCTTTCTCTCGTTTTTTTTTTGTATTTTAACGCAATCACGTGTATATAAAAAGATAATATAAATTTTTTTATAGATAGAATTTTCAAGACTACGGACGTTCGACTATTGAATTAAAAAAAAAACAACTAGTATGGTTCAGTGCACGACATATAACTACCAATGATACTTGACGATTTTCTGTTACTCAATAGCGTCAGGATATTCACCCGGAAGTATCTGCCGCTTTATATTTGTCCGTAGGTCGTCTATAGATATCTATCTACGTACCTGAGTTAAGTATTCTTTATAAACTTTATAGCCGCCTGAATATAAGCCGCGAAAGGGCGGACAAGATATGTATAGGGTGACGCATGAGACACAAACGACCAGAATAGACCGGTTATTTGCAGCTATAATGAAAGCTTCGGAGAAAATTGCATAATCGCTTTTAAGTAGAAATACAGGGTGAACGACTTAAATCTCGCGATGCGTCAACTATGACTACAAATTTTTCACTTTTCCAAATCTTTCGTTTTTTTCTCTCCAAATAGTGAATTAGAATATGAATCGCTAGAATGTGCAAAAAAAGGTATTCTATATAATCTTTCTTTTTTTGTTTACCATCCGCAAATAAAATTTATATCAGTTTTATTGCACAGGGAACAGAAAGGTAGGCAGGCATATCTATAAGAACGGCGAACGATAAAAATATAGCTTTATAGATATATACTTCCGGGTGAATATCCCTAAAGTAGTAACCGTCCCTAACGACGGTTCTAGTAGACGACCTCCTTTCGTTGTCTACGTCGACTATCTCATAGTTAGATTCTTCCTGTTTTTTCCTTCTCTTGTATTAAGAGTTCGCGATGAACGTAAAATAGAAATCGTAGAACGTTTAGAAAGGGAAAAACCTGAAATGAGTTGCACTTTACGTGAAACTTTTGTCTTTTAGATTATATTCGATAAAAAAGTCGTGTAATTTTTCCTTCTATTTTTTTTCTGTTTTACCTTGGATTACGAGATAGGATATTATAAATGACGAAGACTATCGTTAAACAAAAATCAACAGAGTTGAATTCATAAAGAACCAAAGATAGGATTTTCCCAATTACTTGTAAAAAAAGGAGTTAGATAAAGCCAGCCGACTGATAACTTTGAGTCTTGTCATCGCAATGAAAGATTATATATCGTTTAAGATTCGAATTAACGTTTCTTTTCTTATCGTGAAAAGTTTTTTTACATAAACAGACAAGCATCGGAAAGAATCGAAAAATGATTTTAAAAGTAGTTCTTGAATTTCTACTTGCAGCAAGTAGAAATAAATACAAAGTAGCAAATTTATTTCTTTTAATTTCTTACGATAATCTATACAAATTATTTCTCTTAACTTCTTAGAATAATGTACGTTGCTCCTTGCGTCTCAATAATGAGAGAATGACCTGAATTGATCTTAAGATTTTTCAATCTTCAAAAGCGTTCGAGCATGTCGAACAAGACGATACAACATGAAACACCATCGATGACTCATTTTAATTACGAGTTGCTACTCGTCTTATCTATCACTTACCTACCATTCCACGAGAATAAATTTTCTATCGATAAAATCTGACTCAAAAGGAAATATATAACGTCCATTTCTATGTAGATCGATATCTTTTACTGATTATCGAAAGAAGCTATAATAGAACATTATTCTTCTTTTCAAATACTAACCGATATTCGCGACATTCAGAAGACACGGAATGGATTACATAAATTATTTATCTTAAAAGTAGAACGAGTATTAAAGTTTTGCGCACATAATAATAATAAATTACCTGGGCCGTAATCGGATGATTCGCGTGTTGCGCGTGCGTAGTAGTCCGAGTTGGCGGCGCATGTAACCAGCAACACATCGCTGCACAAATCAAAAGTGCCCCTGCTACTATGCAAGCGACTCCAACATATCGAACTGGTTCAACATAATTTTCAGCGAGTCCTAGCCAATTGATCAGAGCTCCGACGCATAAAAGGACCATACCGTACCTGTACGGTCGTTGAGAACGCCGTGAATCCTCCAAAGACATCACTAAAACATGGAAAAAAAAGATATTTAGTTAATTATGTTGTCTTCTTGATAATAGAAGCTTGAAATTAAACAGTTCGATAAGAGAATGATTACTATTATTATTAGTTCCTATATATATATATAACTTTTATAGCGTATAATTTGCAATAAAATGATAAACCTATTATTAACGATGACTCGTACGACTTGATAGACATATGAAATAATTCAAGCGACATAATACAATGGCAGATAGAACTTGAATAATACGTAGTATATGAAGGGCACGCAATGCTTTTATGGTATGAAAGTCTATATATAGTTGTCGATTAATACAAAGTAGGCTGAACACGAACTAATATGCCGTTCAATGTAGAGTCAATGCAGGTCGTCTTGTCGTTATTAAAGTCACAATCGATATTAATCGTTTCCTATTTTATCAGCCTTCGATTTGATAAGTAATCAAATTTTCACTACTGGTAATCGTGCATATTTCACGATGAAAAATTAGACTCATACACTGACAGGTTTATGATAGATGGAATTATTATTTGTGATAGTAAATGCCTTTTATAAAAGTTTTAAATTAAATGTAAATACCCAAGAAACTTTTAATATGCTATTATATAAAAAAAATTCACGAATGTTTAACGAATATCTACGAAGATCCACATTACTCATATAAATAGAAACAAATAATACCATTGATGATATCCATGACTCAGTATATCGAAAACCACTAGATCACTGTATTGCTTGGTTCTTTACGGACCGCGAAGTGAAGTGACGCACGCGCAACCATGTGTGTATATATAAGATAATATAATTGAAATAAAATAAGCATTACGCTATTTTGCGAATAAGGTAGACTCGCGATTCTCTCACACGGTACAGAAACCATAAAGATAAGGCGTATTTTCAAATCTTTATCAAGTTCCACGAGAACGAGTTTGAACGAGTAAAGTCCCCAAGTCGGCACGTGTTCATCTGTCATAAAACTATTCTTCTTACACGTTTGCAGAATGACTGGCGAAATGATAGCGAGAGCAAAAATAATGCAGTTACTTTCGAAATCGCAACGCGAAAGAGGAGAGTCGAGTATATAATACTCGAAGAAAATCAATTAGTATTTTTGCGATTGCAGAAAACGAAAAGACAGAGAACGCGCGAGACTGGTGACATGTATACCATTTCAACGAGATACTAGATTCAACACGTGTCACATAACTAATCCTCAAACGCTCCAGCTCAGTAAATGGAAAACATATTTTTTCAATTAATAATTGCAAGAAGCCATACGTCTTATTTACGCTTTATCGTTATTTTTTCTTTTTAATATTCGATAGATCTTTTCTAAGAGCATGCACATTTCATGGCAAATAGCGTTCAAGGTGAAACCGACTAGATATGATATCAGGCTTTTTATTTAATCAATGCGTACGTATGTATGTGCGAATACTCTTCCAATTGTTTTATTTAACGTATTCAAATATTCTTAGTGAGCTAGCCGATGTATTTGATAATAAATTGACTTGAATATTATGATTTGTTTCCTTTTACATTTCTTTATAAAATTTCACAAAAATATCGATCTAACGAAATTGCGGGAAGACTTTAATCATTGACAAAAGGTCGTCGTAGTTTATTACGTAAGAGTTCCATGAGTGTCGAGCAAGTTCCGCGCGCGAGATATTACTGATATCCGTGCGTATCAGTGAAAACGTGCTCTTATCGTTAGTGGTAAAGCGAGTCGTCTCAGATGGACATTATTTCTCTCATCTCTTTGATCCGTTATTTCAGTCGAGGTAGCTCAAACCGGTCAATGATCCTCCTTGGTATGAACGGAATAGTTAATTGACTAGCGCAGGTATTCGAGTGAATAAACGAAAGATTATATTTTCTCGTCAATTTAATTCTTGTTCTCTACCGAACGTCATCATTAGAGATCTTCAATCTGATATCAAGAGATAATTGATAATATTGAGAATCTTTAAATTGCATTTTTTTTATTTTTGTTTATTCAGCATTTATTCGCTATTAAAATACAATTTACGATTTCTTTAATTTACAGATAACTGGTATATTTGATGACTCGTTTAAATTGTAAATAATAGCATGACTTGAAAAAAAGAAGGAAGTTGCTTTACATTCGAATGGTTGGCAGGGTTATAGCAGTTCGCACTTTTACCGCTTCGTTTCTTGTTATTTATTTCAAAATTCTTTTTTCAGATATCTTAGTTTGATTAGATTCTTCCGAGATGCTATGTCAATATGATTTGCGTAAAAAAATTGTAAAATAATATACTTTAAGAAAACTGGAGTTTCCTGGATCATATACGTACTTACATGCGTAAGGTATAAATAAAATTTCCTCGTATATATTAAAGCATCGACCAGAGAAAAAATTAGAAATTGTCACGTCGTAACGTTTGTACTCTTATTTTTGATTTTAGATGTTCCGACTTAATACTATTCGATTTGCACTAATACTTATTTGGACATTTATGTAACTTTTTTATGATTATTCATCAAAAATTTCATTAGTATTTTATTTGTTATTATTTCAAAAAAGCAAGATTCTTTTATTCATGGTGAACCTTATGATCATATAAGAAATCTTCGAAGTCCGGTTATTTTCTACGCTTCTATACCATTCTATACCGTTATAGAAATAGCTCACGCATTCATGACGTTAATGTAAACTAATGGTCACCACCTCGACGTATATAGCTGTAACGCTTTATCGGTAAAATAATCCGACTTGCTCATACAACATCCTAAATATGCTACGTATGTTAGCGAATTACCTCAAATATCATGATCATTTAGAAATTGTTTACTAAGATAACTAAAATGGGAAATATACAAGTAATAATTAAATTGTTTATAAATAATAAAACAATAGCAAGTATTTAGTCAAAAGTATAATATAAATATATAGTAAATAATTGAAGACTAAATTAAATTTTACAGTTCTACTACATTTTGACTAACTTGGACAATAATATATACGTTGTAAGATTCTTAAATCTTAAAACAATCAATAATAGTTAAAAAAAGATCATTTATAGCCTTGTTCATCACATATATGTCCATATTTTGTATTTAATAATAATTTCAAAATCGTTAGTTCCAACAGGAATGAATTTTCTTATGAACTCGTATGACGACGGATTCTGTGTACTGGTCCAGTTGATGGTTCAAGGGAGAGTGTTACGACTTAGCTCGGAACTCGCTCAAGCCTTGGGCTACCACGAATGTTTATATTTCAAATTTCGCAGCAATAAGCATTCGTTGGAACCTAACAGCAAGCATTTCAAAGTACTTTGGGTAAAATAAAATATTAATTGCTTTAATATTTACAGGGACAGTTAAAATAATAAACAAAATTTAAAAAACAGTTAAAATGATATAAGGAATATGTATGAAATTTCCAGTGTAATTTAGCGAATTGGAAATATTAGAAAACAAACAGTTTGACGAATACATCGTACAAAAACCATATATTTCCATTTATATTTGTAAAAAGCTAAAATAAACGCAAATTCCCCTTATCATTGTTATATAATCGTCAGATTATTGATCGACATATTTTCCTGATTAATATGTTGATAAAAAAAAATTTATCGCTTAATAACAATGTATATTTATAACAGCTTGTCGAAATTAGATGTAATGAGTATTTCTTTTATGAAATCAAAGACAAAAGAACAAAGATATACTTATACTTCGCTCAAGATATTGAATTAAAAAACTTACGAGACGTTCTACTCAATGTTTCATATTCTCAAGAAGATCCGTTCGTTCACATTACGACTCACGTGTCGAACGATAGAAACGTGACATCGTGAGAAGCGAGAGCGCTTAGACTCGTACGCAAATAGCTTTTACGGAAATAGAAAAGTAATTTTCAAAATGGTATGATCTGATGGTACGATTGATTTTCATAAATCGAACAACGTTATTTTATATTATCCGTGTATCTACGTCTCTTCGTCTCTCTTGAGATATAATAATTAGACGTTTATAAATCCTAAACGACAAATGAGAAAGGAGATCGATCAACTTACTTACTTGGAAACTCCTAATTACAAATTAGACTAGTAAATGATTTGATAATAATTTTATCGAAAAATCAATCAATTTTCTATTTACTGTAACTCTCTTTTAAAATTAAGCATCCGATTATGTTAAATTGCTGATCGTGTTATATACTCGTTAGACATTGACGTGTAAGGAAAACTGAAAAATACTTACGCTTTATAGCTTACAACAGTAGAGTTATAGTTAATATTCGACCACTGTAGTATCTACAAAGATTCGATCGTGTCATACTTATGCTATTTTTGTTTCTTTCTTTCTTCCTTTTCCTTTACCTTCTTTGTTTTATATTTTATTGAGCGACCGACGATAGTCACATGACTCTATGCCGGGTATTATCACTATATTTATAATATAGACGTGCGTGTCTTTTATACGTCGTATCGTTCGTCGATTTCCCTGGTAGTACTTTTCAAACGAGAACTCTCATACTCGTTGCATGAACGACAACAGTGCAAGTGTTACACGGTTACTGTACGCGTGACACGCTACCAACCTTCACCTCCTTTCGCACCTTAACGTCAAAGAGCAGCTGCCGGCGATGTAAGAAAAGCAAAGAACCTTAGAAACTTTATATGCGAAGAAGAGCCGTAACTTCGATCATTTCATTTAAAAAACATATGACGAACTCAAAAGATAAATCGTGAATTTTTTAAACGTATTGAGTTAAATCACATAATCATCAAAAATAATTTCTACATAGTTCTTATTTTATTTTACACATATCTCTTTTATAGTATTCTATTCATTTCATATTTTGCATAACAGGCAAAAGAAATAGAGAGAATAGTATAAGATATAAAGCGATACATTGAAATCTAAGAATATCACTGCTTAAACAAATCCACCGTGCGTGCGAAGATAATTGCACTACATTGCCATGCAACGAATTCGGCGTGCACGCTAATAACATAAAGCAACGTTCACAATGTTCCATTCGTATACTTTCAAGTTTATCGATCTAACTCTTTTTTCCTTGAAAAAGAAAAAAAAAGAGAGAAACGTGTAAATATCTAATGATCGTTGAAACTGTTAAAGATGTATGCTATTGATATCATAAAGGATTATCGCATTCTACGTTATGAATACATGTAGTTATAGTTGTGTATGTAAAAGAGCGAACAACGCTCGTTTTTTTCTCTTTCTTTTTTTTCCATTTCCAAGTTTCGATTTTTGGATCGATTTTATGATTCATCGACCGACACGATAAGATTTTCTAATTTTTCTTTCAATTCTATCATAGATTTAAAAGTTTAGATTATAATCAAACCGCAACGAAACCTTAAGAAAACCACGACGTTTCAAAGAAAACAACATCGTTTTTGTATTAACCTTTTGACCCTTGACATAATATTGCTGTATAGCCAACGATAAAACTCTGACATTGTAAGATTCATGTATTACGTTGCATTTTCTATCTATTACTTACGCTACCATTTGCGTTAATTACATTTTTCTTTAAGATCTAATACCAGATTACTTTTTTTAGATATCCCTATATAAGAGAAGACCATATTTCCTTCTACTATAAAAAAATAAATTAGAATTTTATTTATCGCAAACTCAATGAATGAAGAAAGGAGAATAATTTTAATTTACGTTCAAATAGAATCGTTTATCTAAAGACCACCAGTGTTTTAATTAGAATCTAGTATGTGAAGAAAGATTGAGAACACTGTTAAGTATTTATCTTTGCTAACGAAAAGATCTAAGCGATATCGAAAGTGGGGATAGTTATCTTGATAAGTCTAAAAGTAGTAACTCGTCATGTCGGACACCGCCTTAATTTATACATCATTATCAGTGTCGACCTTCGGAGGATCAAAGTTAAAGTGAGAAGAATACAATGTAATATATCAAATACGCTATTCCTGACACGATATGGCCGTCATGGAAACGTAAAAATAATCGTCAGCTTTTCCTACTCGATTTCACAACTTGCAAAACACATTCGGTGTCTTAATGATGATCAAAGTAAAGATTTATAGAAAAGTTTAGAGTACAGATTGAATATCGTATATCGAAAGATATCTACCATTCGCAAGGTTCTTAAAACTTCCGCAAACGTAATCTCATCGACTCTTTTATCACGAGAACAGATAATAAGTAACTTCGTTGAAGTTTCTATCAAACATATTATTACGATGTATTTAGAAGAACAAAAAAGCGAAAGTGATCATGCATTTACTTTATTCTATTTATTTTTATATTTTTTTCTTCCTTTTTTATTTTTTCAATGAGTAAGTAACATAAGCAAGTAACTATTGAAAAATGATAAAATCGAACTATCCCTTGCAAACTATTTGTATCAATTACATACAATAATTATTTTATATAATTAATACGAATGAGTCGTATGCAGCACCTTTTTTTATACATATTCGTTTCTTTCATGTTCTACCCTTTTCTCTCTCTTCTCTCTCTCTCTCTCTCTCTCTCTCTCTCTCTCTCTCTCTCTCTCTCTCTGTTTCTGTCTTTTTTCTCTCTAAACAATATGACAACAATAGAACCTCTTTTTCACATTTTTAATTCACTCTCACGAAATATTCCTATAGTGTTAAGTTATTTATCTCACTAGTGACCTATATGACATGATACCGCTATCGCATGCCTCGTTCGTGCAGGAATTACGAAATAGTGAATAGCCTTTTACGTCCGTGTTACTAAGTATAGAGTAATCCTGTTAAATTTACCAAACTCACTCTTAAGATCGGCATTGTCTCTTTATCATCATACTGTGAGAAAAAATATACGTAAGTTACTTTTTCGAAATTATTTAACTGTAATAGGAGGAGCTTATCTCTCTTTTTCTTTCTTTTTTTGTAAAAATCCAACTATTGAAAAGTGCTTATTAGTAGGTATACTACTTATTAGTAGTGCTTATTAGTAGATATTGGAAGTAGGCAACTTTCCGTTTTTCGATTTTAATAATAGTAATGACTTGTTAATGAATTGGTGACTCAACTTCTTCGAAAGAGTTAGTCCATGACTCGTATGCTTTCTAGAAAAACATCTTCCAAAGAATATAATTTCTAATTTAGAAAATTTTTGCATTATGATTAAAATTCAAAATTGTTACAGTAATAAAATGATGATCGTTAGAATGTGATCAATAAATATTCGCGGACTTTAACGAACTATCTTCATTTATTTATCTTATAGCATGACCATCAAAACATCTAATATACGTCTGAATTTATGTATACGAATCGTGAATAAATTAAATGTAGGAACGACGTGACAAATAATAACTTCTATATGTGTTTATCAACACGATTGTTGATCACTCATAATTGTCTTATGGGAGGATACATTTGAAAGTTAACTGAAAACTTTTCTGATTCGTATAACGGCATATTAAATAATCAATGAATTTGAAAGAAAGGCATAACGCTTCTTATAAAAAGACCATCGATGATTCAGATCGAAGAAGATAAACGACAGAAATATGTTATGCCGTTACGTCAATACCATAAGTCCAGCACCGGTAATTTGTATGGGTATTCCTAGCGATGACTTGTAAATTCAACAGAAAAATCATCGACAAGAAAATGTATGAAGAAAATAATAAGGTTTTCTTATCGTTTGTTTTTCCTTCAAACGCTTTTCTGCTAAAGCAATTAATTAAAGTACATATTTATCGTTTTCTTACATCAACGAAGTTCAGGAAACATCAGCAAAGGAGAGAAAAAATAAAAGAGTACATCACGTATGTTGTGTAGAGAGGCGAAATATTGAAAGGTCATAATTTACATCAATTCAAATGTAATGTATGAGAATATCCGAAATTTAAGTTTTCGATTAATTATTACTTTCAATTTTTACCATACGAGTTTGCCAAGTTTAAAAATACCTTACGAGGAAATTTTTAATTTTTCACAATTTATATTATCTTCAATATATAATTTTCTATTAATTTTATTTTTTCTATTTATTTATTACTTGTAAATCGAATATCCTTTCTAATTTTTCTAAAAAAAAATAGAAGTTTTTGTAATTAAAAGAAAAATTTAATTATAACAAATCTAAAATTATAGAAGAATTAGATATTAAAAATATAACTTCATTAAATTCTCTGTAATTACCTTATAAGGAAAAAATAAGGTAACGATAAGTGATCCAAAGTCAGCCTGATAATTTTTTAATATTGCATATAATGAACGCTCGGATATGATAAATTTCGTGATCGACGAGCGATAGATCTGTATCTTGTTTCGAAAGTAGGCGGTGCGAAGTAAATTTCCGTTAAGATACGTGCAAGAGGCCTCTAACCGAGAGTTAAAGACGACAGGACGGCCTCATTGTAATTGACTTCACTCGAGTTCTTCACCTTTTCGAATTTGTCAGAATAAATAGCAATAAAAAAGAATCATCGTAAATTTGGCGTAAAGGTTAAGCCGAATCGTCGTCAGGGTCATATCAGGTAGAAGGAGAAAAGAGAAAGAGAACAAAGTAAAAAAGAAAAGAGATAAATTAAGTAAATATTTTATTATTATGTCTATAGCAATGTTGGCCAAATGTAAATAAAAGTATATTAAGGATATAAGAAAGAGAGAAAGAGAGAGAAAGAGAGAAAAAGAGAGAAAAAGAGAGAAAGAGAGATAGAGAGATAGAGAGAGAGAGAGAGAGAGAGAGAGAGAGAGAGAGAGAGAGAGAGAAAATGGGAAAGACAAGGAGAAAAACTAAAATGTCGTTCATGGTTACCTGGACTGAAAATAACGTTTGGTCGTGGCAGTATGGTGATGAAAGAAGAAATTGTAGAAATAACTTTATACACTGTATACACTGTTTAATTATTTCTTTATAAATCACTGAATCTGCTACTTTATTATCTTAATCGGTTCTTGTTCCTCTTCTGTACATTGATGATAAAGAGAAATCCGAAAACATGAAAACGCGGAGTAAAGACACGCTTAGTAAGTAATAAAAAGGAAAAGGCTCCTTTCTATTGCAAGAACGCATCAAAAGAGCACAGCTACCATGTTGAGGACTCGGCGCAAACTGAAGCCGTACTCGTTCGCGCTCACTGTCCAACCTATGCTTCCCACTTACTGCTCGAGTCAAGTACGAGCCAAATCGAAGCGATAAAAACATCACGAACGTGACGTTTTGCACCTAACTTTAAATTTCAATCTACTCTCCTCGTCGCAATTTTATCGCTCGTTGTGAATCGTCGTACAATGAACGAATTGTTATATACTATAATATTATTCTTATATACTAAAATATTAACTATAATATTTTTGAGTTCATGAAAATTCATTCTTTGTAATTAAAAGACTGCGTTTATACGTAGATACGAGTTACACTTTTATTTTTTCTGCTCGAGTGTAATCAACCAACTACGATAACATTCTTATCGTTTGTTAACGTACAAAATAGAACATTTAATACGAATATATTTATCATAAATACGTATATCTATTACTATATTTATATTACATATTCATATACTGTATGTGACATTATTTATCATATAAGTTTATCGTAAAGACATTATTTATCATATAAGTTTTATAAATCAAATAATTCATCATTCATTATCCAAATACAAAATATTATTATACATAAAACGGTATAAACCATGATTATTGTTTTATATCATTAATAACGATTTGCGTCAACGATAACACATACTCTCTCATAATTATCTATAGGAATATAAAAAAAAGTAGCAATTTCGTCAACCATGAAAATTTTATCCCATTCCAATTTTATTGATCTGTCTGTCTCAAATTGTGACGGAGTTGATTCCCCTTCAAGAGACCAGCAATACGACAATCATGATAAGGAATATACGAAGTTGGCAGATTAAAAGACATAATGTTGTTTTATTTCGATTACGTTGTTGCGAAAATTAAACAAAACGTATTGATTAGTCGCAGTTGTGATAACGAATCGCACAAGTCTTTTTTGTTGCACCTGAAAACGTTTTCTGTTTTCAGTTTATCACGAGAGAAATTATTTTTCTTACTATATTCCATATAAAATTAATATTCTTTTCATATTATAGTACAATCACTAATATTTCTATGCATTGAAACGATTACATGTGAGATATCATAATATTACAATGTTGTTATACCTTGTACATAATTCTCTTAACGATTATACAAATTAATTCTCGATCATTATCAATACCACATTCATACGTACTCTTCGAAATGAATCCATTATAGACAAAGTCATAGCAAATAACATGACACGCAGAGTCCGTTGTATATAATTCCTTAATTGTTAGTTCCAATGTAAAAAAAAAATAATTAATGCTATTTACAACACATGAGAAGGTTGCATTTTATCAAAATTCAAAAAAAAAAAATCATCACAATATTTTTAAATGAACCAATGAAAACTGATCAACTAATCGTTTGTACACATAAATAATTTTCTAAAAATCATTCTTCTCAAATCCATAAAAATTAAGAAACGATAAGAAAATACTATTGACTACTACTTCAACGTAGATTAGTCAAAGAAAAAAAAAACAATTTTCAATAATGGTCTACAGAGAAATAATTTTGAAATCTTTATCATCATCGGATATTTTTGTTATTATCAATTCGAGACGTCAATGAAAAAATCGTCGAGGAAAATAAGAAGTTTCCTCGCCCTTGTTAACTTTGTACGAAAAAATAAAATTACCGATAGAATTATCAAAATTAATGTACGACGAAAAAGATTGACTTAGTACAAAGGATAATGAATAGTCTCATACACGTTTCCAAATAAGCGCTTATATGTTGAAGTTTTTCTTAGATGTTTCAAAAAAATATAATCAGAAAGAATACGTATGTGTAAGTGTGCGCGTGTGCGGGTGCATAGAAAAGAAAAACAAAAAAGGAAAGAAAGAAAGATAGAGTAACAATCTTGTTTAATAGTACGTAGAATGTTTTTTGGCCAATGGTACAATTAACGTTTCTGCATACAAAACACCTTCTGTATAAAGTACGCGATATTTAATATATATCCATAAGTACATATTTTTTTCTGAGTCATCGAAATCTGACGTTACGTTAATAACAGAGTTCGATATTGTAGAAGAGAAGAGACAGGGATACTCTCAAGACGACATCGGGCTTATATGCAAAAAAGGAAGCTCACTTACAAACGTGCTCAGAATAAGAGATATGAGCTCGCTTGAAGAAACAAGAACAAAACAAAGAATCAGAATGGAAGTCTTTTTTTGCGACAAATACATAACAGATTCTCTTTTCTTCCTTTTTCTATGAATAAAGAGAGAAATAGAGAGAAAAAGAGAAAAAGAGAGAGAGAGAGAGAGAGAGAGAGAGATCTGTTTTTTTTTCGAGAAAAAAAAACTTTGAGAGGAAGAAGATAAGAAAGAAGAAGAAGAAATAAAAAGAGAGAATCGTGCTAAAAATCATCTCCCACGACGTTTTCGCGCATTACCGTTCAAGGCCGCAATGGAGGTGAAACGGTACATGCAAATGCGCGCCTCTCACTTTGTATCCTGTATACGTGTATATTAACACGTTCGCGAAGATTTTATTAGATTGAAGTCGTGTATAGAAACTCACGTATGCTTCATAAAACTAAACAAGTTTTCAAAATCTATATATATTATCAATTAGCATCCCTATATTCTTTTGTAAAAAATATTCGACGTAATTGTATAATCGATACGAAATGTAAATATCGAAATTTACACGGATTTCAATCTGGATAATACATGGAGGATAAAATAACTACAGTTCTTTTCTCCCCAAGCGCCAAGCGATTCTTTGTTGTTGACATTTATAGCGTCTTATCCTCGGAAGTATTAAACACGAGTACGTGATTGTCTAATTCGCACGTTAGAGAGACGTCAGGATTTTGAGTGATAATAATCGTTATTTCTAATGAAAATAAGACGTTAAAGCGAAAACAAGCTTATCGATATCTGTTTGTAAGAAAGAAAGAAGATCCAGCGAAATGCGATGCCGAATACTTTGTTGAAAACATTGAATTCTAAATATTTCGCAACGTTTGCATTTCTTACGATGGTATGCGTGATATGTGGGTGTTTAATAAGATGCGACAAGAAAAAAAAAGTCGAGATTTGTGATAAATCTTTTTTCTCTTTCTTTTTTCACCGAATTCCACCCGCAATTGTTTTCGATCTTGATGTATATTGCCAGTGTCAATTTTTGATTTTATCAGCCAAGAAAAGATGATTAAAGCGAGCAAGCAGGTATAAACACTTTATCAGACGGATATCATCATGTTTGATCGTCAGCGAAAATTTCGAGGTACGCGTTATTATCTCGATAATTTTTTCCTAAAATAGCAATAATCTTTGAAAATATCATGTTTGGAGTTATTTAAAATCGATAACTTATATCTAAAAATAATTATTATTACTTAATTACTCTTGTCATATTTCCGAAAGCATATTCCTTTTTTCTTTTCTCTTGTTGTTTTATTAACGTATTTTCCTTAAATTATATTACGCAATCATTGTATGTATCTAAAAAATATAATGAAATATCTAAAAAAGATATAATACTTTTTGACTACGGGTTTCTTAATCGCGTTTCAATTATTTTATTCAGTTTATCCACGTTATTTCTATATAAAAAGAAAAATACACAAAAGTAAAAAAAACGCTTTGTTAATTAGATATCATTCCCAGGTGTATATTAAATAATAGTCACAGTCAAAACAACCGAATATATATTTAAAGCAATAATTAATCCGTAACTAATCCTATATCGAACAGTGATAAAAAGAATTTGAAAGACATACGTCGATGTATTCAAGAAACCATGAATTAATCATTAAAATATCCAAGAAACTCCGATTAACATACCATTCAATTTGATTATACTGGATTCAGTTATTTTATGAATTAGTGTGTAATTAGTCGCATTATACTGTTAATTTTTTTCCATTTCGATTAAATTACATCTTTAAAGCGATCGAGCAAGACACGCCTTTCGATACGTCAAAATGCATGAATATTCAAAAGAAAAAAGTGAAATATGTATTTATACATTTCCAAGTTCTTAATGTAATATATGCTGAAATTTGATACCATTACAATCTTTCTTGACCCTTTTTAAAAAGATTTATTATTCCATTATTACGTACGTATATAGGTTAACTATAAATGCAATATTATACAAAAGGTCTAGCTTGAATAGGCTTGAAAAGAATAATGTCTAAATCTCTATGAAATCATTAATATAATACATTGATTGCCAACAACGAGATAACTCGTTTGCGTTATTGCCTACGAGTTACCAACTACGAGTTATCTCGTAGTTTAATATACTAGTTTAAATTAAATTGGCTTTTTACACCGAAATCCTCAAAAGTACTATGGCAGTCAACATGTTAATATGCACGGTAAACATTTTTAATAAAATTCTTCATAACACTGTGATAAAGACCAATCGAATATAAATCAATATTCCGGTTTTGAAACGTCATCATTTCTGTTCGACCAAATCGAATCACATGATTTACAATCGTTCTTAAAGGAATGAGTATTAAAAATGTCTAACTAGATGTAGTAAAAAAATGTTTAATTAGATTAGAACGACGTAAAAATTGCTGGTAATGGAAGTGAATGTTTAAATCATGTTTCATCATGCAAGATTTATTACATCATTATATATATTGACTAATATCGATAAGCTTAAGTTCATCGATGTTTTGATGACGACATCATATTAATTATAATAGGAAAATCTGATTCATTAATTAATTGAGCTATCTTTTCGATTAACCCGTTATTTTATCATTCGAGAATTTTTCGTTAAATGAAATTTCTCTATTAAAATTGTTAAAGATAATAAGTACCAACTAATGTGTGTACACGAATCTGGAAAAAAAGAAAAGCCGGAAGTAATAAATATTTTACAACCTTTCCATCGTATGAACTACGATATAAATAATATTATTTGTCAGTAGAAATTCCACCACAATAAAAGTCACAAAATACGCTGGCTTCGTCTGACTTTAGCTATTAATGACTAATAAGCTATTTATCTGTGTGACGTCGTTGCGGTTTATTGGAAGTTTTAATGCGATTCGTCGAATGTACATTAAATCTTTAAAAACCCGGCTATGATTGCAAAAAATGTAAGTATCTACGATTCAATTTTTGTTAACGTATATAACACACAATATCAAAGCAATAAAATTAATTTTGATTTATCTTATAATTTTTTTTCCTTCGAAAAATTCATAATTCTCTAATTAACAAAATATAGATTTTCTTATTTCATAGAAATAGACTTCCGTATGGAACTTTCTTACTTGCAAGATACGTGACGACAACGATTGAACGAAAATAAAAAGAAGAATAAAACATCACAACTCGTTCTTCTTTTCATCTCAGTCTCTCTTACTTACGAAGGTCACCCGGTTTTAAATATGGAATTACTGATCCGTATAGATGACGTCGTTTCAAATATATCACGATAGTAGTCGTTCTCTTCCTGTATCTGCTTACTAACATAGTTTACAGAAAACTATCGAATCTTAAACGATCATGATTACATAATTTGTCAGAAACAACATTTTTTGCTTTTTTCATGTTTATCGATACAATCTAATTAAAGTCTTTTTCGAACTCTTCAAATATTCATTCTTTTATGATAATTCGTACACGAAAAAATAAAATTGGAAGAACAGTGAAACATCTGATCGATCTGCTTATATTCGTATATACTCGGTACAAAGAAAATGCGTGATTTTTCCTCGTTGAATCTATCTAATTGAAGCTATTTTCAACGATGGCAAAGCAATCGCATACGCATGGTCGATTATCTGCACACCTCTGTGCCCATTGTAATTCTAATTAGTCATCCGACGAGTTAGGAATATCAATGTTATTCAAGACACCACGTTTCGCACGGAAGATTCATATTTCCTTGAAGACAATTACATATATACATATATATACATTTGATCGAAAACGTATTTTTTTCGTTCATTAATCAATTGAGATGATAAGTATTTAAAAATGCCTCAATATACGTTAACGTGAGTCGATTGAAGAGGGTGAATGACATCGCGTATTTTAACAGGTTCATAGTTCCTAAAGAGAAGAAAAGAGAAAACGACTGGTTTTCATGCAAGTATTATTTCGCAGATGGATTATCACAGTGCAAATAGCACATTGGCAAATACGTATGATGTATGTACGTATATAATCGATCTCGGTTGTTTCTTTATATTGTTGGTGTACATACTCGAATTTTCCTCAGGGTCATCTATCATGTAATTTGGAATGTTTTCTTTTATTTCGTATTTAACATCTTTTCATAATTAAGAATAACGCGTATTAGTCTTTGAATCATGTAAAAATTTTTCTAAATACGTAAAGACGAGTGGAAAAATTTTGTGAAATGGAAGCGTTTATTAAAACAATCTTTTTGTCGAAACAATTAACGTACGTCGACTTTACGAAGTGCTTTCTTATCTATTACTATCTTTTACATATTGCCACTTGTATATTACCATTGGTGATTGGCGCTCGATAGCTATAGCTCACGATCGTATTCACAAATGATCCATAATAATTGCATCGATTGAAATTAATCATATCTTTTAATATGACAAATATACTCGAATTAAACATTGCAACGACATTTCTTTTTTAATTTTAATTTTTCTTTTACAATCAGAAAAACTTCGAGTTCAATTTAAATTGATTAGAATACGTCGTATGAAGCATCGTAAAATATGGCGGAGGCGAGCTAACACGTAAAATATCAATATCTCCCTAATTATGTAGATTAGAAGGAAAGACACAGGTCAACTCTTAGCAGGTTATGACATTATTTGAAATATCGTAATATTCATACTACCTAATAAACAATATAAATTCGTACACGTATAAAGTATACGAAAAAAATACATATTGGTTGTAATAATTGGATTAAGTAAATAATAATTTGGCAGATAATTTTTGTATATAAATTTTTAAAACGTATTGTGTATAAAAATATTTTACAACGTACTAATATTTTAAATGCAGGGATTCGAATAACATATTCTTCCTGCTTCTTAGATCACTTAACTTGATATTACTTAATCTACAAATAATTATAAATTTTTAAATATATGCTATATATATATGGACAGTGTATTCATATATCATATTCCAAATTTGATCAGAACATGATTTTATTTTATAAAAAACTAATTTACGATTTTCTAGATCACAAACAATTACTCAAAATACTTTAACATATCAATGAAGAACAATATTAAATGAATAATGCTTCCCAAAAATTTATTGATATAATAGTCTCACGTGAAATATAGAAACAAATGTATAGGATATTAAATCACATTCATAAGTTATTACACTCTAAAAATTGAATTCTGTTGAAATCATAAACAACGACGATAATGAATTTATTCTTTTCGGAAATTAGTAATTGTATATTTATTTTTAAACATTTTTTAATAGAAAATCCAGAACAAAGTATAGCTCATAATTATAAGGATATGTAAGTGTAATTAACATACCTGTAATTAAACTATTTTATATGTAAAAAATTATGTAATTTTATCAATTATTATCTTATCTTTTAAAACTCCACAAAGTTTATTTACTAATATTGTATTTTCCACAGTAATAGATTATGTCATTTAAAAGATACAATAGAAGCAACTTTAGTTTTCAATTAAATGTTATTGACTGTATAATTAACATCTTAACATTATACACTGTACATATGTACAAAGAACTTTTGCGTAGTTTTGAAGTAGTCGAAGTTTTACTCTTACTACTCATTTATCTTTCACGCTTCTAAAGCAATTGCTTCTTGCATTTTTTCCTTTACGCGTTCTGTTGGTACAAAAAGAATCAAATATATATATATATATATATATATATATATATATATATATATATATATATTGGTTTAGTATAATTATTCAATGTTCTATATGTTAACAAAAGTAACAAAATACCTTTCCTCCTTTCTGGTAAGTTTGTCGGTACTTCTGGCAATGTTATTTCATCTGGTATTTCTGGTGCAGCTTCTTTTATTTCTGCATTCAATAGAACATCCAATTCTGCCTCTACTTCTGCTTCATCTTCTTGCGTAAGTTCACCAGATAATATTTCATCTAATTCCCTCTGTTTTTCAATGCCTTCCCTTGTTTCATCCATAACTTTTTCGATTTCATCAATAGAAAAAATGTCATGCAACTTTTTCAAAGCAGCATTTCCTTCTTTTAGGCCATCAACAATTTTAATTTCTATTTGGGCAAATTCTATATCATGTACCATAATTTCTAGATTTTCTAGCTGACCATCGATCTTTGACAGAATTTGCTCTTGGAATTTTTTTTTACGCAGCAATAATAAAGCTCGGCTATAATAATTTCAAATATGATAATGCAATAAATTCTGAATAAACATTATTATTAAGATTAAAACACTTACTCTTTCTGTCCATTATGTATAAGTTTCTTAGCTAGAAATCGTTCCTTCTCAAGAGTTTGTTCGATCCGACGTTGATATTGTTTGATTTTGTCTCTAGTTTGTTTCAATTGCTATAAAACATCATGAACATAACAACGTTTCCAATGAAAGGAAAAGGTTAGATTAATCTGACAGTTGATGCCTACCAAGATAGCCTTGTCTTGTTCGGTAATGCGACTCTGTGGTTTCTTCTTAGTGAAAAATATGCCCATCTTGTCGTTCTCCTTTTTTAATTTTCTAAATAAAATCAACATGTAATATATATAATAAAGTCGTGCCATTATCATTCATTACCTTCAACAATCACAAGAATGCATTCCATTGACATTACACGAAGAAACCTACGCGGTGCCATTTTAGTTAATCGAGATTCGAGATATCAACTTGAAGTTGCTTCAATGGCGCTAAATACAAACATGGTTATACTAAAAACGAAAGAGTATATTATTCGTGAATTATATATTAATATTATACTATCTTTTTATATAAATTATACTTTATATAATTATTTGGAGAAATAAAAAATCAAAATGAATGAAATGCAAAAATGTAAATATAAAATATTATTCTATTATGTCTACTATAGAAAGGGAAAAAATAAACAAACACGATAAATTGAATTGAACAATGTCCATTATATTATATATTTTATTCCCACATACACACGGCACGTTGTGAACCTTCTCTTATATATTAATATTATCATAGTAATAATAATAATGATGATGGCGATGATGATGATAATAATGACAATAATAATAGCAATAATAATAATGATGATGAAAGTGATGATGATTTAATAATAATAATTATGATAATAACAATAACAATAATAATAATAATCTTAATGATGATGATGATGATGACGATTATGAAGATGAAGATGATGACGATGATGACGGTGAAGACGATGATGACGATGATGATGATGATGATCATGATGATGATGATCATGATGATGATATTAAGTAAACAATAATGAACATAATCTTGCGAATTCATGAGATATATTTATATTTATGTATATACACGTATATATGCGTATATGTAATATATATATACATGCGTATACATATTTATAATAAATCATATAGTAATAATCATCGTAGTATAATATATATTTATATGTACAGAGGGGTACAATATTGTTATTCTTTATTAGAGTTTAATATTTATAATCGCAATATTATATTTATTTTTATCTGTATACATACACAATTAATTAGATTATCAGCCCTCGCTCTCGCCACACCGCGGCGCGCAAATCTTACTTTTTTTTGTTTGTTTGCTTTTTGTCTCTACATACTCGTTTTCGTATTATAATCTCAGAGCCATTAATGGCGTTTTCTATCGCAGCGCTCTAGTATTTTGCGAAAAAAAGAGCTGCGTCTTTCTTTGTTCGAGAAAGGCGTCGTCGAATTCATTCGAAATTTCTCGAAAGGATCGACTATACATTTCTCCCGAACGCACGATCTTAATATTCTCTACTGCGATCGTTCTCCTTTTTATCTTACAAAACATTCATTATAGTCTGGCCGCTTTTGGATAGAGAGCCGCGCGTCGCTTAAGCCGCGTAATGCATTTCAATTATTCATTCTCGATTTCCTCAAATACATCGATTTACATGAAAAGATCAATAAGATCATATTCTTTTACCGACGAGCGCGCGCACGATTCTCTTTCTTTCATTATCGCAAGAAATGCAGGAGCGCGCGACTCTTTCGCCAGCAGCAAACCTTTCATAAATATTCTGTACAACATTATAATTATTATAAATCGTCATATATCTTATATATCCTTATCGTTATATCATTATTATCGATAGTGTAAAATTGAAACTTTTACGTACTTACGTAGATTAGATTACCGTCTGCTCGCTTGTTCGCTTACAGGCGTTTATAATTATTTACCATTTTTTTTTGTTCCTTTAAATCGATACATAATCGTATAATTTAGTATGTCACTATACGTATTGTAATTGTTTACGATTAGTAAGAATATGTAAAATTGGTATTTCATCTTATTCCTTGGCTTGCTTGTTTAATTCAATAAATCTCGTTAAGCATCCACATAATTGTTTAATATACATGGAATTAAAAGTGGCTTATTTATTGCTTGTTATATTGCAAGTTTCCTCATTGCAAGCTGTGTCATAACGCCGAGTTTTCATTCGCTTTTGCCTCGAACATTTTCGCCTTAAATTTTCTTTTCTTATCTTCTCTATTCTTAGCTTTTTTTTACCTTTATCTTGCGAGCCATCGTAGAAAATATCAAAAATTTGTTTCCCTCCTTTTTACCATCTATTGTCGGTCCACTAAAAACGTTGCCCTCGTCTTCTTCCCTCTTAATTGTCGATGTGAATGACGAGATTAAGAGTCCCGGAATCCATAGCGTAGTTTGTATACAAAATGTTCGGCCACTTTGATATTAATATTGGTGTTCTGAAATTACATTTTTCAAAAAGGGCAAAAGACCTAACGAAAATCTAACAGAACTCGTAACGTTACCAAACCCATTGCGTTAACATGTTTCCTCGAATAGGTCTGTATAAAGTATAATTATAATACTGCTCTTTTTCATTGATTTTGCAAATTATAAAAAAATCTTCATTCGTCGTTACGTAGCTCTGTCTAATAGATTAACATCATCTTATTATCATATTTATTTTTAACGCTTGACCATTTGTATTGCGCGTGGGCGATAATAACTTCTCGTGTTTGCTATGCGGAATCAGAATAACTTGAAGCTTTGCTCGTGTGTAATATGTCAATGTGTTTGTGCCATGTTCGTCCGCGCTCTCTTCAATCTGGTAACAGCACAAATAATTAAACTTTAATAAATATCTATTATATGTATAGATGTATGGTGCAATATTTCCACAGATAATGCAGATACGAAGCCAAGTTTGAAATCATGTTGAGATATTTGAGCTTTTATTAATTAACGATATTTTTTACTTATCAGGCATGTTTCGGCAACTTCTACTTCTATTCTCTGTTTTTTCTTATAATGGTAAGAAAATTTTAACGGCAAAAATTTTATAAAATTAATTAAAATGTTTCTCTAATGAGTCTGCGACGAAATATGATGACCCTAGTACCTATAAACTTAAATTAGACAAGATAAAAATCTCGAAGAGTATCATTACATCGGTGAAATTGATAATCTATTTTTCTTATTTCGCTTTTCTATAATATGATAATCATAAATCTTTACAAAATAACGCGGCGTTTGTTTTCTTTAAACACATCAAGATAAATTTAGCCATAAGGACAAAAAATAATTTTCATCTGCAATCGAAAAACTTAATTAATTCTATATGTACAAAATATAATTTTAATGGAATAGGGGATTAAAAATAATGCATTCTGTGTTTTTCCTTAGCTTACTTTTTCTACTTTCCTTTTTTTTTTCCATCTATTGTCTAAAAAGAAATTTCGTATCTTTCTTATCTTAGGAGATAGTGCATGCTATCGATTAAAATATGAACGCCCAGATTTCTTTCCAGAAACAATAAGGTATAACATAAAAAATCATGTAGAATCATGTTTCACATGCTTTCGTTAACAATAACTATCTACTCGTGAAGCCAACGTTTTATCGTCGACATACTGCTAAAATGTTAAACAATTTTTACATCTCATAGATTCTTTCTGATATGTTAATTTAAAAACAAATGAGAAACAAATATATATCTTATCTCGGTTAGAACCGAGAGAAATTATTCGTTAAGTGACGTTGCGCGAACAGTCTTTGTTAACATAACAATGCTCTCATACACTGTAATTTTATTAGAGCCAGGTTTTGTAGTATGATCTTAATACCTAATTCAAAATTCGAGAAAAACTCGTACTATTGCGTATCGAACATATACATATATGTATATGTATTATACACACATACACATATGTACAAGTTTGCATTCAAAATTCAACTTTTTACAAATCAAATTCACCCTTTTTCAGACCATATTCACCCTTTTGCATATCAAATTTAACTTTTTGCAAATCAAATTCATCCCTTTTGCAAACCAAGTTTTTCTACAAAATTATTTTCTTAAACTTTTGTAATAAAAATAAAGTCAAATGTAAATTTAGTGGGAAGAAATTCAAAATTTTATTGTATATAGATAACAATACTTTAGCTAAACTTTGAAAATTTCTTACAATATTAATTGACAACCGTTAAATAACAATTGAATTTGGTTTGGATGCATTGCAATATTTACAGTGCTGGAAATAATTTATTAAAATTAACTATGAACTCAACACTATATCTTTGTCTTGTGCAGCAAAAATCGGAGCAATTTCATTTTTTACTAATTGGACAGTCTCTAGACGGTTCTTAGCTATATCAATATTTAATTTATTTGGAATTCTTACGATTTACAAGAAAGAGTAATTTCCTGTAAATGTGTTATTTGAGATCGAAACAAAATATAAACTCATGTAGATTTTCACTAGATTATTGATTCTTCAATAGATAATTTTGGTATAAAATTTTAGTTTTGAGTGCATTTTTTTTCATTACTTTTTATTTCAGAAATTGAAAGACGATAATCTGGAAGAATTTTGTTGAAAAACTAGATTTTTAAAAGGATGAATTTAATTTATAAAAGATTAAATTTAGTTTGCAAATGTGTAACTTTGATTTACAAAAAATTGAATTTTGAATGCAAAACTTGTATAAAAATTATTTTACATACCGTTTAGACAATTTTATAAAAAGAAATTACAATACAAAATATTTTTTACGATATTCGATTAGACCTGTTTTTAAATCTCACGCAAAATTATATCCAAATTTGGGACGAGCGAAGGTACCCTTTTTATTTTTTTATTTTCTTCTTTAACGATACGATAAATAGTGATATTTCAGTTCGAATTATTATTTGACGAACACATTTATCTTGAAAAAGCACTAAAGAGCGAGAAGACGAAATCTTACACAATTATTAATAGAATCGTGTATTCCTTTGGTTTACGTGAGCAAATAGTGAATAACATTTTCGTCGTAATCGTAACGCATCGGTTAAATATGTATAATTTTACTATTTTCTCTGTCTTTCTCTTTTATTTTTATTTTTAAAGTGTAG